>NC_022018.1:38972263-38977390 GCF_000317375.1 Microtus ochrogaster
CACCACTCACACACATGCACACACACCACAGACACAGACACATGCACAGACACATGCACACACACACCACTCACACACATGCACACACACACCACTCACACACATGCACACACACACCACAGACACAGACACATGCACACACACATGCACACACACACACCACTCACACACATGCATACACACATGGGGGGCACAAAAGATGAACATAAAAACGAAATCAAGTTTTAAAAAAGTGTTTCTAAGGGTTGACACAAATACTTTTGATATGATAGAGAATAATGACAGATTCCATTAAATAAACAACCTGGAAGAGAGAAAAGCAGCATAAGTGCTAAGCATTTCAGAAGTGGAAACTAGTTACTCGTTAGGATAACACTGTGGACTATTTTACAAATGATTGCCATTGCAATGATAGTAAAATTGGTTTTAGTCTTAATTACATTGTACTGAAGCCACCTTAAATAACTACTAGAAAAAGGATACAAATTACTTCCAGGATATTAAACAACTTAAGAGAAAGGTCACAAATCTTTGCAAATTCATGAGAAGGCAGGAGATGAGAGGACAATTTAAACTCCAACTTTAGGGAAAAAAGACTTGGGAAGGTTAGCTGGCATTGCCTGCTGACCAAATTCTAGTGATTACTCAAGAAGATCGTGAGCCTTGGCCACTACTCATGCAGAACAACACGGGATGAGTTGTGTCAGCCAGTAAGAGCAACATTTTTACATTCATGGAGTTAATTTTTTTCCTTTTAATTGAAATAATTTTTATTCAAATCTCAGCAGCATGAGAAACTTTGGGCTGCAGCACAGAAAATGAGGAAGGGAGTCTACTCCAGAGCGCCTATCTTCAGAACCTCAAGCCTGCTGCGCTGGGAGAGGGATTTGTTTGATTCATCCGGAAGGCACTGCCGGCTCAGCCCAGCAGAGCAGAAGTATAAAATGCCAGGATGGAGATAAGGAAGTTGGTTGGATACCTGCTTCCTATGAGGAACTACTCCAGTATGTGTTCATAATCAGCGATGTTGCTATGTTGAGATTGGCCTTGGGTTACTATTCCTAATCAATGAAGTAATTCATGTAAAATGCTCCAGAAACTAGAAAGAGACACACAAAACAAAGGTGGTGCCAACATCACCACCACCTTCATTTTGAAGGAACTGGAGAATCTAGGGTGAAAATTCTGATGCGTACATGCGTGCATGCGTGCGTGTGTGTGTGCGTGCGTGCGTGCGTGTGTGCGTGTGTGTGTGTAACAAATGCAAGGATCAAGTCAAATGATGAAAACAATAAAGATAACTGAGCATGGTGATGCAGGCCTTTAATCTAAGTGTTCAGGAGGCAGAGGCAGGTGGATCTCTGTGAGTGTGAACAAATCAAGTTCCAGGACAGCCAGGGCTGTACAGAGAAACCCTGTCTCACTAAAAGCAAAAACAATAAAGACACCAAGAGGAGAGATCTTAACGCTCAAAATGACTTAGAAGAAACTGGAACTGTATTTCATGCTATCTGAGTAGAAACAGAAAAGTGTTGGCTGAACACAGCCTACTAGATAAAGCAGGGTGGCCCAGAGTCCACAGTCTTTAGACAGAAGAAACGTGATGGTGCAGCCACCGCAGACTCCATTAGTGGAGGCAAGGCATCCGTCCATCTCTCTTTTGGGGGTAGATCATGCAGTACCTACTTGTTTGTGCAATGGTACCACGTTTAAGAGGCATATTTTCTGTGCCGTAGTAAATATGGCTGATTTTGTTATGAGTGGAAGAGCTGAAGTAGGCGGACATGCTTCAGCCAGGTAAGAAACTGCTAAATAAAGCCAGACATACTGGTGCAGACCTTTAATTCCAGCCCTTGGGAGACAGAGGAAAGTGGATCTCTTTGAGTTCAAGATCAGCCTGGTCTACAGAGTGAGTCCCTGTCTGAAACCAAAACAAAACAAGACAACAAGAAGGGAGAGAGGGAGGGAGGGAGAGGGGGAAGAAGGGACAAATATGCTTTCTATGATGGAAAAAAGCATTCTCAGGAAGGAGCTTCAGGTTGGCCCGAGAGAACTTAAGTGTAACTCATCAAAGTTCACGTTTCTTTAACAAGGAAGGGCAGGCTGGCCTGCTAGGGACAGAGCTCCATTTGTGGAGCTGTTTAAAATGAGGTAGTAAGTGCATGCCAGGGGTATAGCTCAGATTCCCGGGGAACCACTTCATTCAACATCCTGGAGCTTTTCTCTTCCAACATCAGGTATGAAGGCAGCAATCGTGTTACCTCTTCCCAACCAGCAACCAACGCTGGGGGCCCAGGCTGTTTCACGAGCACACCTGCCTAGGAGCCATGCTGACGGCTGGACAGCCTATGGCTGATAGTGCACAACGTCTCCACACGGACCACAGGTAAAGGCTTCGTCTGTCTACTGTGTACAAGGCCGCAGCATCACAGTACGGATCTTACACTGGGCCATGGAGCACAGTCAGCAGAGGGAAAAGGGCACCTTTCATGCCAAACTGCGCTGGAACCACTCTTTCCAGAATTGTTACAGAACAGAACACGGTGGCAGGGCAGTCTTCTACCTGAGCAGACTCATCTGTGAAAATTAAGATGTCCTTCCTAGCCTTTACAGTATGAGCAAAGTATGCCTCTAATTACTGTGCCCAGGCCTTCACTCCTTACTGTCATCTTGTCCACAACATGTGACTGCCATGTGTTGTCAGGCACTCCTCCCCTCCATGCGGAGCCCTTCCTGAGTGCTAATTTTAAAAACTTGCCCAGCTTTCCAATATGCCTCTATATAGTCTGTTTTCAGGAACTATTTCTGGTCTTGCTTCACACCATGCCTGGCAGGATAATAGCTGTCTTCTGGCCCCCACTGGTAGAGTACACTGGTTAGTATGCTTTCCTAACTTCCAACTTACCCTTTCAATCCATTATTCTTGCTTTACTCCAGAAAGGGGCTAAAAATACTCAGCAGTGTTGCCAAATCCTTACTCTGACAGGCATACCTGGTGATTTAAAATAGTTGGCGATTTAAAATAGTTGCCGTTATGAAAATTGTCTCTGCTGCTAAGCAAAGAGAAGATGAAGAAGAGAGGGGGAGAGCAATATTGCCCTTCGTGAATGGGGATGGGTTAGAGAAGGGAGAGGCTGTGGGGGATGAGTCCAGATGAGACATACGAGGAGGTCCTTCCCAATTATCTCGCAGAGCAGAGGGATCACTATGCCAGACAGTTCCCACAGGACCCAGTGCTTCTGGCCAGGTTGATACAAGATTAAAAAATGATTATGATGATGTAAGAGTTTCGTCTTACACATCCATGAACTACAACTGTTTACTAACACACACTGGTTGTGGGGATGGACTCCACACAGACAAGTTATAAACTGTCCAAATCCACTCTCACGTTCAGGCAAAGTGGTTCCAACTGCTCAGAACTGCCCCATTTCTAACTGCACTGTTCAAAATGCAAAGGGGACAGAAACTACAAATGTTTCATAAATCACTTGACAAGGTGGCATTCACTATTTCCTACAGGCCAAGAAAAAACTAAACAATATAGGTATCTAAGGTCTAACACTACCTACTGCCCAGGCTTAGGGTGGCATCTATCCCTCACAGAACACTCCTGCTATATTACATCCGATGCAGGACCTCTACAAGGAACAGGGAGGACAAAGCGGGTACTAGGGACCAGCTCACCAGGTCTTAATGCCTCAGACCAGAGAGCAGTTGCTCCACAGGGGCTGCGATGACACCAGGCAGGTTTCCCACATCCTTCCTATGCTATGGGGCTATTGACTGAAGTCCTAAGAAAACATTTGCGGGAACACCCTGATATTGAACTCTATAGTCAGATCTCTGAAAAGGACAACGCATAGTTGGGATGGGGGTGGGGTAGTAAGGGAACTTTTCAAAGGGCTCGGCTTCTTTGTCTATAACTTCATTTTTTTTTAACTGGCTTTAATCGGTTCAGGGCACGTGTGGGAAGGCTGAGGTCTGCCAGAAAGAACATCCGAGAATAGAACACTATTTTTCATGGATAGTTAGTTCTTCGTGGGAGACAACAGGGGCAGGCGGCCCGCGGAAAGAACATAGCTATGGCCTGGCTCTAAGGAGCAGACATTGAAGAGGGACGGAGTCCTCCAGGGCCGCTGCGGTGCCATCAGTGAGTCTAACACCTAGTAAGATCCAGGAAAGGATTTGAACCTTTTGGGGGAGGGGCGCCCTTTCCATACGTGCACTGGGAAAGAGTTTCGGTGGAAATTAGAAAAGGCTATATCGGTCCCTTGGAAGCGGATGCAGCGTCACGGGCACCGCAGAGGGCGGCAAACAGTCTTGGGCTTCACATCCAAGTAAGAGCATCTCCTTTGGGGGACAGCAGGGAGCCCAGTCAATGCGGGATTGTGAGTACACAGGCTAGCATTTCGGGCTCCTCAGCTGGGTAGGCTCGGACCTAGATCTGCAGAGAAAAAGAGATGGAGCGTAGAGCAGAGGCAACCGAGGTCGGAAGAAAAGGGTTCACGAAAAGAACGCGGGGACGCGGCGGTCGTGGCCCTTACCTTGCTGACCACGTTCTGGACGAGGCCAGTGCGGATGCCGTAGTCCCAAGCGTGGCAGTCGCAATTTGAATCGTTGTTCCCCTTGCCTGGAGGGGACGGGAGGGGTGGCGTGTCGCTGTTGTTGCTTCGGTTGCTCGCGGTCCCCCAGGCAGCAGTGGAGAAAGGGGTGACTGGGGGGCTGGTCCAATTGCCCATGTCGCCCCACCGGCCGGTGACAGTGGCACCCGCTAGCTCGGTGCCTTTGCCGGCCCCGCGGCACCAGAAGTTGGGCTGGTCCAGGAGGAAGGAGTCCGAGAACTGGCTGAAGCCAATGAACAGCGCCGGGATCCAGGTGAGCACCACCAGGGTCTTCTGGTAGCCGCCGCCCAGGCCCCCGAGGAAAGGCAGCACAGAGCCATCGTAGTCCAGCAACAGGAGGCTCGGGGCGGCTGCAGCCGCGCAGCAGCTCGAGTGCGGGCCGCTGCTTGGGTGCAGCGCCGGCAGCGGCTGGATCTCCGCGCTGCCGCTGGAGCCAGCGCGTCCTCCGAGGGGTGCCGAGGCCGCCGCGTCCCCGGGCGGCAGGGACCCGTTCTCCTCGGCC
>NC_022018.1:38977560-38992955 GCF_000317375.1 Microtus ochrogaster
GCAGCTGCCGCCGCCGAGAAGGGCCCGCGGCCGGAGAGAGAGCTCCGGGCCCAGCGAGAGTCAGGCCGTCCCCATGTCACCCGCGCACACCCGCGCCCTGGGCGCTGCGGCCCCGCTCGGGCGCCCGGCAAAGGCCGGTCGAGTCCTCAGCCGCTGCGGCTCATCCGCACCGCGGCCCGGGTGCCCGCCGAGCTCCGAAGCTCTCCGCTGCTGAGAGCCGGCTGGAGAAGAGGAGGAGGCGGTGCCGCGCCGGACCCGCGCCCTTGTCGCGACTCGCGGCCCTGCGGACGCCGATGCGCGTTGTGCCGGGGTCGCAGGCGGCTGCGGGCAGGGAGGTCCTCCACAGACTTGGGGCGCTCCCGGAAGCCGCGAGCTCGCAGCCAGCCCGCGGAGCCGGCCGCGCTCTCGGCTCACCAAACCGGCCTCCGCCTCCCGCCCCGGCCCGCCCCCTCTCCCCCCGCCGAGGTGGAGGTAACCGCGGCACCTGCTGCGCCGCTCCTGCGCGCGAGCGCCCCCTCCAGCCGAGCCGCGCGGCCGCCGCCGCCCGGACAGACGCAAGGGCGGGGAGAGGGACACCCCGGCCGCCGCAGGATCTCCGGCGGCAGGCAGGGGTTCCCATGGAGTCGGCGCTGGGGGGTGGGGGCGAGGGGACAAGGTCGTCTTCCAATCTCGAGTCCCACAGACACAAGGGACCCCACCCCGGGCACACCGGCTCTCCGTGGCCTCTGTTTTTTTTCGAGGTGCCCGGTGGCTGGCACCCCACTCCTGGTCCTGAACTCAAGGATTGCCTGCCTTCTAGAACAACCCTCTGTGCTTTCCCCAGACTCAAATAAGAGTGCTTTTTATGGCTACGGAGCAGAGGCAAGGATGTGTATTTGCCAATTTTAGGTTATCAGTTCCTCACAACGCTGGGTCACACTCGACCCACTGCAGAACCCATCCCAAATCGCCATTTCTTTCCGTGCTTCAAAATGAATGTCAAATAAACACAGTGCTGGAAGGTTATACCCTCAACAAGAGACACACACACACACACACGACACAGATGTGAATGAGGGCGGCTTGCCCCACCCCCTCCACAAGGTCTCGGATTCACAATTCCAACGCTGTGTGCACAGGCGCACACACATCTACACCTCACAGGAGATCCAAATGCTCTTGGCGCTCTGGACTCCAGCGGCAGCCTTGCCCAGCCAGCACTATATAAATAACACCAGCCCTGCGGCAAAGGGCCGCATTAGCATATTTTCTCCTGCGCACGGGGCCTGACACCGATGAGAATTATGTGGCTTTCATCCTAGCTTCACTATATTCTGGAGACATTTCATATCCTGAGAAGTTTATTAATGGAATTAATGGAAATCTTAAATGGAGCAATCTATCTCTAGTCGTATTTAGCACAGGGAAAAAGAGAAGCATGCATTCGCTTACTAAAAGCATAGCCTTCGAGTACACGTATGGAAAGCATCCTTTGAGCTTCTCCATTATTTGCTCAGCTGCATGTTGTATAATTTAGTGCTAGACATTAAAAAAAAACATGCAGCTCAACGTTCCAGGCAACATGTACTTACTGCTGAAATTCTGGCACACGGAGAGAACTATTTCTGAAGACTGCCAGAGGGCTGGACCTTGGGGGACCCTACTCCTACTGGAAACTCTCCTAAGTTGCTGGGCAAGGGAGATTAGATTAACAACAGGCAGAAGAGACAGGCTTCAGAAGACACTAAAGGTTTGGGGAACCCAGTCTGGACACTTCAGCATATTTAATGACATATTTGAATGAGAACGTCATTATGATACCCATCACTTTGATTATAATCTAATAAAGTGTTATTTTAAAAGATCAGTTGGGAGTGACAATGCACCCTGCCAATAATATGATAATGTTCTTTTTATTTTCAATTTTACGTTATTAGTTTAACTTTTCTTCCTTTCCTCCTCACTTGAAGAGCTAATACTTCAGAAATACTGAGCCCCCCCCCCCCGCCTCGCCTGAACAGAGTCAGCACCCAATGAATGTTAGACATTTATTACTGGCTTCACCCATTACACACAACCTACATTTTCTTATCTGAATTGAAATGTAGCAGGCCAGACTTTCTTTCATTCCCCTTCAGTGCTGATTCTTTCAAAGGAATCCTGCTTGAGGTCTACTTCTTTACCCATCTGCTCACTAGGACCCTATATGATGCTTTATAACTTATTGCAAAACAAAGTCATTGATTTTGATAATGGCTTGTCTAATTGAAACAATAACCACAGGGAACTTTGGAGGGGCTTGCTTTGAGATCCACAGTCGTTCGAACCTCAAATCCAGGGCTGAGGTGAAGTTAGATGCCTAACAAATGGCCGATTTCAGAGCCTTACTCATGTAACTTCCAGTGTTCTTTCCTTTCAACATGCAGGGACAGAAGAGTTTACTAAGGTGTTTGAACGGAATGACAGATACTTTGACTAGTATTGGCTTTGCTACATATGTATGTATCAAAGCATCCTATATACATTAAATATATACAATGAAATAAAGTTTAGATCCTTACAGAAAGTAAGCACTGTAAAATGAAGTCTGTTTGCCTTTTTAAGAAAAGGTGTTTATTAAGGTATGCTTTTAGGTGGGTGCAACCCTGGCCCTGAAGGACCTTCATTTTGAGGCTCTTTGTTTTATTCCAAAGGGTAGCAACAATCTTCAAATGATGTATTCTGATATTTTGGAGACAGACGGAAAAAATGGTGCCCTCTAAAGAGGAAACATAACTAAACAAATACCAAATATTTGGAATTCAGCAACAACAGCAGCAGCAGCAGCAGCAGCAGCAGCAGCAGCAGCAGCAGCAGCAGCAGCAACAGCAGCGGCGGCCTCAACCCAGGCATTGTGATTAAGTTACTGATTAGATTAGGGGTTTCCCTAAATCCCTTTTGGAGCAACATTTCTCCCAAATCTAGTCAAGAAGATTAAAATGTAACTAATTTAAAATAAACTGGCCTTCTATTTATTAAAAAGCATCACACATGACCTCTTGATGAGCCCTGGAACAGAAGGAGTAAAGTGGAATTGACATTCCAGAGTGGAAGAAGGCCACCAAGGTGAGTATTTGAAGGCCACTCCACTCATATAGAGAAGTCCAAAAGACACCTGCCAGCAACAGCCCGGTCCTTAATCTTCTGCGTGGCCTTTGCTATTACCGGCTGTTTGTCTTGCCTGCCTACTGATTTTGTTACCTTCCACCTCCAGAATGGAAGCACCTTACTCAGCTGCATTCCTGGGAGCTATGATAGCAGGGCCTGGCACTCCTGAGAGTCTCTGTGCATACTTGTTGAATGACAGAGTGCACCCAGCTGTGATCATCTGATGATTCCATCTATTCAGATCAACAACTGGCTTTACTTTGAGTCTTAAGTCATTAAGCGACCTTTTCAAATTTGTTTAATCTCTCAAACATAGTGCTCTGCTGCGCCAACATGAGAATTCAGATGCACTTGACAATTGCAGGCCTTGTGAGCTACTGTGGTTAATGGATTATGATAATGGTTATCATATGAAGTTGTTATTGGCTTGCAGATAAAGTGCAGCCAGCAGGTTTTTCAAAAACATCACTCCAGCATTTCAAAATGGAAGAACTGAATGTGTTTGGGAATTCTCTCAGCACAGCAGAAGTCTGGTCCTCTCCTTACCCATATTTGTGGGACCATGCTCCTTTGAAATAGTAGGAAAATGTTCCCTAGCTTGTCTTTATTCCTGCCTGGTACACAAGCATGTCATCATCTGGGTCAGGAAGCATCTACATCTGAGTTCATGACCCTAATTCGTATTAGCTTCCTGGGTGCAATGTCGTCGTAAAGAAGCTGAGTCATCCTTGCTTTGTTTGATATTCTCTTATGTAATCTATCACTTTGCAATTCTCCCAAACCGAGAAAATGAAAATATAAAAATATAATGCAACCTAGTTAGCAATATACTAGGATGAGTCTCCTTCACCCCCACATCCCACTCTGCTTGGAGATAGCAGGAGAACAAAAAAATGATTTTTGACTTGCTTCTAAAATTGAGGGACACCCAATTTTGAAAGTTAATCCCAAGGAATTGGTGTCAGAGTTAACTAATGTGGATCAGAAACCATGTCATACTAAATGGATTGCAGATTGTTTCTGCTCCGCTGTTCATTTTCTTTATATTTGAATTATAGGTGGGCAGATCACATACTGCATCGTCTTTTGTTTTATGGCAGCTTCATTACTTCCCATCAGATACTTGCTTGAAAGATAGGCTGCCTTGTTTTCCAAGACTGTTCCCTTATGGTGATGTGAAGCAACTCAGAGCTATAGCTGTGTATATAGTATTCAAACATTATTTTTTATCATCCTTTGGCTTCTGGATTGTCAACTCTTACTCTTTAACAAGGAACTTGACATTTACAAAACCTATCATAAATCAAAATGAAAAAGCTACTTCCATTCTCTGGCAGCAGAAGTAATAAAAATGTCACACAATCTCTCCTAAGGAAAGCTGCAGGGAATACCTGGAGAAGAAGCCACCTGCTTGTCTACCGCAAACCAAATTTATCCTTCCTGGCCACAAATCACAAGAAAATTATGAAGTCTTCCATGTAAAATGCTATTCCACTGCCATTGGGATCAGCAGGGCCCAATTGCTTTCAAAAGCTTGGTTAAAACTTAATTTCAAACTGGGTGGATGGTGGCGCACACCTTTAATCCCATCACTCGGCAGGCAGAGGCAGGCAGATCCTCTGTGAGTTTGAGATAAGCCTGGTCCATAGAGCGAGTTTCAGGATGGCTAATGCTATACAGAGACACCATGTCTCCAAAACCAAAGAAAAACAAAAACACACAAACAAACAAAATACAAGAGCAACAAAAGCAAAAACCCTTAATTTCAAACTCTTTTACTGAGTTAAAAAGTTCTCCTATCAAATGTATGTAGAACTTGGTGTTGGTTTTTTGGTTGGTAAGCAATCTGTTGCTTTTACGGGAGCAGCTGTTGGAGAAGGAAAATACGAGAGTGGTTGCC
This sequence comes from Microtus ochrogaster, assembly GCF_000317375.1. NCBI lineage: Eukaryota > Metazoa > Chordata > Mammalia > Rodentia > Cricetidae > Microtus > Microtus ochrogaster. The sequence goes on from NC_022018.1 coordinate 38,982,587, forward strand.
GGACCGGGCCTTACAGGGAAGCTGTCAATGCTTCGCTCTAGCACCAGAACAGCCACCTTCTGAACCTGGCTTCTAGAGTGAACACTAGGTTTTGGCTATGAGTGAACAATGTATAGATTATCATTGCCGTGCAGACTTTGGGGAAGGACAGTTCAAGTAACAGATTTAGGGCAAGGCATTTTCACTTCCTAAGATGGGTAAAGAATGTTCTTTAAACAGCCCTTTGTATTTATCTCTTCCTACTGGAATACAAATAAAGAAAACCCAGCAGGTGGTCTGGATTTTCCTAGTCAAATCAAAGGTCAGTAAATACTTTGTTTTACAATGACTAGAACGTACAAAAAGATAATCAATACCCCTAAAATACCAATGCACTATAGACCCAGAATATACCTTATGAAACTACATGCTTTACCCAATGTATTTTTGTAGTTGTTTTTAAGATAAACTTTATGTATTTGTTTATTCATTTTAGAAACAGAGACCTTGTAACCCAGGTTAGCATTGAACTCATAATCCTTTGGCTTTTTCAGCCTCCTGAGTAGTTTCAACTGTAAGGGCATGCCATCTTAGTGGCTTTACCCATTTATGTTTGTAGTTTTTGCAATAGAAATAATAACATTTAATTTAAAATCCTCTAAGAGCACTTGGGAGGCAGAGGCAGGTGGATTTCTGAGTTCAAGGACAGCCTTGCCTCAGAATGAGTCCCAGGAAAGCCAGGGCTACACAGAGAAACCACATCTCAGGGGGAAAAAAAAAGAACTAGCTAAGTAACTGACTAAATAAATAAATACAACCCTCTAAGATGGCCCACAGTTTAGACTGAAAATAATATCCATGGCACTAGGCGAAAAAATAAGGTTTTTTCTCTTGGAAATGCTGGAGGTGGTGCCTAGGATCTGGAGCAGCCTAGCTGAGTATACTACCGCTGAGCCACTTCAGCCCTAGATCAAAGTTTTACACGCAATGGTGCTGACTACATAACTTGGTTAGTTATAAATCATAAACTTTTCTTGGGTTGAAAAATAAGCTGTACGGATAGTAAATGTCTCCCTGAAGCTAGAGTGTTGAAGACTTCATCCCCAGGGCATCAGTGTTGAGAGGCAGGCTCTTAGGGGGTGGTCAATCATGGATTAACCCAATTATGAATTCATAACTTAATGAACCATTAGAATGTGGAGACTTCAGGCCCTGTGTCTTAGTTGGAGGAAGTAGGGTACTGGGGTGGCCCTGGAAGAGTATGCAAATACAGAAGTTGGCATTTCTTCTCCTGTCTTTCCGGAAGCCAAGAGGTGCCAGGTTTTCTCCTCCACACAATTCTGTCATAATGGACTAGTTCACATCAGACCCACACACAATGGAACCAAGCAATTATGGACCAAAACCTCTAAGAGGCAAGCTGACACAAAACTTCCTCCATTTAGCTGATTCCTCTCTGCTATTTTAAAAGAGCAACGGAAATCTTTCACACAGTGTATGCTTACTGTTCCCAGCCTAAACTGTGGATCTTCTTATAGGGTTCCTAATTAAATTCTGTTGGTTCTGTTGCAAAAACTGTAGGTATGTAAAGTCATTAAGATACTCTAATGAATTTTAAAAATGTATCCTTATTATATGTTATGTGTATGTGTATGCATCACAAGCATGCAGTCCCCATAGAGTTCCAAAGGCATCAGCTCTTCTGGTATTGGAGTTACAGATGCTTGTGAGCTGCCATGTGAGTGGTGAGAGCCAAACAGTCAGTGCTTTTCACTGCTGAACCGGCTCCATAGGTCATGTTAGTGAATTTTTTTTTTTTAAAAATGAAACCAAATTTTTGAACTCTGAGAATACTTTTTCTATCAATAAGGCAATTCATTACAATAATACCAACTAAGTCATCAAGCACTCAAAATGTAAGTGTCTAATACCACTCTCCACTGAAGGAGCCATATACAAAATCGGGGAGTGCTAGGAAGCAGGGAGGTTGTGCATACGCTCCACACTTAACCCATGTATTCACAGGAGTAAATCACAGAGACACGGGCACTGACTGAGAGAGCTGGTAAGAGAAATGCTTGAGCTCTTGAGCAACGAGAGCAGTCAATCCCATAGAATGACAGCCCAGAGCAAAGCATAGCTGTGAATGTATACTGAGAAAAAGAAGGGATCAAATAAATACGTATCATAAATAAATGACTGACAACATACACAGAGATGTTTGCACACTCGTGTTTACAGCCATTCTGGTCAGAACAGCTAAGAAATGGAGACAGCCCACATGCCCATCGACAGATGAATGGGTGTACATAATCCATATACACAAAATTATTTTATCTCTTCATTAAGACAAATGAAATCATGACATTTGCAGGAAAATGGATAGAACTGGAAATCATTATGCTCAGTGAAATAGGCCAGACCCAGAAAGACAAGGACCACATTTTCTCCCATATCCACAGTCTAGTTTTAGAGTTACACATGCATCTGTGTGTGTGTGTGTGTGTGTGTGTGTGTGTGTGTGTTTGTGTGCATGTTATGAAAGTAGAAGAGAGACTAAGGAGGAAGGAACGATCTTAAGTGGGGGATAGGAGAGGGTAAGAAAGAATGACACATACAAGTAGCATGGAAGCAGAAGGGGGAGGGAACTCATTGGGGAGAGGGAGAAAGCGGGCACAAGGGGAAAAAGATGAGAAAGAACAAAACAATAATGGTATCCATGTATGAAAATATAGAAATGAAATATTACTTTGTATGTTCACTTCAAAATTAGTGAAATTAATGACTTAATGAAAATGGAAGAGCTGGTCGCTAATGCATAAGAATTATAACTGAGGGAGATGCTCTGCTGTCAAGGAAGTGGAACATGACTCCTCTCTTTGAGGGTGAGCTGCACAGAGTGACTTCCTGCCAGGAACACTGTGGGGAATAAGGGGAGGAAAACAATTGAAGATCCAGGCTTGCTAGAAAATCCTACAAATACTTCCTCGGTTGGTTCCTAACCTGGAGACTTAGGAGTAGCAACCTTGTTTTTTTTTTTTTTTAATTTATTTATTTATTAAAGATTTCTGCCTCCTCCCCGCCACCGCCTCCCATTTCCCTGCCCCTCCCCCGATCAAGTTCCCCTCCCTCATCAGCTCGAAGAGCATTTTCCCTGACCTGTGGGAAGTCCAAGGACCACCCACCTCCATCCAGGTCTAGTAAGGTGAGCATCCAAACTGCCTAGGCTCCCACAAAGCAATTAAGTGCAGTAGGATCAAAAACCCATTGCCATTGTTCTTGAGTTCTCAGTAGTCCTCATTGTCTGCTATGTTCAGGGAGTCCGGTTTTATCCCATGCTTTTTCAGACCCAGGCCAGTTGCCCTTAGTGGGTTCCTGATAGAACATCCATCCCCATTGTCTCAGTGTGTGGGTGCACCCCTCGCGGTCCTGAGTTCCTTGCTTGTGCTCTCTCTCCTTCTGCTCCTGATTTGGACCTTGAGATTTCAGTCCGGTGCTCCAATGTGGGTCTCTGTCTCCTTTCATCGCCTGATGAAGGTTAATATTCAGGAGGATGCCTATATGTTTGTCTTTGGTTCACCTTCTTATTTAGCTTCTCTAGGATCGCGAATTATAGGCTCAATGTCCTTTATTTATGGCTAGAGACCAAATATGAGTGAGTACATCCCATGTTTGTTTGTTTGAGTCAGGTCTCGGGTCTTGTGTAGCTCAGGCTAACCTGGAACTCACTATGTAGGTGAGGATGACCTTGAACTCTTTATCCTTCTGCCTCAGCTTCTAGAGTGCCAGAATGACAAGAGTGTATCACCATACTCGGCTCTGAACACACATTTAAACCAAGGTTTTCTTTTGTTTATTGGAGCTTCCCCTGCCTTGTCAAGCTCCTCAGTGATTCCATTTCTTTAAAGTTAACCTCTGGGGAAGCTGCAAAATTCATGGGTACAGAAGCACCAGCCCATTTTTTCTAGTTAGTGTGACAAAGCAGTTTGTAGCCTCCAGGTGAATGCTCTGTGACAGTCTTTTAACCATCCACAAAAATCCTGTGGATATAAATCTATCCACATTTGAGTAAAACTCTGCTTTCTGGAATATGTTCCTAAAGGATAGAGCCCCTGATTTGTCTCCCTCTGTAGCTCTATTTCATGTCTCAGGGCCTGATTCTGAAGTATTTGATCAATGATGGAAGGAGGAAGGAAGGAAGGAGGGAAGAAGGAAGGGAGGAAAGGAGGGAGGAAGGAAAGTAGGGAAGATGAAATGACAGTATTTTTGCAGGGACGAGGGCACAGTACCTTCCAAGTCAGAGGAATAATGGGAGTGAAAGACCAGAGGAGGAGAAGATAAAGGCATGTCCAAAAATGTGTAAGATCTGTGTGTCCGGATGGTGGATGGCCTTCCCACAAGGCAATTTACTTCCAGTAATTGCTATAATTTAGATCTGGAAAGCTCCCCAAGGCTAATGTTAAAGCCTTCATCTCCAGTCTATGGCCCTTCCAGAATGTTGTGAACCGTTAGAGAGTAGGGCAAAGGGAGAAGAAGTGAGGTCACTGGGGCATCCCCTTGAAAGATACTGGGTAACGCTGTAGAGCAGGCTGTAGGTGAATGGCCTTTGACAGATTCTTTTCATCAGCCTCCTCCTGTCCATCATCTCCCTGTTTATTGGGCATTGTCAGGTGAGCAACCTTCTCTTCCTCCCTTCCCCACCAGGATTTGCTGCTTTGCACAGATGCAGAGGGGTCAAGGGCAAACAGCCACAGCCAGAAACCTTTGACAGTGTGAGCTGAATTTGAAGTTGATTATCTTATAGACAGCACAAGTTTCCAAAGGGAAAAATCCAATGGCTTCAGAGATGGTTCAGTGGTTACGAGCACATGTTGCTCTTGCAGAGAATCTAGGTTTGATTTCTAGCATATATATATATATATATTTCTAGCATATATATAGTGAGGGGTTCACAACCATCTATAACTTCAGCTCCAGGGCACTCTCTTCTGACCTCTGTAGGTCCCAAGCATGCATGTGGATCACAGACATACATGCAAACAAAACATCAATATATCAAATAAGTCTAAAAGAAAGAGGGGGGAACTGAAGGGAAATACATTTAATCCCACAAGTTAATTGATGTATGTTTCATATACATGATTCAAATGCTCAGTTTGATGATGTGTGTGCACCTCTGAAGTCCAAACAAAACCGAAACATATCATTCACCTGCAGAATGGTCTAATATGTTCTTTGTGGCTGATCTCCTACTCCTCCATGATGCTCTAGACTATGGTCGGTGAGTTTTCTCTAATGACAGATTATATTTTTTGGCTCTAAAATCCTGAAGAGGTAGAACCAAGCAACACATGCTTTTTCGTGTCTGTTTCTCTCACTTTGCACACAGCTTGTGAGATCTACTATTGTGTGGTTGTTGCCTGTACCAGTGTTTTATTCCTTTTTGATGCTAAATAATATTCAACTGTATATGATATGCCACATGCTCTTATCTGTTCTCCAGTTCCTGGGCATGTTGGTTATTTCCAGCTTGGGACCATCGTGAGTAGAATCACTGTGAACCTTCAGGGAGAGTTCCTTGTACCAACACAATTCATATCTCTTGAGCATATAATCTAGGTATAGTTGGGGATTCAGTTGAACATGACTTAAGTAGCCCTAGTCAGTTTTGCCCATAATTTCCCAGAAAGCAATAAATAAACGAAAGCAAGATCTGTTAGTATAGATCAAGAGTAGAACACTTGCCTATCAAGTGCAAGGTCCTGGTTCAATCCTCAGCACTGCCAATAAACGAATTGAAAAAAATGAATGAACGCACAAAATCTGAAAGAACAAAAGCAATCTGTGGTGGTTTGAATGAGAAATGTCCCCTGTAGTCTTGGGCATTTGAACACTTGCTTCTCCCTTGTTGGCACTGTTTGGGAAGGTGCAGGAGGTGCAGCCTCCCTGGAGGAAGAAGCGGGCATGGGGTTTTCAAACCTTCACTTTCACTTCCAGTTACTCTCTGCTTCATTCTTGTGTTTGAAGAGATGATCTCTCAGCTTTCTGCTCCTGCCACCATCCTGCCACTTGCTGCCTTGCTTCCTGGCCATGATAACCTCTTCTGAAACCATGAATCCAAAACAAACTCGGTCCACAAGTTGCTTTGGTCATGGTGTTTTATAATAGCAACAGAAAAGAAACTAATACACAAATACATTTGTGGAGAATATGCCTTTCACCTTGACTCGGGATCAAGCCCCTGATTAGACTCCTAACCTGATTACTTTCTTCTTCTGACCCAAAGCATAGGGATCCATGGTCTTGATGCCACTAAGGCTGTTTTTGTCAGCAAGCCCCTTATGGACTATGCTCTATGACTGGTCTGTTTGCTTCTTTCTTTTGTCACAAAGTGCCCAGATGTCAGTTCCCAAACACAGGGACTGGTGCTTTTCCAGAACAAGCAGGATTGGTGGTTGTATAAAAGGCCGTATCTCACTTTTTGAAAATGACACCTTTCTAGGTGTCACCAAGAATGTGACTTCTGTAAAGCTAGATCACAGTGAAGTCTGTTGGCTCTGCCTGCCAGTGGCTGAGCCAGGCACTATTTTGGAACCTAGCGCTGTGGCTCGCGGGCTCTAGGTCACCCATCTAAAAAGACTGTCCTTGGGTTGCTGTTAGAAAAAGAACTTAGGGCTGAAAAAAAAGCATCATCTGAGCAGACATGGAACAGCTTGTGTTCCCAGAAATTAAAATAATGCTCACAGTCTTCCAGGACACAAGCAGCAATGGGGAGATGGCACTGTGTGTTTGTTACCAAGTCTGAGGCAAAATGGGGGTATTTTATATGTCAGTGTCTAAGAGTGAACTTATTTTAGGTCAACTTTCACACTTATTTAAATGGACATCGGTCTATAGTATCCTATCTACTCTTGCATGCATCAATATGCTTTTTACACACATGCCACAGAAAACCCAAGGCCAAGTGGCTGTGGGAAGAAGGGGATTGATTAGCTCAGTGGCCCAGAAGCTGTGATTTGCATGGCTTTTGTCATGGTGGAATCCTGTCTCTCTGTCTCGGGCTGTGCGTTCTTTTCCATGACCCCCTATCTCATGTTCAGTGGGGTGTTTCACCTGTTCCAGCACAGGGGATGTTTCTACAGACGCCAGACAGATCACCCTGGGGTCTGTTGGCTCTGAGGACATTGTTTGTTCCAGGTAGAGTTTGGAATCTACCACTATGGAGCCCAGACTATGGGGCTCTGATTAGCCAGGCCCAACTCCTCCATTAGAAATGCCCTCTTGGCCTAATCTGAACAATGGGGACTGAAAGGAGAGTAGTCGTTTCTTTTGGAAAATCAAGGCAACCAAAGGACAAAGAACGATGCCCACCCAGCTGCTCTTGTTATAAATGACGCACACATTCAGACTTTAAATATATAGCTGTCGTTCAGTGTCCCTAGTCTAAAACAGAAGATAGATGAAGGTTGGCAAAACACTGTTGTTAGGATTAAGTGCCTGGGGTACCTGGCGGGTCAAGGTCAAGGTATGCCACAAAGATCACACCATACAAGAGATCTCACACAGAGATTTATTGGGGGTTAATTTAAGAGCAGAGACATGAGAGAGACAGAGACAGGGAGAGACAGTACCAAGATGCTAATCTAACTTTTGTAAGGAAAGTCTGTTGGCTCTTCTGGGTCTTGTAGCCAAAGACTGACACTGCCCTTAGGACTTCTGCCCCCAATAACCATGGGAGGAATCTAGGGTTATTGTCCAGGTAGTCACCTAAGATGGTCCTGCAGAGCCTGGACAGCAAGTGAAACAGCCTGCTCTTCCAGGACTTGGCCAACAATGCCAAGTCTCACATCCTCACGCCAAGGCAGCCTTTTGCTCCCCACTCCTGCATAAATTTCTTGCATGAGATCTGTTGCATGATAGGATCTCTGTCTCAACATTCCTTGTTTCTGACCTACCAAGATACCCCAACCGCTAAATTCTAACAACTGTACTAGAAACAAGTAATCTACTTGCCAGGATAATTCAGCAAATAAATTAGAGTGAACCAAACACAGCATGATCTCCTGTTGCTTCTATGCCAGCATCCTTGCTCCTAACTTTCCTGCATGTCTATTTTCTGACCCATGTTTCTGAGCTCCCCTGAGGTTTGGAGGTTATTAGTCTGTTAGAATGGAGTTGTTTTTAGCACATCGTCAGTGTCCTGTCTAAGATGAATAGGCCTTTTTATGTCTTCCCAGCAAAAATCACACACTTGCGCATATCTATACACAAACGTATATACATATGCATATGTACATATGATATTTGGGTGATAAGATCCAAGTATAAACACAAAATTTATTTATTTTGAGCAAGAAAGATACTGTTAATCCCAAAGATGGGAGGAGAAAGGCCTCTGACTCAAATCATCAGGGCCAAATTAATAAAAGCAAGCTTTTAATTTAATTGGATGTAAGGAAGAACTGTTAGCAGCTTTCCAAATAGAAGATTAGGCAGGCAAAATAGGTGGGTTACAGAAGCAGAACATAGCAAGTTTGTCATAATGACCTCTTGAAACAAAGACATGATTGCAAGGTAGTTATAACAAGAGGTAGCCATAAAAACCCCTTTGAAACAAACATAGGGCTGCAATACAGTTAATAATTTTTTAAAACCAAGATGTGATTACCTTTCCTAGAACAGGAGTATAGAACCATTTGTAGTTAAGCTTACAGGTGGTGCATAGCCCAATTCTTGAGATATAGAGGTTTAATTATAAACAGGAATGGACCTAGTTTGTCTTTATTATAAAATGGCTTTTAAGCCTAAGATGGAGGCAGGCTGTTTTCCCAGTGCCTCAGCAGGTAAAAGTACTTGCTGCCAAGCCTGACATCCAGTGTTCAATCCCTGGGACCCACAGAATAGAAGGAGGAAACCAGCTCCCAAGAGTTGTCTTCTGATCTTTTGCATATGCCCCTTGGTGTGCATAGCACAAGCGCACCACACATGTACACACACACACACAAAATTACATAAATAAATGTTAATTAAAAATATGTTTTATATACATTTTTTAGCCTGGGTATATTATTTTAAATAATTTAATATAGAAAACATGATGATATTGTGACATTGTGTTGGTGCTCGCAAATTTGAAGTTGAATATTTTGGCTTAGGGATGTTCAGATGATATATAAATATTACTTATTATTGGGGCATTATCAGAAGTGTTCAAAGTATCTATATTGATCACATCTGATTCTTCATCACTACAAACCTAGGGTCTAACAACAATCAAATAGAGATGAGGATGGAGGCCCCAGAGAGCAATTTCATTCCATTCGCTCTGCTAAATTATTATTATTATTCTGCAGTTCAGTTAGATAGGCAGAGAGCTAGAGTTTGCTGCTCAAGGTCAGACTTCCTGGTAGCAGAGGTTTGCTGGTCTAGTCTACTATGTTTTTTTGTGGTCCCCAGAAGGAGATAGGACCTCCCTTGTGCTGTCCACTGGGTTAAATGGCATCAAGAATGGAAAGTTGGAAACACGGTGCAGCTTGTCGGTAGAAAGCATCTCTAACAACTACTAAAAGAAAGTGAATCCCCCCCCAACAGAACCACTCCACAGAGCCACCCCTCCTTGTCTCTAATTTGTCCACCACGCTGAGGACACCTAGTCCCACCTCGTCCTCTTTGCCTTGTCTTGATGTAGATACATCACTTCCTATTTGTGACAGAACCAGGAACCTGCACATTCTCCAGTCTTTTGACTTGTTTTCAGAGGCAGTTTTGCTATGTAGCCCAAGCTGATCTTGAACTTGAGACCCCCTGAGTGCTAAAATTATAGGTTTGTGACGAGATACCTTGCCTTAATAATCTTTTTGTTAACCTATGCGCATCTTCCAATAGGCTTTTTAAAAATTAATGACTAGGCTGGAGATAATGGATCAGCATTTTAGAGTACTTGGTGTTCCTCTAGAGGTCATGGGTTTGATGCTCAGCGCCCACATATTGACCCACATCTGTAACTCCAGTTCCAGGGGATCCAGTGCCCTCTTTTGGCCTGTATGTACCACACACAGGGTGCACAACCATACAGACAGGTAAAATACCCATACACATAAAATAATTTAATTAGGGGATGGCAAGATTGCTCAGTATTTGCTGTACCTGAAAGACACCTGGTGCCAATCTCTGGCTTCTACACACATGCATGTGTGCCCACACACGTATGCCAGCACATATTTGAATACATATACATATGCATATGCACATACCCGTGCACCAAATTTTAAGTTAATTAATTTAAAATGGGAAGTAAATCTAATCTTTGTCCCCCCTGCCTCTGATTCTCCTGGAACTCGCTATGTAGACCAGGATGGCCTCAAACTAACAGAGATCTACCTGTCTCTAC
>NC_022018.1:38993055-38996499 GCF_000317375.1 Microtus ochrogaster
CTGCCTCTGATTCTCCTGGAACTCGCTATGTAGACCAGGATGGCCTCAAACTAACAGAGATCTACCTGTCTCTACCCACACATGCTGGAGTTAAAGGCATGGATCAGAAAAACCATCCTAAAAAAATCCATACTAATCTTGAAGATGCTAGATAATTTCTGTATACTGAGTGAAATCCCTAGTACCTTGTTACTTTTTGGGAAAAGGTTTTGTTGATTAAATTGCCTGGGCTGGTCGTGAATTCGCACTGTTCTGGAAGCAGTTCTTGAACTTTATCTTCTACCCTTGGTCTTGCTAGTAGCTGGGATTACAGACTGTGTCATTGGGCCTTCCAATTATATTTATTTTTTAACTGACACATTAAAACAAAAATGATATATATTTATGCGATACCATGTAACATTTCGATATCTGTATACATTGTGCAATATGACATATACCCATCTCATCAAACATTTATCTTATAATTATGCCACCATAAAATTCGTCTAGCTTCTTAAAGTATTATCTGCAGTTATCCTGGTATGCACCAATAACACACCAGAACATCTGACCTCTGTCCAACTCTAATTCATAGCTATTGATCCACCTTTCCCCAGACAAATAACCTTAATAATCCATATGTCTATGACTGCTTGAGAGGTTGACTACCTCTCCATAAAGACATCACTTAAGGTCCTCTGTGCATCACTAAGGGAGCACTAACCTCTGCTCTGGAAATGAGGGCACCGGCTCTCAGGAACCCTGAAGGGTTTGCAGATGTGATTGTCCCCTGTAGCTGCTTGTTGACAACCATAATCAACTCCACCCTGTGGTTGATCATGAGCCTTTGGGTTAAATCCTCTTTGAGTTGTTTGTAGACACAGCTCCAGAGGTCGTGGAAAGCTTTCCTACTCTGAGCGTGGAGAGAAAGGACTTGGTTATAAGGGTTTCTCTTTTCCCAGAACCATGCCAGGATTCACATGCCGGGATGGCGTCCTCACATTCCACAGAGAAAATATTTGAGGATGAGAACTTCATCTTGAATCATGCAGGTTCTGGCATCTTGGACTCGACCAATGCTAGACCAAGTACAAACAGTTCCCAGGTTTTCATCTCACTGCCAAGAGTGAATGGTTGGATGGCAAACATGTCGCTTTTGGGAAATGAAAAGAAGGCTTGAGCATGTGTAAGCCATGGAGTGTTTTGGGTCCAGGGATGGCAAGACCTGAGAGAAGTTCACTGTTGCCGACTGGACAGCGCTGGCGCTTGTGACCTGTGTACATCTTCACCACCAGTCCATGCCTTCTGGAACCTAGGAGATAATGCCCTCTACCTGGTCTGCTCGAAACATTCCGTAACCATGGTAATCCCACTGCAGTTCTTTGGGGTCCCTATTTTCCTTGTTTCCCTCCAAGTCTAGCGGGATTTCAGAATTAAGTCTATAATAATGAACAAAAACTAAATAAAAAATAAAGAAGAGAGCCAGGTGGTGATGTTCATGCCTATAATCCCTCCCAGCACTCAGGAGGAAGAGGCAGGTGGATCTCTGTGAGATTGAGACCAGCTTGGTCTACAAAGCAAGTTCCAGACAGCTAGGGCTTTACACAGAGAAAACCTGTCTCGAAAAAAAAAAAATAAAATAAAATAAAGAGTAGTTAATAGTAAACCCAAGGCTATACAGCTTCAGAACCAGGTTCAAAACAGACATGCAACTCTGTCCAAACTGGTATTCAGGATTCTCACACAGTACCCCTTGCCATCTGTCCTGGCACCCAAGTTCTTGTCCAGATCTGACAGGCAGATCATCTATGGGATGTCCCTCCTCTTCTCTCTGGGTAAATGTAGACCCACCTGGCTTCCCTGCCGGCATCTTTGCTGTGAAACTGGCCTCCTTTCTCCTTCCCTGCTTGCCAGCTGGTGGGGCTTTTGGGAAGGGATTGGACCAACTCTGCCCTTACCAATGGATGAAGAGTTTGCTGGCATGACTCGGAGGTGTTGGAAACTCAGGAACTGGAAGAATCAAGTGACTAGCAAGAGGACATGAAGGGTCCATCTTGTCCTCAGGCCCCTTCTTGATTTCCTTGCCCTCTCTTCCTCTCTGGCTCCCTCTCCTTTACTTTCTCCTCTCTCCTAGCTGCCATGAAATGAGTGGCTTCCCTCATCCTGATTTTCCCACCATGATGCTTTGCCTGACCACAAGCCTGGAAACACTGAGCCAAGAGGCCATGGATTGAAACCACCAAGAGACCAGGAACCTCTATCAACCTCCCCTTCCTCTTTAATGGTTTCTGTCAGGTGGTCCCTCACTCTGATGGGGACACTGGCTAACACCGCCCCACTAATGTTTCCCTCTTGGAAAATGTCTGCTTTTGGTGCCCAGGCTGCCATTCATGTGTCTCCTGGGACATTGTTACACATGTCCTTGTACTTTCCAACAGGCATGCACCTAGCTATGGGCATGATTTTTATTTAGGGAACCAGATGGAGCTCTGCACAGTGAAAGTTCCTGGTTCTCCTTTGGATTAGTTTGAGATGTATTTCCCTGTTGCAGAGGCTGTGGAGACTAGAATCCTCTATTCTCCTCTCTGTCTTGACTGTGAGGGATGTTTAGGAAGTCCCCATGTTGGGAAGAGAGCTCACTGCAGCCCCAGATGAACCACCTCTGTCTTCTACCCTCTTTCCTCCCATGCTTCATTTGTAGCCCTTGGGAATCAACCGTCTGTTGTGGAGTATTGGTTTAAGATGGGTTACATAGTATAAACATTCGTATTGAATATTTGTTTAATGATGCAAAGATGTCTTGCATTCTTTTATGTTGCATTTGTTTAGCTCTGTAAAGCTGTGTTACTTTGCCTGCATACAACACCTGATTGTTCTAACAAAGAGCTGAATAGCCAACAGTTAGACAAGAGAGAGAAATAGGCGGGACTGCCAAGCAGAGAGAATAAAAAGGAGGAGAAATCTGAAGAACAGTGAGGATTGAGAAAAGGAGAAGAGGAGGACACCAGGGGCCAATCACTCAGCCATCCAGCCAGCTATGGAGTAAGAGGAAAAGATATATCTATATCTATCTATATATGATATATTAAATATATTTAATAAATAATAACATATATATATATGTATATATGAAAGGTAAAGTCCCAGCGGCAAACTATAGTTAAAGAGAAATGGGATAATTTAAGAAAAACTGGCTAGATACAAGCCAATTTAAACCTGGGCATTCATATGTAAGAATAAGTCTCCGTGTATTTCTTTGGGAGATAGGTGGCTGGGATAGAACCTTGGAGGTCCTGGTACCATTCTACATAGAATCCAGTAGACAGTAGATAGTCTAAGCCCTGTGTGCAGATTATTTTGTGACTTTGCCTTTCTTCTTCTTCTTCTTCTTCTTCTTCTTCTTCTTCTTCTTCTTCTTCTTCTTCTTCTTCTTCTTCTTCTCCTCCTCCTCCTCCTCCTCCT
>NC_022018.1:38996599-39002797 GCF_000317375.1 Microtus ochrogaster
CTTCTTCTTCTTCTTCTTCTTCTTCTTCTTCTTCTTCTTCTTCTTCTTCTTCTTCTTCTTCTCCTCCTCCTCCTCCTCCTCCTCCTCCTCCTCCTTCTTCTTCTTTCTTCTTCTCTCTCTCCCTCTCTCTCTATTAGATTTTTCTTTTTAATTGAATCTAGGGCCTCATGCATGGTAGGTGATTACCCTGAGGTATATCACCACTTACCCACACAGTTACTTTAAAAGTATTACCCTGCCCCTTATTGGATGGAAGTTTTATATAAAGCCATTGATATTTTTAAACAAGCAAATATTGACTCGTTTGTACAAATTTCTAGTGCTGGGCTAATGAGAAAGTTACTGGCACTGGAATTATTCAAACTTTTCCATCCTTTTTTTGATATTATGTTTAGAATCAGCAACATATCGTTTTGAATATTCTCAATTTTGAAAAATTAAGGGAAGTGACAAGGTTTGTTGAAGCCAACTAAAGTCATTAAATTAAACAGAAATGCCATTTGGAGTTTCAAATAACCTGTAATTAGAAAACTATTGGGAGCTCACCAATGCCAGCTGGATTGTGACTCGAAAAGCAGGGGATAAACCCGGACTCTCTGAATATGGCGGACAATGAGGGCTGCTGAGAAGCCAAGGACAATGGCACTGGGTTTTGATCCTACTTCTTGTTCTGGCTTTGTGGGGGCCTAGCCAGTTTGGATGTTCACCTTCCTAGACCAGGATGGAGGGGGGATGACTTCGGACTTTCCACAGGGCAGGGAACCCTGACTGCTCTTCAGACTCGAGAGGGAGGGGGAGAGGAGGGGGGGAGGTTAGGAGGGGGGGGGGGTGGGAGGGGGGGGAAAGTGGGAGGAGTGGGAGGCTGGGAGGAGGCGGAAATTTTTTTTTCTTTCTTAATAAAAAAAATGCAAGATAAAAAAAAAGACAAACAACAACAACAAAAAAAAAGAAAATGAGTTTCTCTTCTTGTTCTTCTTTGTGTTTTTGAGATAGCCTCTCACATTCTAGTTCAGACTAGCCTAGAACTCATTCTGTAGTCCAGGCTGGCTTCCAACTCTTCATGATCCTCTTCCCTTGGCTCTTCTGTTGCTCTTGAAGTAGCCTTGGTGGTAATTATTTTCTCCTGGGAAGTGGTGTGTGGGTGGGTGCAGAAGACCTCCTTTGAAGAAGGGATTCACTCGTCTCTCCTTTAAGATACCCTTTTCTTGCAGAACACTGTCCTTTATAGCATCATTTCTTGAGAGTAACCATATGGGTTGATGTAGATCCATCTTTGGCCTCAGTCTGAAAGGGCACACTTTTATATTTCCTTGACTCTGATAGGCTGCTTTTCTAACAGTGGTTAAGATGAAGCGATAAGAAAATTGCATCAAAGGGTAGCCAGCCTCCCTAGTCTCCAAAGCCCTGCTTTTATAACATCCCTCCCGACTTCAAAGGGGGCAACTTGCAGTTCTGTTCCATGGGATTAACTCTTAGGCCCATTTGGCAAGTTTCTGCACAATCATAATTATTTTACTGTTTGGCTTTCTTTAACTGTGGTCCTGGGGGAGGACCCAGGGAACCCAGGCCTTGCACATGCTAAGTAAACCCTAGCCCAAGGCTCTGAGATGTCAGTTGCCTCTGTTGCTCCATCACCCACTTAAGCTATTGCAGGAAATTAAAGACTATCTCCTTCCTCCAGTCAATCACTGACTTAGGACTTGATCTCTCATTTTCTCCTTTATCCCAGATCCTTTGCTTCTGTGGAATCCTTGGAATTTAGTCTCACTATTTAGTATGCTAGACCAATGGTTCTCAACTTGTGGGTCTTGACCCCTGAAGTCGAAGGAAACTTTCACAGGGATTGTGTATCAGCTATCCTGCACATCAGATATTTATATGATTCATAATGGTAGCAAAATTGTAGTTATGAAGTAACAATGAAAATAAGTGTATGGTTAGGGTCATCGCAACATGAGGAGCTGTATGAAAGGATCACAGCATTAGAAAGGTTGAGAACCACTGTTCTAGGCTGATTAAAAGAGGCTGTTTTGCATTAAGCCCAGTGTGAATCCACAGTAATTAAAGCCTGTGGTAGCTTTGCAAATAAACTTCTCACTTCTGGGCACCTCTCGTGGAGGTGTCTTTTCATTGGCTAAATGAGGAGGATTACTTAAACTGAGAGAGGGCTGCATCTGAATAAGGGCTGCCCTTGCTCCTTGCACCATGGCCCGGGAGGAAACAGGTCCTTCCAAGATAACAGGAAACTCTGAGGGTCTCCTTTCTTAGTCAGGGACGTCTAATTTTGAAGAGATAAGCTAAAGAGAGCCACGAGCCTTTTACTGTATGCTCTTCATTTTCTTTGGGAGATAGAAGCCTTTAAAGCAAACTGAAGCACCCAGTAGACACCAACTGATGGCAGAGCTCAGGCTCTCTGGTCCCCAAGATATAACTCCTCCATGTTATCCCTTAAACCTGGACCCTGTGCATAACCAATGATCAACAATGGAATTATAGGAACAATTTCGTCTCTCTGGAAGTTTACCTAAGATGGTGTCCTCTGAGTCTTTCTATAAGACATTAAGGTCCCTGAAGACTCAACTACAGATCACACACCTTTAGCCCTGAGAAGGACCCAACTGATGGAGAACGAAGGAAGCAAAGAGAGGCAAAAATCAATCATCTTACCAAGGACCAAAGGGACACACTTGTTAGCTAACTAAGTAATTCAGTTAACCAGACACTATTATTACCATGTGTGCGTAATTTAATTTTTAAAGTTAATTTCATTTTTAAAGCATTAGCCAAAGAACACTGGGGCTGCTTTGCAGATTCTTAGATGTACAGGTAAAATAGTTTAAAAGCAGACCTGGAAGGTAACCTCAAACAATTTTATTAGCAATTGAGAAGGGGGGAGAGCCACTAGGTGGGCAAACTGAAGATCTCAGTGGCTGCCAGGGAGAGGGAGTTGGCAAGAAAATGACAGTAGGCTTGGTGCGTGCTGAATTGGAGGTCAGGAGAGAGGCAGGCTCAGCTATGCAAGTCTGAGGAGGCTCTGTGGGCCTAGAGGCTCCCCGGAGAGAAACCAGAGAAACCGCAGCAATGCCCAAGGTATCAGGCAAACAGGCTTAGAGAGATGGAAATGTTACCATTTAGGGGTCTTGGTTGGGTTTGTTTTCTCTGCTAGCTAAGGAGTTTCAAAGGCAGGAGTAATCTTGAACTTGATATGTAGCCTCAGCGATATCTCAAACACGGTAAACAGGAGAAGACAGAGGCAGCAGCGGAATGAAGAAAAGCATCTGTTGGGATGAGGAAACACACACACAGAGCAGAAATATAGAAAAAGACCCTCTGCAAAACAGAGGGAACACTCCAGAAGCCAGAGACCCAGTGTCTTCTAGAGGGGTGGCGTGTTTCAAGTCTCTGAAGAGTTTTCTTCTCCTAACTTAGGGTTGGTTAGTTTGGAAATTGATAGGATGACTGATTCGTCCATGACTGTTGTATAACACATCCTGATCCAGCCTTGAACTTGTTGAGCCAATCCACCAGTAGCGAGGCCTACTGATGAGAGGTGGGGGGGGGGGTGGGCTACAAGGTTCTTATTTTAAGCTGCCAGGCTTTTGTCTCAGGTCAGGAGGGTGAGAAGAAGTCTGCCATCTTGGAAATTCACCACATTTATCACCTAGCCATAGCCCCTATCCCCACCAGGGAATCTAACTCCTAGTCCCTCAGAAGGAGGAAAAAATATATATATATACTTTCTGCATTAGAACTCTGAAAAAGGCAATTGTATCATATAAATAGATATGAAATATAAATACATAAATAACTCTGGAGGTATACGATATCTCATAAGATAAAGGAGTAAGGGTGCTCCTCCTACCACTTACTGTTTTAGGTGTAACATGTTTCTTAAACAGATAGCTTCTTTTTTTTTTTTTTTGGATTTTTGAGACAGGGTTTCTCTGTAGCTTTTGTTTTTTCTTTTTTCTTTTTTTGTTTTTTCGAGACAGGGTTTCTCTGTGGCTTTGGAGCCTGTCCTGGAACTAGCTCTTGTAGACCAGGCTGGTCTCGAATTCACAGAGATCCGCCTGCCTCTGCCTCCCGAGTGCTGGGATTAAAGGCGTGCACCACCATCGCCCGGCTCTCTGTAGCTTTTGGTTCCTGTCCTGGAACTAGCTCTTGTAGACTAGGCTGGCCTCGAACTCACAGAGATCTGCCTGCCTCTGCCTCCTAAGTGCTGGGATTAAAGGTGTGCGCCACCATCGCCCGGCCAACAGATAGCTTCTTGAGGGATAGTTTCTTATCTGGCTGATTATCAAGCCTACTTGGCTAGATCCTCAAGGTTAGGGACAATAATATATTTCTAATCATAGTTTCTGGATAATTCAGAATTACTTTGGCTGCTCTTTTTGGTGGTTATCTCACGGTGATGGCATCTCCAAAATTGCTAGGGTCCTGTACAATAATTGGGTTACATGCTCATCAATAGTTTCTCCTGGGCTCTCTTCAGGGTCTTTGGCCACCTCTGGAACAAAGATTCTGTGTGCTGACCAAGACTGCACCTCAATGCTCTTAGTCTCTTAATCATAGCTGTTTCTTCAGTCCCAGCTGACCAGCATGCATTATCCCAGAAAGCAAAGGTTTTACTTTAGTGGCTCTGGTCTCTTGTTAATCACAGAAGGGTCCTCAGCTCCAGCTAACTAGACACCACAGTTTCTTCATGCAAATTGTCCAGTAGAGTCTTTGCTTCCCTCTGAAATGTCACAAGTGAAGACTCCACTGTCTGCACTGCTCTCAACAATCTTATCTTCTAAGTTCATATGGAATAGTTCATTGAGCTCTCAACACTCAGTGGCTTTTGTAACCAAAGTTCCAAAGTCTTTCCACAATCCTCCCCTCAAACAACATGGTCAGGTCTGTCACAGAAGTAACCCATTCCTGGTACCAACTTGTCTTAGTTAGAGTTACTATTGCTGTGATGAAATGGCATGATCAAAAATAACTTGGAAAGAGTCTATTCCACTCACCGTTCCCTATTACAGTTCATTATCAAGAACAGTGAGGGCAGGAACTCAAACAGGGCAGGAACCTGGAAGTGGGAGCTGATGGCAATGGAGGGGTGTTGCTTATTGGCTTGCTCCCCATAGCTTGCTCACCCCGCTTTCTTATAGAATAGGACCACCAGCCCAGGGATGGCACCACCCACAATGGGCTGGGACCTAACCCTGAAGGGATACTACTAGCCCATTTGAGCACATGGCTTTGGCAGGCTTTGCCCTTTTTTCCCATTCCCTCTGCCTTGCTAAAATACCATCAGATTATATCCCTACAGCTCTCCAAGGTCTATTTCCTCATTTGTCACTTCCTCCTCCTAAGACTGACTACCAAAGTCCTCCAATCAAAAGCCCCCTTTGGCTCACCTAATTAACATGCCAAATTAATATTAAGTACCTCATGCTAACATGGAGTTTCCCCTTTACCTTTATAAAGTGCCATTTTCATATGTGTCTCCTCTCTATCCAGAGGTGGTCCTTTGTCCCTCCAGGACAAATACCCCTCCCACTTTTCCTTGTCCCTTCCCCCTACTCCTTTAAAACTGCATCCTAGCCCATTCTAACACAGATATCCCCATCTTGTCCTCTTAAAATTATACCTGCAAGGCCCTTTGCTGCTCTTTCCTGCCTGAATCAGAAAGCAGCCACTTTAACTTCTTTAATAAAGGATCTCTCTGTAAAAACAGGTGTTTGGGTATTGTTTGTGCCTAATCTATCCTGGGTCTGGGAGGAAGCCCCACTGTGTGTGAGTCTCTTTTATCCCTCATCAATCACTAATCAAGAAAATGTCTTACAGCTGGAACTTATGGATCCATTTTCTCAAGTGAGGTTCCCTCCTTTCAGATAACCGTAGCTTGTGTCAAGTTGACATAAAACTAGCTAGCACAGTAACTGTGCTTCATTGATAAGAAATGACTATCTTTTGAGGAGCTTCAATAAAGACTTTCTCCCTTTCATATAATATTTTAAGTCATAAGGTGGGCTTATTGTGATGTGTCTGTTCTTAAAATTAGGGTGCTACCAGGGACAAAGGGTCCGATCTCAGTAATTTCCAAGCCTGCTAATCTCTCTTCTTCCTTTCCCCATTTCACACAGGCACACACACACACACACACACACACACACACACACACACACACACACACACACACACACACACACA
>NC_022018.1:39002897-39067227 GCF_000317375.1 Microtus ochrogaster
AGACACACATGCACACACACAGACACACACACACAGACACGCACACACACACACACACACAGAGACACACATGCACACACACAGACACACACACAGACACACACACACACCCTCCTTTCAGGGCTAAGCAAGCACTCTACCGCTGAGCTACATCCCTAGCTCAGAGAAACATCTAAATTAAAATTCAAAATAAAAATGTTTTTATTCACGTTTTTCCCTCAGTCTCCAGACTCCTAATGATAGGTGTGCCACGCGGAAAGGTGATTCTTCCAGAAACCCATCCTCTCCTGGAGCTCTCTTCTGCCTGGATTAGCTAAACCGTTACAATTTTCTAGGTTTTTCAATCTCCTTTAGCACTCAGAGTCTTGGAAGAACTTATTTATGTCCCTTGGGGGTCATTTCATAAATATCTGACACAAACAAGGCAATAAACAGCTCAGGCTGCCCTGATGACTCAGCAGTAAGTAACCCTTGCCCAAGTTGGTGGTTTCTGTAAATGCTTGTTAATGGCTTCACTAGGGAAGGGCTGTGGGGCTGGGAGGAAGAATTTTCGGCCCCTTTTCTCTCTCTGACAACATAATTAAAATGCTAGACTAGCCCAGAGTGAAAGGGCTTGCCAAGCTGGAAATGATGAAAGTGTTTATTATTATCATTCTCCACATTATTATATAAAAGTGCCCAAATTATCTTGGGTTATCTTAGGCCTTTTAATAGCAAACTCATTTAACTTTTATATGTAATCTAACATTTTCTAATTAATAGGTAAACTTTTTGAGACTGTATCTTTAATGTCAGCAACCCTCGGGCCTCCATCAATTCTAAAGTTAAGAATGCTCTCAGATAGCATCTGGAGCCTATGGGTAAGGTTTCTGGGCTTTGTGGGAGCCCCTTGGTAAATCTGTTGTTTCCCAGCTTCCTTTAGTTTAGTGTCTTTTAGCAGTTTACGTAACAAAACACGTCCATTTTGAGTTAATTGAATGTGTCACTCACATTTGGCCCAGGAGAAGCAATTTTATTTCCTTTAAACTAGATTTGCTATTCTGTGTTCACAGCTTTGAGGTGATGTATAGATTATATATGTTTGTCTAAGGTGTTCTGACCCTTCCATTAAGCCTCCCAATAGGGCAAAGGCCGCTCCAAAGATGGGGAGTTTCTCACAGGGAGAGATTCTTGGCACCATTTTCCTAAGAACAGCCAAAACCTTGGATAGTTCTTTGGTCCAAAATTTTAAACGTCCACATTTCTTTTAATGCCCATACTTTATTTTAGACTTAGAACTTAAAAAGACAGCAAGGATTTAATCAGCTCCGTGTAGGGGAAGTGTTCCACAATTGTTCTCCAGGGGGACGTTTTTAGTGCTGACGATGGCCTGACCACTGTCCTAAAACTGGATTCAGATTCGTTCCCAAAGCACCGATTGAGCTTATGCCAGGTACCATGGATTAGGATGGCATGATACCCCTGTCTTTAAGGTCAATGGACTGAACAAGCAGTTCTAGTCCACTTAGTAACTGATGATAATGCTGCATTTTTGATACAAGCCGGTATGGGCCACTCTTATAGTTTGAATGAGACTGGGAGACTGGCCCATATAGGCTCATATTGAATACTTGATTCTTGGTATTGAAACTGTTGGGGCAGATTTGCAAGTGTGGCCTTGTTGGCAGAGGTGTGTCACTGGGGATGGGCTTTGAGATCTCAAACCATTCTCTGCTTTGCTTTTGTGAATTAAGATGTGGCTCTCAACTACCGCTCCAGCACTATGCCTGCCTGCTTGCTCCCATACTTCCTGCTGTGATGGTCCCAGGTTCTAAGGCTCTGAAACCTTAAGTCCCATTGAAACTCTGTCTTCTCTAAGTGGCTTTCGTTTAAGATAATTGTAGGAGTGTTGCAGGGATGCGTTCTCTCGCCACTACTCTTTAATATATTCCTGGAATTAATAATAGCAACCACAGCCCTGGAGGATGAGGAAACTGGTGTGCAGAGAGGTGGTGTGCAAATCAATAACTTCCGTTTTGCCAATGATACAGCACTACTTGCTAAAAGTTAAAATGAGCTTCAGGTCATGGTAAGTAGAGTGGTGGAAGTAAGTGAAAACCTTGGTACGAAAGTCAACATTGAGAAGACTGAGATACAACACCTGGGAAGGGCACACAAGGACTTTAACATTGTAATAAAGAATCAGAACCTCAAGCAAACAGTCAACTTTGCCTATCAAGGAAGAGGCTTTGGGTGGGTGGGGGGGTAGTATTAATAGTGATTGATTTAAAAGACTGTTTTTTTGTTTGTTTTACTGTTTTACTGTACCCTTACAAGAACAGGATAGAGAAAAATTTGCCATCCTAGTGCCAACTTATAATAACTCCCAGCATATTAAAAGGTATTAGAGGAAAATTCTTCCACAAGGGATGTTAAATAGCCTCATATTCGGTGTCAGTTGTAGATGAATTTTTCTTTGGGCTGCTAGCTCATAAAAAAAAACAAAACAGCACAAAGACTTATCAATTTTGAAGCTTGCTCTATAGGTTAGTCTTGAGCCCTAACTCTTATAACTTAAATTAACCCATTTCTATCCATCTACATATTGCCATGTGACTCATGGCTTTTACCTCTACCCCTGCATGTTCTTACCAGAGCTTTCTGTCCTCAGAAGTCCCACATAGCCTCTTCCTGTCTAGTTAATGGCCATTCAGCTCTTTATTAAACCAATCACAGTGACATCTTGACACAGTATAAAAGAAAATTCCACAATACTAGTCTTAGATAATTTTTGGGGGGTGGGGGTCACTAAAGTCCTTGAAATTTTCTCAAGGACAAACATGGTACTATGAAAAGCAGTGGAACATCATGCTCTTCTTCCTAGATGCTGAGTTGTGCTCAGTCTAGTATAATACATTGTGACTGTTCACTATTCTGCATTCTTTTGTTCCTACTTTCTGATCTATCTAAATCAACTCTGAAGGATATTCCTGTGCTCCACTTTCAGAAAGCTCTTCCTTAGCATCTTCTTTGAAAGATTCTTTTAAAACCTTCTCTCTCTCTCTCTCTCTCTGAAAGGAGGTTTATTTATCTCACAATTTTAAAGGCAGGAAGACTGAGCTAGTGACCTGGGCCAGAGCAGGCCTGGGATGGTGAACTCCACAAGAACAGGACTGAGCGAGTAACCTAAGTTGGAGCAAGCCTGAGACAGCATACTCTGAATGAGTGGGAGTTGATTCAGACTAGGGACATTTATGGAAACAGGACTGAGCCAGTAATCTAGGCTGGAGCAGACCTAAAATAGTGAACTCCACAGGAGCAGGTACAGGGAGCAACTGCTGAGGGAGTGGACCTGAACCAGAGACTTCTGTAGGTCCAGGCATGAGTCTAGGACCTATGAGGGTGTAGGCAGGATCCAGAGACTTCTGCAGGTCTGGGCATGAATCTGGGACATTCCAGGGAGTAGGTCTGAGCCAGGTCCTCTGCAGGTTCAGGTGTACCCATGTCTGGGAACTCTGAGGGAGCAAGCAGAAACCAGAAAACTCTATAGGTCCAGGCTTGAGTCTGGGACCTCTTAGGGAGTAGGCCTGAGCCAGGTCCTCTGAGGGTCCAGGTATACCTGAGTCTGGAAACTCTGAGGGAGTAGATCAGAGCTAGAGACCTTTCTGGGGCCAACCCCAAGCCAGGGACTCTCACAGGAGTGGATCTAAGCCAGGGACATTTACAGAAACAGGTCTGAGCTGGCAACCTAGGCCAGAGCAGGCCTGAGACAGTGAACTCCATGGGCTGAAGGGGAGGGGAAGAAGCAGAAAGGGGAGCAGAGAAAAATGCAGGGCTCAATAAATCAATAATAAAAAAATTTAAATGCAGATTTCCCAGAAGCATTGTTCAGACCCTGGTGAGGATTCCTTTTGGCTTCATAAATCATGTGTCTACTTTGTGTGTATGTATTCGCCATAGCCTTTTATCAGAAAACATTCTGAAAATTTTTGAAAAATTTCAGAGGCTGCATATGTTCCCCACGGGACTAGCACATCTCATTGCGGGCCTGCTCTCCTGAGCCAGCCTCCTGAGTCTTTCTGTGGGGTTTACACGTTCCCATCTGTAGGGACAAACATTTTTAGAGTGCCTACTGTCTGCCACCTCACTCACATGCCTGCCATCCTTCCTGTTGCCCAGTCAGAAAGCTCTCTTGTTCACCATCTAGCATTCCGCACCATCTTACCGTCGGGGTTAGCAGGAGTTGGGTCATGATGTGTTGTGCACATCGTGCAAACACGCCATGCAGCTGCTTTGTTTATAAATAGCTCAAGACTTGTTTGGGCAAAGGATATGTTTCTAACATCAGTTACTTCTGTGGTTCAACTCTATCCCCAAGCCATTGTCTAGCCCTGCATGAGTCACTTTTCTCATTGTTGTGACAACATGCCTGATAAAAGTAACTTAAGAAAGGATAGGTTTATTTTGGCTCTCACTTGGAAGGCTCAGTGACAATAATATATTTGGGCTCCTACTGTCCATTATAGCAGAGAGAGCCTAATATCAGGATAGCAGGGAGCTGGTCACAGTCATGAAACAGAGATAGATAAATATATGTGCTCAGCTTCAGGATTGGTCTTCTTTGCTCAGTCAAAACTTACTGGAGGGTGCTGGAGAGATGGCTCAGTGGTTTAGGACAGTGACTGTTCTTCCAGAGGTCCTGAGTTCAATTCCCAGCGTTTACATGGTGGTTCACAACTGTCTACTATAAGGTCAGAAGCCATCTTCTGCTGTGCATACAGACAAAGCACCCATATACATACAATACATAAATGAATCTTAAAAAGAAGGAAAAAACCAACCTCACTGGAAATACCCTCACAGGCATACAGAGTTGTGTCTTGTAGTTGATTCCAAATCCAGTCATATGATTGGGAAGCCCTGAAGCATTTCTTTTCTCTATAGTATGGGCTGACAACCATCCCCCTTTTGCCCGTCATCAGGGAATCCAGCTCCTACTAGTTCGACACTTGATGAGAACCCATATGGGGTTAGTTTCCTTTGGATTTCTCTGTCTCCTGGTTGCAGAAGTTTTTCTCCTTGCCTCTCCTTCTCATCCCTCTATCTTTGAAAGTGGTAATGACTTTTGTTGTTGCCAGAATCTACGGGCCTTAAGCTCCACTATGTATTCCCACCAGTTCTCTGCTTGTGAGAGATTAACTGGGTCTCCTACACTTCAATTCGATCCCAACACTACTCAAAGACAGCATAGACCACACGATGACAATGCAAAGCACTCTGTCCACTGAGGCCATCTGAATTCCAGCTGCCAGTTATGAGTCCCCAGATAAGTCACCTCAGCCCACAAACACGGCTTCTGATGAGAGTCTTATGCTGCCTGACTCATGTAGAATGTGGACAGGCAAATGAACAAGCGCAGGCCGAAGAGAGGAAGGGGAATACAAGGGCAGATGCATCATCATTACCTGCTCTTTCCACAGCAAACACACTCTTCTGTGAGGCAAGCAAACACTGGTTCTGTGGTCCACTAGTGTGACTAGTATGACTCAGAGGATTCAGGAATGCTCTAAGCTTACACGTTCATTTTTACTAGGAAACATTCCATTCGGGACCTGACGAATAAAGAGCTACAGGAGACAAGGTCGATAGAGGTTCAAGTTGAGTTTCCACTGTCCACATCAGGTCAGGGTATATCACTTACTGGCTATAGCAACATGTTTGCCAAACAGGAAGCTCCCTTGAACTTTGTTTCCCAGACATTTTATGGAATCAACTATTGGTTGAATCATTGGCCCCAGGTAATTTCATCCAAGGGCCTTAGGGATGGGGGGGGGCTAAACTTCCAGCTGTCATCATGTGGTGGGTTGTTCTGGCTGCCATCCCCATCTTGAAGTTACCTAGGGGCTCACCAACACTCAGTTCATTAGCATAAACCCAAGTGGTATGAAGACTTGCTATGGTTAACATGGTGTTCTCATCACTCAGGAAATTCCAAAGGCATTAGGAACTGTGTGTCTGGAACCTGGGAAGTATATTTTGTTATACCATAACCTCTAGTTGTTTGCCCAACCCTGCCCACACCTATTTGCACAAGGGTTGTTTCAGTGAAATATCTCTTGCAGAGATCCTGCCAGATAGAGTGGCCTTCTCCCAACCCTATGTCATGGACAACTTGACATCACTACGTCACAATTTGTGTCTCCACAGTGTCAGGGACTCTTCCTGGCAGAAACACAATGTTTGCAGCCCTTTATTATGACCATTATAACCTGGTATTGTTTTGTTTGTTTGCTTACAGCAATGTTGGGGACAGAATTCAGACCTTACATGTGAGCATGGTAGGCAAATGCTGTACTACTGAGCCTCATATTTTAGAGTCTTTACGAAGTCAGCTGTAAACACAACCTTCATCTGATGGCAAAGAATTTTTAAAATATATGCTGTGCCTTGAATCTTTTGCCTCCATCAAGAGTCATGTTGAAGCTTGATTGCATAATGTCACAGTACTGTGGGTCAAAGGGACTTAGTGGCAAGAGTTGGGGCCATGGAGCAGAGCCCTGATTTCAAGTCATGGCAATGGGTTCTCCATCCTAGAATAGCGGTAACCTGTCCATGTCTCTGTCTGAAAGTGATCTGTCTTTCTTCTCTCTTCTGAGCCTGCTTGCTCACTTCCCTTTCCACATTCTATCATGACTCAAGGCAGCATGAGGCTCTCGTCAGAAGCCATGGTCATGGATTTTCTGAGCAGTGAGCTGAAATAAGTTCATACGTTATCTGTCTCACATATTCTGTGATAGCAACAAAGTGAACCAAGGCACTGGTCAGTGTGTTCTAGCCATCCATGTATCCAGTAACCCACATGGGAGAGACTGCTCCAGGTGTTGAATCTAAAAAGAGCAAGATGCCACCTAGCAGGGGTCCTGACACCTTTTTGGGTCACAAATGCCATATTGGAGAACTTGGGTTTTATCTTGGAGTATACTGGGATGGTGCTTCATTTCTGCCTTACCTAGGACATGCCTCAGAGCTTAGCAAGGTTCCTATCACAGACTCAGAGACACCCGTAGGATGAACTAATCCTATTCTGACTCTGGGGTGCACTTTTTCTTTTCTGTTCTTTCCTTTTACACTCCACATACCTCTTTGATATCTCTTCTAGAACCAGGAGTGACCATCTGTTTGATCCCTGGGCAGGTAGTCCTGATTGTATAATAAAGCAGGCTGAGCAAGCCATGGAGAGCTAGTCACTAAGCAGTGTTCTTTCATGGTATCTGCTGCAGATCCTGATTCCAGCTTCCTGCTTTACTTCCTGTCCTGACTTCTCTCAACAATGTACTGTGACCATGAGTTGTTAAAGTGTTTTTATCATGGCATCAGAAACTAAATTTTGGCCTGGGTGATCTTGGCCCAGACTCTCAGAGCTTTCTCTGGCAGTCTACTGTTATGTTCTTATTTTTTCCATTTCCATGTAGAATGCTTATTTGCTGTCCAAGAATTTGGAATCGTAACTCTAGATGTCATAGCACAGATAAATAACTACCCTGCTGTCAGTCTTGGATGTTTGTGGAAACTAACACTGTGCCTTACACTGAAAGGATTGTAGCGAATGAATGAGTGCCCTCAGGCACACACAAACGCTTAGCCGGTGTGTTCGCCAACATCATAGCTTGAGTCATAAAGAGCAGAGACCTCCATACTTCATCTCTGACACAATAAAAACCAAGGCAAGCTTACAGCTGGCAAAGGGCTAAGGGTGGACACTCCTGCTTTGCAGCATCGGGTGTGGGCGTGTCCTACGAGCACGTTTTCCTTTCCGAAATCTACAGCTGGCATTGCATCATAATGACATGATCGTGTTGTCCCTTTCACTAGACAATGGAGTCCTTGAAGATGGGGGAGAACCTTTGATTATTCTCTGTGCTTCCAAAGCCTGGCACAGAATCCCTCACACAGTGTGGGTTCTGTAGGGGGAGGGGGGAATGATTTAACTCGGTGCGCGCGCGCGCGCGCGCGTGTGTGTGTGTGTGTGTGTGTGTGTGTGTGTGTGTGTGTGTGTGTAAGAGAGAGAGAGAGAGAGACAGACAGACAGACAGACAGACACAGAGAGAGACAGAGAGACAGAGAGAGACAAAGTATGTGTGGTGGGGGAGCGTGCCAACAAGTTTTCAGTGCCATAAATTCCATCACCATCTTCCTTGTTTTTGTTTCTTTTTCCCATCTCTCACCACCTAAAGGTACTAGAGCAGGCACCGTTTGATCTATTTTGGTCTTTGTGTCTGCCAACGCATACATTATCAGGCTTTAAAAAGAGGTGGCTATTCCAAAGACTAGAATGAAATGTTCTTTTTGGATGCCTGGAGAGCTAATTATGGGATTAGAAAAATGCCTTCACCCCCAACAGGAATTACGATACTTCCTATTTTTTAATGTAAAACATGAAGTCGGCATAATTGACTGCTTCTCTTAATGCCCTCATACATTACAGAGCCTCATTTAAGATAAATGATTTCCGAACGCCTGATGAGGCCGCCTCGAAAGTCTCCGTGGAATTAATGTATTGTAATATATTCAAAACATTTCAAGTCTGGGCTTGCTTTGATACTGTTTTTTATCGTCACCGTTGATGGACATAAAAGTTCATATAAATATAGCATTGCTGATGGGTTGCACTCCACCCTGATTTAAGCCTCACACATTAATTCAAATGCTTATCTAGCTCCAAGCAAATGAGCAGCAGAGTCGTAACAAAAGTCCCTGGAAATGCCTGTGTTAACACGGCACATATACCACATGCTGCAAGCAAGGACAAACGGAAGGGAAGCCTAGGAGGGAGGAGAGGAGAGAGAGAAAAGAGACACAAAGAGAACATGTGCACATATATGTATAAGCTTTCAATAACTGTGCATGTCTGTGAAAGAGAGGTCTCAGAACCTTTCAGATGCCGAATAACAAACAAAACTGTTTTTGAAATACACATGGAAAGTCAGGTACAGTGGTGTGCACTTTTCTTAGCTCTTTGACACTGTAACAGAGCATGTGATATCATCTGCTTAAAAAGGGGAGAGGTTTACTTTGGTTCACAATTTCAGAGGTTTTGATCCATGACTGCTTGGCTCTGCTGATTTGGGGCCTGTGGCATGTCATGCCATGTGGAATGTCATGGCAAGGAGCATGTGTGGGAAGGCAGTTGTTCACCTTACAGCAGTCAGGGAGTAAAGAGACAGGAGAAGGGTCTAGGTTCCTAATATCGTTCCAAGGGCGTGCCTCAGTAGCCCAACTTTCTCTCAGTTGGCCCCCACGCCTAAATGTTCTACCAGCTTCTAACTGTGACATGGGCTTGCTGACATGCCTTTAGCACCAGAGTCTTTGGGGAACATTGAAGATTCAAATCATAATGGCACCATTAATCCCAGCTATTCAAGAGGCTAAGGCAGGTCATTTGAGTACAGGAGTTTGAGGCTAGTCTGAGCAACATAGCAAGACTTTTCCTTATAGTTCGAGAAGAGTCTGAGGATGTAGTTTGGGAAGAAACCATTAGCCTAGCATGCGTGAGGTCCTGGGTTCAACCCCCCACAAAGTAAACAGATACACAAGGTTCAAAGCCCAAATGAAAAAATTCTATTTATAAGTCTGTAGATGGAAAAGCAATTCTCCTGCCTTAGACTAGCAGTTTCTGACATCTCTCCATCACTCCTTTATTCATGTGGAAAGGAAGACTACCCAGGAGGAAGGCTAATGGCAGCTTATGGTTGCATTCCTGCAATGTGCTTTAAGCCTTCAGTCACTTTTCAGATTGATTCTAAGAGAGATTTTCACCAACCCATGTCACAGAGACAGGGACTAAAGCAAGTCCAAACTGAGCTGCATGGCTGCTCAAAGGGTTGTGGAGGCTGCTCAAGCCGATGTCAAGGAAGTCTTGAACCAGGCAGAGCAGGAGCCCCAGCTTCCACCTCTTCACAGTCCCTGATGTGTAGGCAGAGGGAAACTGTAGAGTGCTACTGCCTGGAGTGAAGGACAATCTCCAGTAGCTTTCTACCCCACACAAACTAATCCTGTTCTCTGCCAGTAAGCTACTTCTGGCCACAGCCTCTGTTGACCAAATCCTACCATTCTCTTAGGAGCTATTCTTTCTTCATCCTGGTCCTGCTGCAGTGCTCCAAGTTGCCGTGACTCTGTGCCTTCCATGTTCTTCTCTGGTTGCTGCCCCTGCAGCATCTGGCCTGTAAGCAGATAACTCAGGTTCCAGTCTAAAGCTTGATACATAAAAGTTTTCCAAGTTCCCTATCAGTGAGGCCTGATGTGGGATTCATTCCCCTCTGTATGCTGTGAATACCATTAATGAATAAATAACCTGCTTTGGACCTATAGCAGGGAAGAAATTAGCTAGGCAGGGAAAACTAAACTGAATGCTGGGAGAAAGGAGGAGGAGTCAGAGAGACGCCATGTAGCCCTGCCACAGCCTGACAGAACTTTACCCGGTAAGCCACAGCCATGTGGCGATACACAGATTAATAGAAATAAGTTAAATTAATATATAAGAGTTAGCCAATAAGAAGCTAGAGCTAATGGGCTAAGCAGTGATTTAAATAATATAGTTTCTGTGTAATTATTTCAGGGCTGAGCAGCCAGGAACCAAACAAGCAGGCCCCTCCTCCAACAGAGGCCCAAACAAACCAGTGACTCCATTACCCAGCCCTAGCACACTCTCTGTTTGTAAGCCGGCTAGGCTCCTTGTGGTCCAGTTAAATAATATGCTTATTTACATCCCTGTACCTTTGATCTAACAGTAACTTAGCCAGTGATGCAGCCCCCCTTTCTTCTCCAGCTAGCCCTCTTCCCCATCATTTCCCTGCTCCTATTCTGTTGTATTTTCAGCAAGTGGATTGTTAGTACTGTTCTTGTCACCTCAGGTAAGAAGAAACTGTACCCCAGTCTGGAAACCACCTCATGTGTCTTCTGCGCCTCCCGCAGTGGGACCTAGCAAAGCCCAGACTCCCTGTGAATTCTCAGCAAGGACTAACTGATTGTGATGGATAGATTTCAACTAAGGCAGCAGTGCCAATATCTAGCTACTCATCACTCTTCACACATCCGCTGTGCTCTTGAAATCTATTTGGGGTTTTGCAGGGCTGGCCTGAGGATGCATGCTTGGGGTAAAAGTATGCTGTACCTCCCCTGTTAGGAAGCAACAATTTTCAGGGTCATTTGAGGGCAAAGCTGAGTGCACAGGGGCCAGTGCTGTGTAGGAAGCAGCTAAAATGTGTGAGACAGAGGAGGTGACGACAAGGATGCTTCAAGCTTCTCAGGAAGACCCGACTCTGCAAAGGCAGCTCGCAGCTCTGAGCTCAGTGGTGGCCAGGGACATAGGGGGCTGCGCTGCTGAAACCTGGACTGTTTCCAAGGGAGGAGAGTCAGGGTCAGGGCCAAAGGTGAATGCTCCTCCAGGTCCCCATAGCCACCACTCTCTCACCTTTCCCCCCTACCCTTCTGTTACAAAGCACAGTCTTCAAAGTACAGTTAGCAAAGCCTGCTCAAGGCAAGAACAGCTGTCACCCTGTGCACATGACACTGTGGTACCCAAGGGGGAGGAAGTGGATCAAGGGCTTACTCCCCAATGGGAAGAACTTGACCTTCAAGACCTGGAGACCTGATGCTCACTCATCAAATACTTCCTGTGCTACTCGGTGTGCAACCACTGGGCTAAAACTTGAATAGATACATGGACATCTCCTCCTCCTCCAACTGGTACTAAGACTGTTTAGAAAAAGGTGGGAGGATGGAAGAACTTGCATATGAAGGCTGAAAGGGCAAGAAAGAGCTGCTTTCCTAAGAAGTCAATGTGGAGAGAGCTAGTCCATTCCTGCAACAATGGCCTCCTCACCCTTCCCCAACTCAATCACCTCTCGTTAGGGCCTGCTCTCAGTATTGTTGGAGTTGGGATGACATTGGCAGTATAGAAACTTTGAGAGACCTTTTCAAACCATAGCAAACATCATCTACTCAGACAAACCGGAAGTCTGCATCCTTAAGAAGGTACATTCTGGTGTTGTTCTTTTAGATTGTCACGCTTTTGGTGATTGTTGCTTTGGCTTGGTTTTTTTGGATCTTATTATGGAGCCTAGGTTGGCATGGATTTCACAACCCTCCTGTTTCTGCCTCCTGAGTCCTGAGATCACAGGCATAAGTCACCACACCAAGCTTAGGAGAGTTAAATAAAAACTCTCGTCTTTATAGCATCATCCAAAAACATCCAGTTTCCTATTTTACCTGCTCCTGATTCCTTTCCCTTTGCCGCCAACACAATAAGCCAACACTGGTGAATTCACAGCACATCTGATGGTTGGCAAGCACCTTTGAGGAGTGGCCTATTGGGTCCCATCCCCCCAGAACTACAGGCAGAAGAACCTTCCCCTGAAGCTTTCTTCCTTCTGTGAAAGCTCCATCTACAATTCTGAAATTACTTCCTGCCCTTTGGATATCAAAGGGCTGTGTGCATACAGTGGGGGCTGTGCGTGCCTTAAGCACTGCTCAGTGCTTCCCTGGACACAGGGGACATTTCTCTACTCTTGTAAGGGACATGGCACTGTAGCCCTTGGCTTGACTCCCAACTGCTTGGCAACGACACTATGACGAATCATGGAATGACACCATGCTATTGTTATTTGGAGAGCAAAAGACTTGTCTGTACGAAGGTATTTTCCCACCATTGAAACTGATGATTGACATCTATGAAATGAAGAGCCACTTGCTAACAGGTATAGTTGTTAGACTCTAAAGCTGTGGGATGTGCAAGGGATCCCTGAAAATAAAGACAGTTATCTGGGGAGCCTTTTACAAATGCTTAAGTCCACTCCAGGCTAGTCAAACAGAGCGCTAGGAGGTAGAGGATGACAAAAAGTTCTCAAGTTCCAAAGAACAGTGAGAATTCACAACACTTGCCTTAAGAATCTGAGGGAGCCAGTCAGTCCTTCTGGCTGCTAGTCCTCTTCAGGAGATAGCAGATACCCTGAGACACGTCCTCCACCTCAGAGCACTCTATGTGTTCTCTGTTCCAGATGTGTCCACATCTAAATCCATTGGTCTTGGAAACAGAATGTGGTCCCCACCTCAGACCTTCTCAGTAGAGTTGTATCCCATAAGTCCCTAGAGGACTCACGGGCACATGAGGCGGGAATGGGATTTTCCAAGATAGTGCTTTCCATGTCTTCTTAGCTTCTCTGTTTCTCACTGTGACAGGTTGAACTGTATCTTTCCCACTCCCAAAGTCATCTGTTGAAGTCCCACCTCCAGCTGACTTTAGAGTACAGCCCCCTTGGGAATGGGGTCTTGGCAGACGGGCAGAGCGTGATTCAATATAACTGATAAATTTATCAAAATGGGGAGTTTAGACACTAAGATAGAGTCAGCACACAGGGAAACGTCATGTCATGGCGCATGACTATCTATCTGCTAAGGAGAGAAGCCTGGAATGATCCTTCCCCCGAGATCCTTCTGAGGGAACCTGTCTGCAAATGCTGCCTTGAGTAGGGCTTGTCTGTCTTTCCATTTCATAGAGGAGTTTAATCCCCCTGGTTTTATGCTAATTGTTTCAAAGGGATGGGGATTCCTTCTGGGAAGTTATGAGGTTAGGTTAGACTGTCAGGAGGGAGCCACCCTGGCTGAACCTTGGTGACTATTTGTGTCTTCTCTTTAAAAAAATATCATTAATTTTTTGCAAATTTCACGCAAAGTATTTGGTACCATACACCCCTGCTCTTCTCCCTGAATAGCGCCTTCCAGCACTAAGAAAGCTAGCCAGCAGGGAGAAAGCTTCCAGTCGATAACAGCCTGATGTCTCCACGGTCTGTGGCCAATGTGTGTGGTGCATTCAGCCATAAAGGTTTCCTTATCAAGTACTGGTGGGCAAACAAGGACAAAGGCAACAAAATTTATTGTTTGTTTGTTTGTTTTTATATTTTTTTTTTTGCAGGGGGTCTCAGGACACCACCGACCAATAACTTTAGGAGAGATATCCTGCACCTGGAACTGGGCTTTTTATTTTAGCCACCTGTGGCTTCTGGAATGAGCGCAATCCCCTATGTAGGGCATTCCAATTAAAGTCTTATATGAAAAAAAAAATGTGACACTCAGGGAGTTTGTAAAACAATAGGTTTCCAGATGACTGTCTCAGATATCCTTAGTACTAGTTATC
The DNA here is from genome assembly GCF_000317375.1 of Microtus ochrogaster. Lineage (NCBI taxonomy): Eukaryota > Metazoa > Chordata > Mammalia > Rodentia > Cricetidae > Microtus > Microtus ochrogaster. The sequence continues at coordinate 39,017,068 of NC_022018.1, forward strand.
TGTGCCCAACCTCCTCCTTTGCCTTACACTCACGTCTGTCTCCCTGTTTAAACCGCTCTCCCGTTATTCTCCTCTGGCTTCCACATCAGCCGTGTTCTACTAGCCTCCTTTTCTTCAGATATTTCTTCCTCTTTACACCCACGATTCTTTTTGAGTTTTCCTGATGCTAGAGGTGCTCCAAATCAAACATTCAAATCAAAGATTTCATGCCAGGGTCCACATGTGAGTGAGAACATGCGATGTTTGTCTTCCTGGATCTGGGTTACCTCACTCCCTGGAGACTTCATAAAGAGAAGGAGAGTTCTAGAGATATCTAACATGGTCCTGCTATGATGTGATACAAGTGTGCATGCATGTGTGTGCATGCATGTGCGTGTGTGTGTGCGTGCGTGCATGCGTGCGTGCGTGTGTGTGTGCGCGTGTGTGTGTGTGTGTGTGTGTGTGATATCCCTTGCCGGAGCCTGGGTCATGCTGCTTTGATTTCTGGTCTACAGACTTGTGAGTTGAGGAAAAATCTCTTCACTGTGAAGTAGCCTGCACAGGTGTTTCATTATAGTAACAACAAACTGGTTAATATTAATAACTCTACCTCCAATTTCTATCTCCTACAACTGTGAGACAATAAATTTACAGTGTTCAAAGCTCTCAGCTTGTGGTAGTTCATTACAACAGCCACAGGAAACAAATATGCTCATATGGCCTCCCATCTATTTTGCTGCCAAATGCCCTAAGAAAGAACCAGAATAGATCCATCATGCCCTGTCATCCCTGATCTGCAGAGACACTGGCATCCAGCCTAGAAGATGGGCTGCCCTAGGTCAGAAACCCAGAGCCACTTTTGCCAATGACAGCAGGGTACTGACCAGTTTTCTCTGGAAAGCAAAGCGTTTCCTGGATAGCCACATAGTCCCTCAATCCATCTGCACCATACACTCACGATTAAAGTTGTATGGTCTAGATACATTTGTAGAATGATTGGTGGTGAGACAACCTTGGTATCTCAACACTGGGGCCACTGTTCGCATCTATTTTATTTGTTGTATTGGCATAGAGTTGCTTTGTTATTTTGTTTTGTTTTGTTTTGCACCTAGGTATTGTCTCAAACCCAAAACCAGTGCCCACAGTGCCCTATATTCTAGGCAGTCAATTGTGTTGGAAGATGGGCTAAGCGGTTGTCTAGAACCCACACCCTAGCATCACCTACCAGTATCTCACCTTTGAAATCCTCCAGTGCCTTCCCTGGACCTCTTCTTGCTATACTTCTCCAAAGACCGTGGGCTGCCATACCCCTTCAAACAAAGCTGACAGAATACACTGATAGTGTTCCCTGTTGAGACTACCAGAATCACCCTCCCGTTGAGCAAGTTGGGGTACATCTGTTTCAGTGATTGAGAACACAAGGCATGGGGAATCATGAGGGATCTCAGTGGATTGACATTAGGAGAGACAAAAAGGATTTGTGGTTTGCTTGGATGGTTTAGGGATATTGGATGGGCTGTAGATTAGATATTGTAAGAAAGCTGGAATGATTCTGTAGTTGGGCATCTCAAGAGATGTCTACAACCGGGGAGAAAAGAATGGCTGGAATTGTAATTGGCAATGTACATGTTATTCATTTTAGCCAAAATAGAGTTTGGGGTACTTTCTGTTGTGGGTGGTACAGTGGCCTTGTCTTTGTTCATGCTTAGGCTTCTAACAGCATCCTCCACAGGGAGAGCCCCACCAGTGGAGGGAGGCAACTGTATTTCCAGGCTTTCCCTGTCCTCACGCTGCTTTCTCTGCAGGCCATGCCTGTAGACTGGCTTCTAAGAACGTTCCTCCCAAGATCATGAAGAAAAGAAATACATTGATGGTGCATTCTGAAAAGGGGTGTGTTAAATACATGTCAGACCCAGTTTGTCAGCCACTCCATGAGTGTATCTCTGCTTCATGAACCCCCTGGGGTGCTCTGGCCTATTTGTTTGGGTCTGTTTGAAGGCCTAACTTTCTACCCTGGCTTCCTTTCCCTGGAGTCAAACCTAAGATTTTATTTATTTGCTTATTTGTTCATCTGTTTGTTTGTCTATTATGAAACAAGGTTTCTTTACATAGTTCTGGCTGTCCTGGAACTCACTATATAGATCACATAGTACTTGAGCTGCCAGAGATCTGCCTGCTTCTGCCTCTTGAGTGCTGGGATTAAAGACATGTACCACAATCCTGGCCAGACCTGTTTTATCACACATCAGCTGGCAATTTTTGGGCAGGTAACAGCTTTTCTAAGTTCACTTTTATGATGTTGACAATGGAGCCGTGCCACCTGCCCCAAAGGACTGCTTAAGGAGTTTTGGAAATGCTTGGAAAATACCCGGCTCTCCTCACTTTCCTCCCTGGTCTCTACAATTATCCAGGGTGCGGGAACTACTCCTGGGAAAGCAGGACCACTCAGGGTGGCCTCTAAGCATGATAAGCTCTTCAGAACTTCTCAGGCTGTGCAGAATCTGATCTTGGACTTGATCTGGACTTGGACTAGATCTGACCCAGATCTCAGACTCTAAAACTGTGAGGAATGAGCTCTCACTGTGTTGTAGGAGGCTGCTTGTTTGTTCCTGGCTACCCAGACTCTTGAAATAATCACTCAGAAACCATATTATTTGCAATAGTATTAGGCCAATAGCTTAAGTGTATGTCTGGCTAACTCATATATTAAATTAAGCCAACTCCATTAATCTGTGTATTATTGCAAGGCTGTGGCTTACCGGGTAAAGTCCCAGTGTCTGTCTCTGGTGGGACTACATGGCTTCTCCTGACTCCACCTTCTTTCTCCCAGCATTCAGTATAGTTTTCCCTCCACCTAGCTCAGTTCTGCCCTGCTCTGCTATACGCTCAAAAGCAGTTTCTTTACTCACCAATGGTATTCACAGCATACAGAGGGGAATCCCACGACACCACTGTTTATAAACTATCAGCCTGTGCTATTTTGTTATAGCATCATCTGGGGAACACTCAAATACCTGGGGACTTGTTCACAATGCACATCATTGGTTTGGCCCAGACCTGTTGGGGTGGCCCGAGGAACTAGGTTAGCAAGCTTTCTAAGTGTTTCTGGTATGTACTTTCTTCTCCTCTTCCCTCAAAGCACCTCTGCTGGAGTTGGAAAAGGCGCCTGGAAAGATCCATTAGTGAGACTCTCTGGGCAGTTCCTTCCAGGACATGCTCAGATCACTATTTTGAATTTTAATGAGTGCAAGGACTGGTCTCTGCTGGGAAGGTGCCATATTGGTATTTGGTCCATTTCTTTCTGCAGAAGTAAATTTAGAGATTATTTATGTTTTTCACTTTTTCTCTTATCTAAGTACCTAGCACGAAATGGACCAATGATAATCAATAACCTTTTATGCTGCCCTTAGATGACTCCTTTTCCACAGAAAGTTTGCTTGAGAGCAATAAATCCCTGACGGCGATGGCTCCTGTGATCCTGGGAAAGAGGTTCTGTAGCATGAGCTGGGGAGGCACTGGTTGGGTCTGTTCATTGTTGCCTGACTCTCCATCCTCCTCTACCCCTGTCTTTGTCCACCTCTGCCCCTGCCCTCTCTTCTCTTTTAGACAATAAAGCTCATTGTCACCTCTAAATAGTTTCTTTGGTTCCATTTACCTCTTTTTAAAACATAATTTTTATTGATTTCTTGAGAATTTCACAACACACGCCCCAATCCCTCCCATTTTCCAGTTTCTCCATATTAGCCCTTTACCCCCATAGCATCCTCCCCAAAAGAAAATTTAAAAAAAATATTAATTAAAGACAAAACAAAACAAAGAAACAAAAAAACACTTTGTGCTTCTATCTTTCCCATCTCTCCAACTCCTCTTCATTTGTCTTAGTGGCATTGGGAGTTGCTGTCTGTGTCGTGCAGTAGATCCTTCTGTCCACTTAGCTTTACTTGCAAATGTCCACTGCAATTAATTGTTGGGCTAGTTCAAGGCCTCTGGCTTCTGGCACATCATCCATACTGAACCCTGAAGCCTCCTGTGGCTAAGCTTCCATAGAACCAGTTCCTTTATACACTCCTGCAGATTATGGATGGGGTAGATGTTGGGGTGAGCCAACTCAAAGCCCTGAATGTGGGTCTGAGTGTTAGCTGATTTGATCAGTCCAAGCCACTGGGGCTGCCCCTCTTAGGTGAAGGCCAGAGCTAACTCTTCTATGCCCATGCCATGGGGCCAGCCCTAACATGCCCAGAGTGGGGGGTGGAACCATCTTTCCTGTGAGTGTGTGGCCAGCTCTAATGTTGCAGTGGCCAGCTAAGGCCAGGGCCAGCTCTCCCAGGAACAGTAAAGGGCAGTGCTGGCTCTGCACAGCCCTTGGATTTCAAAACACATGGTTCCTTGGTCCCTGTGGTAATATGGACAAAGAGATCAACACAGACCCCAGCAGCAGCAGGACTATGGACCCAGACATGATCCTCAGCAACAGCCTGGGCAAGAATACCAGCATGGCCCCAGGTGGCAGTGAAGGCCACTCAGATTAGCATGGCCCCAATGGCAGTGTGACTCTTGGATACCAACATGTTCCCAGGTAGTAGCCGAGGCCCCAGGCATCCTCATGACCTTTGTTGGTAACAGAAGCCAGGGACATCAACAGAGACCCTGACTGCAGTAGGGTCATAGATCCAGAGATGGCCCTTGGATGCAGTTCAAGCCAGGACATCATCATGGCCCTAGTGGCCACCCAGATCAATATGGACCCAGAAGAAGCGCGACTCTCGGACACCAACATGGACTCAGGTGACTGTCTAGACCATTGGCGTCTGCTCGGCCTTCAGTGGTAACAGAAGCCATGGATATCAACACAGATTCTGGCTGCTGTAGGGCCACAGACCTAGGCATGGCCCTTGGTAGCAGATCAGGCCTGGACATTGTCATGGTTTTGGGTGACAGCTCAGGTCACTCAGCTCAGCCGGGTCCCATCCCTTCACCTCTCAATGAAAAAAATAAGAGTAATATTAACATGAACACTATTACCTCCAAGAAATGATCAGAAAAATGCAGCTGTGAAAGAACCTGGAAGTTTTTTCAGAAAGATTACATCCTAATGTGGAAATGCTACTCTCTGGTGGGTGTGTGGTGCAGGCCTGGAGTCAGCGGGTAGAATCCCAAGCCAGCCTGGTCTACAGAGTAAGACTTTGGCAACAAGATAATAAAAAAGGAAAATAAAAGAAGAAAGATACCTTTTCCTATCTTCTTATTTTTCTGATCCTAAACCAGAAGAGCAAAGATAAATACAACAAGGGCAGTGCAGATACACAGTGGCCGGTCCTCCCACTTACTCGATTACGAATAGAGAACATGCTTTAAAGACCAGTCGGAAGGAAGGTGGCTTTTCTGCCGGGATATCTTGCCTTTTCCCTCATCTATATACTTCCTGCCACAGAAGAGCTGAGAGGGGACTTCCCAGGACTCACTGGAGCAGGGATGGGGGGGTTGGGATGAGGGTCTGTGTCCTTGGCATTTCTGTGCTGATGAAGGATATATGATTCTATTGGGTCAGCGAATGACGGCACCCAGAAGCCACCAAAGGGAAGCTGTCTCGTTTCCTGTACCTTAGTCTCCCGTCTTCCCCTCATTACTCAGCACGTGGGAAAGAATAGAGTGGAGATTAAGGCAAAGAAATGGCCAAGTCCGCCTCTACCCTCACTTGCCCCTACGCTTTCTGAGCCCATCTCAGCCGAGGCTGGGAAGCAGCAAAACCTGATGTGCAATTCTATCCCAGATTGCTTTAGACTACCTGAAGGACCCAGCTGCCATGAGCAGGGGCACATCATGCTGTGTGGGTGTTGGTAGGTGGGGAGAAGTTCCAGGTCACTGGAAGAAAAAGGCGGTGTTTCCTGTGTGAAAGACAGGTTGGGGGGAGCATGCTTAGGACCAGCTGGTTTGAATTAGCATCAGCAGTCTTTAGGGCTAGCAGAGGCAGATAGTGGCCCAGCAGGCAAGAGCCCAATGAAGAAGACTGTGAATGGCGGCTCTGGATCAGATGGTCTGCCAGGCACTGGGCAGGAAGAGCTGAGTAGGAGCTAGGATGAGGAGGGTTACTGGGCTGTATGGGGTAAGGCACACTCCGGCTATGCATGCAGGGCAGATGCTAAAGTCCCCGGTGAAGCACAATTAATAAAAACTCAGGGAGAGAAACTGGGATTTAACCTCAAGGTCTGAAAAGCAAAGCAGTCAACCACTGGCTCTTACCGCGACCTCAGTCCGGAATGGCGATCCTGCCTCCAGGAATCTCAGAATGAGACTGTGTCTAAGAGCTGTCTCCTCCCATTTTATAATGCTTTCTAGGGCTGCACTGCCCGGTTTCTGCCGCAAACTAATGTGGCTACTGGGATTAAAGGTGTGTGTTACACTGCCCGGTCTGTAAGGCTGACCAGTGGGGCTGTTTTACTCTCCCAATCCCCAGCCAATCTTTATTTATTAAAATGCAATTGAAATGCCACCACAGCCAGGGTGAAGAAGCTCGGAACTGGTAAATGTATGAAAGTAAACCAGGTCTTTGTTCCTTGGCCGAGAGAGCCTGGGAAGCACGGTTCTTTGGCTTTTCAGCGTCTGCGGCCTCGTAAGTCAAGCCAGAAGGAAATTGGAATCATCGTGGAACAAACCAATCTACCCCGAAAGGCACCCAAATGCCGCTCTCTGCAAGTGCACACACAGAAATGATAGGTCAAAAGTAAATATTCTAGGCATCCTGGTATTTGCTTACTGCTCTGTGATGGATCCTCTGAGGGTCTCTGTGTGGAGGTCACTATTCAAGAGCAGAAGGACAAAGTTCCGCATGAACGCTTTGTGCCAGGAGGACCTCATACATTGCAAAAGGCTTCGGCAGACATTTAATCGTTTGGACTTACAGATTCACCAACTAAACCTACCATTTTTCTTCCCATTGCTATGCAAGGGCTCGGAGGCCGGGGTGGTGGTGGTGGATGGGGGTGGGGAGGAGTGACTCCTACAGCTGTCATGTAGTTTAATTTAGAACAGACCCACAACTTGAATTCTGGTGGTTTTTGATCACACACCATAGAGTTAAATAGAAATTTTAGTAGAGTGTCCTGGCTAGCTTTATCTCAGCCTCAACACAAGCTAAATTCACAGAGAAGAGGGAGTTTCCGCTAAGAAAAATGCCTCCTTACTATCCAGATGTGTGCAAACCTGTAGAGTATTTCTTTAATTAGTGATCGATGTAAGAGGAACAAGCCCATTGTGTGTGTGTGTGTGTGTGTGTGTGTGTGTGTGTGTGGTGGGGTGCCCCTGGGCTGGAGGTCTTGGGTTCTATAAGGAAGTAGGCTGAGCAAGCCGTGGAGAACAAGCCCAGTAAGCAGCACCCTTCCATGGCCTCTGTATCAGCTTTGCCTTCAGGTTCCTGTCCAGCTTGAGTTTCTATACTGACTTCCTACCATGATGAACTGTGATGTGGAAGTATAAGCCAAATAAAGTCATGCTGCAGAATGATGGTCAGACAGCCTGGGAATTGTCATTAAGCAGTTTTTTTGCATGACTATCATAGAGGGTACTCACATAGGATGGACAACTGTGCACCTAGACTATATGGTATAATCTGTATCATTTTTTTTTTAAAACCAACTCTTTTGGCTAGGTGTGGTAAATGCCTTTAATTCTAACAGTCGAGAGAGGCAGGAGCAGGAGAATCTCTGAGAATTCAAGGCCAGTCAGGTCTACATAGTAAGACCCCATCCTTTGGGGGATTGGAGAGATGGCTCAGGAGTTAAGAACACTTGCTACTCTTTTAGGAGATGGGAGAATGAGTTTTAGCACCTACAGCAAGTGGTTCCCCACCACCTGTAATGCCAGCTCCAGTGCATGGAATACCTTCTTTTGCCCTCTATGATCACCAAAACTCGCAGCTACATAGGTACACGCATACACACAGCACAGCACACACTCATGCACACACATCCTTGTATGATTAAAAATAAAAGCCAGGCAGCGCATACCTTTAATCTCAACACTTGGGAGGCAGAGGCAACCGGATCTTTGAGTTTGAGGCCAGCCTAGTCTGCAGAGAGAGTTCCAGGACAGCCAGGACTACATAGAGAAATACTGTCTCAAAAGAACCCTCTAAAATGCATACACATATAGCCTAGGCCATATTCTAGGTCATGATTAATGTCACCCCACCCTCACTCCTTGTACCACCGAGAGGTCTTGGGGAACAGCATGCGCAGAGCTGTTATCTATGCCAACAAGGCCTCTGGAATCCCCATGAAGGACCAGCCTCAGGTTGCTTCCCAGTCAACTTTTAAAAAAAAAAATAATTGTAGTATAGAAAAATATATGTCAGTCACCTAGTCATTTATTGTTATCAGGTACCATGTCCCATGAGTTAGTATGTGTGCTGTACTATCCTATGACTGACAGTGTAGTGCATGTATTTCCGCCAGCGCCACACAGATGCACGAGTGAGGGAGGCATCACACTGTGATGCTGGTAGGCACCTGTATGTTATTACTCTCTTATTATCATCTTATGAGATCCCCGTCATATATACACATGGCGCATGCATGATCAAAGCATGTCACGTGGCTCATGATTCTCTTTCAGCATAAGGCCAAGAGCGGAGAAGGACAATTTCTTGAAGGCACGATGTTTTTCTTAAAAGCACAGCGTGCTTTCTCATGCGGTGGTGGCAAAATGTGATGTAGCTGGGGTGGGGGTGGGGCATGGGCGGCCTCCCTCCCTCCTCCCCTTCCCTCCCTCCTTCCCTCCCTCTCTCATTTCTTCCCTCTTGCCTCCCTTCCTTCCTCAGTTTTCTCTGCTACTTACTAATTCAGAGCTCGAGAGCATGTAAAATACTGGGTTTTAAATGTCTTCAGTCATGTCAGGAAATTCTGGAGCAGAAGACACTGAGCAGGTTGGGCTCTGTGCTGGCGAGCCTGTTGTTTCTAAATAAATCATATGTTTTGAAAAAAAAAATACTCCATGGGGATTAAAAAGGAACAGTGGAAAGATAGCCCTGGGGAGCTTAGTGACTCAGACTACAGACAAATAAATTACACCTTCGGTTCAGACTAATTCTGTGTGCATTTGCCTCTGAAAAACAGGCGCGCAAATGTAAAGAGTTACTCAGAGTTTAATTGGTTTAATGTATTAATCACCAGGTGGCAAAACCGGGACACGAGGCTAGCGAATCTAATTGTGGGAAAAGAACCCTAATTGGAGATTTCATTTCCTAGGCAAATGTTTATCTTTATTTTCTTGAGATTTTATTACAACAATGAGTCGCCTTACTTCTGTGGGACCTTTGACTCACTGGGGGCCGGAGTGGTCACTTCAGTTTGTGTTATCAAGTTGGAGGGGACACGGAATAACTGGGAGGGTCACTTTTAACCCAGTGAGGAGACTCACCAGGGTCCAGCTGGTTGTCTCTCATGCTTCATGTTTATATGAAGGAGTGCCAAGTGACCCCCCTGAAAGAAGCCTGGTTTTGTAAAGGAAAGGGGCCCAGTGGGCATTCCTCATCGCTTCTGAGGGGTGGTGTGTACAGAACATCATCTTAGAATCAAAATGGGCAAGAGCATCTGGGCCTCTGGCAGCTCAGCGTTTCCACAGATCAGTAGTTTTTGCTCATTTTGTGGAGGCAACCGGATCTTCAAATATTCTTCCCAGGCTTCCGGGGACTTTGATTTCATTTGCATTCTTCTGGAAGAGTCTATGCTTTCTAAAGGACAAGGAGGAGAGGACATAAAAGCAACCCGCCTCCGTGGGGTTTGACATGCACGGCACACAGGCGTCTTGCAGCCTGAAGCCGCCTGTCTTCCTTCCTTCCTGTGCCCTTTTATAGTTCCAGGAAAAACTTGGGGAGTATGATTAGGGACTGGAGCTTCAGGAGAGGCTGGCAGGGTGCTTAACATGCAAAGGCCCTGGACCTAATCGTCAGAACCAAACGTTACATAGTAAAGAAATAAAACTGACAACAAGTGCAAACAAAGTCCTTTCTTTTTTTTTTTCCTTCCGGGTTGCCTTGTTTCTGGTAAGAATTCTGTTGGTTTGTGTCTTTTTCCCTCTGTCATATCTTTTTCCTCCTTGGCTCCTTCTGTCTTATTTATTTAAAAAACTGACATATAAATATTATATACATTTATGGGGTACCATATGGTGTTTCTTTCTTTTTTCTTTTAGATTTACTGTTTTATTTTTATTTATGTTGTCTGTACACAATCATCTGGGTGTTCCTAGAAGTCAGAAGACAGCAGCAGATCCTTTGGGGCTAGAGTTACAGGGAGTCATGAGCCATCTGATGTAGGTACTAGGAATCAAACTGGGGTCTTCAGGAAGGGCAGCAAATGGCTCTTAACCACCAAACCCTCTCTCCAGCTCACCATGAGATATTTTAATACACACGTGCACGTGTTTGAATCTAGCTAAGCTCACCTACCTGCTCAACATAATTTATTCAGGCTCCCTGCTCACTGGTTTTGAGCAATTTGATGCTAAGGAACTGTGTTAGTTTTCTGATACTGTGCTAAAAATACCTAAGATTCTCAAGTCGTGAACAGGAAAGGTTTATTTGGCTCATAGCTTTTGAGGTTCCTGTCTGTAGTCACTTGGCTTGTTGCTCTTGGTGAGGCAGTACATGATAGCAGGCCTTACATAACCTAGGAAGCTATTGGCCTCATGTTGGAAATGAAAGAGAGAGGAAGGAAGCCCGATAGTCCCTTCAAAAGTACACCCCTCAATTTACTAACTCCCCTCAGTAGGACCCACCTCCTAAAGGCTTCACCTCCACTCAGCAGTTCACAGGTTCATGACCCAGCTTTCATACATGACACTTTGAAGGATGGTTATTCAAAGCATAGGCTGGCCCTGCCGGTGTGACTATACTATGTGCCTAGACTGTTAGCTCCATGTTTTGATCTATGGATACATAATTTTCATAACAATTGATACAGTAGAAACGTTAAATAAGTTGTATTTGGGATCTGCAAAGACTATAAATCAGGATCCAACCTGAGTTGGCAGTAGACTTACATGGAAGTCACTTAAATGTGAAGATAGTTGAGTTTTTCTCAGTAAAATGGGTCTCATAGTCCCTACTTTACAGAGCAACTGTGAGGCAGAAATAACCCTGAGCAGGACGGCAAGAGAAACGTCTGTTCTATTAGGCAAATCTCCACACACATGCTCCTTTTGGAAGCATATGTGACCTAAGGGAGAAAGTACAGACGTGGGAGGGTGATCATCCCCACTCTGGAGCTGTTCACAGGGTTTATAATGAGGTGTATAAATAAAGCACACGGGTCTTGGGCATACGACTAAATATATAAATCTCTACACTTAAAGGTCTACAGATGCCTAAACACAATGAATGAGGAAGATCTGTGGCTGAAACATTAATAAGAGATGATCCCCAAGTTTTTCAAACAAGGAGGGAAAAGCCATACACAAAGGCAAGAGAGGTCAAATGTTATCATCTTCCTAAAAACTGGGGTGAAAGCCCGAGGTCCAGACAACAGATAGCAGTTGTTCACCTTCGGAGTGGCTGAACTAGAGAAAGGGTAGAATAAAGACTGACTGGCTGAAAACATACAACTATATCCCATCTATGCTTTCTTCAAGGTTACAAGAGATCAGTCCTGCAGAATAAAGGGATTCATCACTAATGAGGAATGAAGACAGTGTAGGAAACAGAGCATCTGAAACCAGACAGAAGCAAGAGACCAGCAGGAGAAAGGACAGGGACTTGGCTTGCTTCTGGCAGAGGACTGATGGTGTGGGAAGATATACCTTTAAAAGGATAAAATTGATAGGTAGATTACTTGATATGTTTGATCTTATAGTTATGCCACTACAGTACAACACAATACAATACAATAGGGTTGTTTTTATAATTCTGCTGAAAATTCACGGAAGAAGTAAAGGAGCCAAGCAAATATGAGTTATTAGCTTCAAAAACTATTAGATCCAAAGATTCTTTACTTTTCTTATCACAGCAACAGAAACATCTGATAGAAACAACTTGAGGGAAGGACAATTGTTTATAACTGATAGTTCCAAATGATTCTGTTTTTCACGTTAGGGAAAGTGTGGTTGAGCAAAGCAGCCCACAACAGGACTCTAGAAGGAAATTCAAGAAGTGACAGGGCAACACACAGTTCTCAAGGAAGCACCCTTAGTGACCGACTTTCTCCACCTAGGTTCCTGCCTACTTTTCCCATTTCCTAAAGATACCGTTATATGAATCCATGCAAGGATGAATCCCTGCACTAGATCAGAATCCCAAGATCTGATCAGCTCTAGAAACGCTCTCCAGACCCTTCCAGACATGTGCTTCACCGCTGTCCCTGGGCATTTTTCTATCTGATGAGTATGACAATTAAGATTAACCATTATAAAGAGGAAAAAATGAACAAGATGAGTAAGGGAAAGATTTAATCATAGTTCTTGACATAAGATAAATATAAACTATTAATATAGCTGCTATTAGGATGAGGGAGAAAAACTATGAACAAAGTGGCTGTGCTGATTCAAGGCACTACATGACCATTTTCTATTACAGGAAATCAGTAGGCAGGCTTTGTTTCAAATAGACAAGTGAAAGATAATGGCTTAGGGCCTAGAGAAATGACCTAGGGGTTAAAAACACATACTGATCTTACAAAAGGACCTGAGTTCAGTTCCCAACACCCATGGCAGATGGTTTGCATCCACCTATAACTCTACCTCCAGGGGATCTAATGCCCCTGGCCTTCTGGGCGCGCACACACACACACACACACACACACACACACACACACACACTGAAAAATAATAAAAATAAATCTTAAAAAAATCATGGTCTAATGATAACTTAAGATCATAGCTATTAACTGACAAGTGAAAAGACTTAAAGGGCTATTTTTAATTACCAGGGTTGTAGTACTATTTGATTTTTAATGGCACACATGTATTTCTTAGATAGTATATAAAAAAAGAAAACTTCAAAACAAGTGAAAACTGAGAGGGCTGCCTTGTGAGGAAAAACTTTTGACTTGCCAGAGTGTGAGTTTGAGAATCTGAAACGGTGTTATCTGGGGGCACCACCATAAGGTAATGTCACAAACAATGATTAGGAAGAGACTCAGCGGCCAGCAGGCCACTGTCTGTGAGGGCCCACAGAGCTGTGAGCCTGTTCTACCTTGACTGGAGGTGGGAGAGTTTACTTTTGCTCTGACAAAGTTGCTGACAACAGGTGTGGCTACAAAGGAGAGATTCTGACCTAGGGTGCGGCTAATTACTATTTTGAATGTTGAAGCGGATCCGGTACACCTGGACCAAAGGTCAGAGAACTCAAGTCTACTCCTTACATCATTAATGAAATCTGTTGTCTCCTCCCTCTCTTTTGGAGTGAAGTATATAAGCATGTGAAAAATAAACAAGGTGGATTCAGTATTCACTGACTGTCCCTCCCAATGCTATTCTGGGTTTCTGTCTCTCATTTCTCCTATATCTCTGTTCCTTTTGCTTAATAATTCTAACCCTCATGCTCCTGCCCTGGAATATACGAGTTTTGTCAAAGCTGGTTTTTGACCCTGCCTGAGAACTGGATCAAGTCTGAGACTACAATGCCAGAGAGGAGTTGGCAGAGACAGGTTCTGGGCTGGAGATACTTCCTACTTGGTAGAATAGGTATCTAGTGGGAAAGGACAATAGGATCCTTTAAAAAAAAATCAATTGGAAATTTGAGTAGGGTCCTACGTTCTACTCCCTGGGGAAGACAGGGACCATAGCCAAGCTGGCAGAGAAGAGTCTTGCCATCCTGATATGGAAGCAAAAATTCCATAATGGACAGATAGCTAGGTTCACAGGATCAGAGAACACTCCTACCTCCAATGGCCCCAAACAACATCCTCAAACCTCATCTCTCCCCATGACAGGTGGTAGCAAACACCCCCACCCTCACCCCCAGTCTCCATGATGACTAAATGATGGGTTCCATGATGATTTATTTCTTGGTCTTGCTGTTTGTCTGCTTTGCTCTGACACCTCTCAAAGGCCTCGGATGGTTCCGTATGAAGCAACTGGTGATCTAATCCCTGGTTCTGACAAGGTTCTACTTGGAAGTGACACACAGCTCTGCTGCTCTTGTTTCACCAGCCGAAGCAGGTCATGAGGTCACTTAACCTCAAGGGACGGCAGAGCCTCCGGAGTTCCAGACCAGGGCAAGGGGGACACAGCAGAAGGGAAGAAATGGTGCCTAGATCACTGTATAAGGTGGTAAGAAGCCCTGGGGGATAACTAGGACAAGCCATGCTTCCATGTGAGTGTGAGCAGGATAAGAGATGACCCAAGTCAGACTTTCCTCCTGACAACCCACTGTGTGTATAACTCAGCTCTAAGGCATGCTGGGCAGAAAGAGGCAACAGTGAACTGAAGATTGAGAACCCTGAACACAGTTACAATGGGAGTTTTGCCTCTAAGTGGTGAGTTAGGGACACATGAAAATTCGGCCTTTCTTGCATCCTGGGTTTTAAACCCCATGACATCAGTATTTGCCGTGGGTATGAATCCCCAGTCCACTGACAGGTAGGGAGCAGCTAGCCACTAGATCTTTGGGATTCTTATTATTGTTGCCTCATTCTAAAGTGTATTGAAGTTCTACAGCTCCCAGGCCAAAGACTCAAGACTGGACCTCAATGAGGGAGTACCTGGATGTCTTGAAGAATTCTGTTCTGAGTGGCTGCCAGCTATATCCTTAGGCTAAGGAGGTGGAGTTCTCTATAGCACAATACTTTGCTCTCCTAACAAGACCCTCTCCAATTGAAGTTCCAGAGGTATTGTGTGATTGATCTCAGACTTTGGAGAGAGAGAGAGAGAGAGAGAGAGAGAGAGAGAGAGAGAGAGAGAGAGAGAAGAGAGAGAGAGATTGCTCTGTTTTCTAAACAGAATATGATACTGAGATATAGTGTGTCACCCTTCAGTATAGATTGTGAGAAATGGTAGAAGATGACCTTGGGAGATAGAAGGAAGGAGCGCTCTAGGGGAAGACGACTCTGGTGTTGTGCGCTGCTACCTAAGAGATGGCATAAGGCTGCTCATTTCTGAATCTTGATTGCTCCTCTGCAATCATGTGGACTAGGCACGTGGTTCACCAAGGTCACATCTGCTTTTAGCATTCTGGTCACTGATGCCTGCAGAAGTGAAAGGAAAGGCAGACACAGGAAAGGAAAGAAAACGGGAGAAAGGAACAGTAGAAAATGAACCCAGGAGCACAAGAGGAGGGATACGGGAAGAGAGGAGAAAACCTGCCGTTATGTTAGCTGAGAACAAGTCTACGCCTTAGCCTTGTGTGTTCCTAATGGAAGCTTATTAAATGATGAGACTTCAGCTGAGAGGAGAGCCCCCAGCAGTGCGTCTCAAAATAGAAACCTCAGTATTTATTCGGAGGACTAATTTCATTTCCGGGGAGAATTTTCAGTCCTAAGAGTTTACATGGGCAATTAAACTCTTACCTTTCAACATGTCTGCCTAAAAGCTGTAAAAATAGGGATGATGTCTCTTATTTCCAAGGAGCCAGCACTTTCTGAGGGCATATGTTCCCTAATTCAGTTCCCACAAGAGTGCCTTGAAGTGACGAGTACTGGAAACCCCTGTCACTGATGATGTACATCACGGCTCAGGGAGGTTAACCCATTTGCCCAGCCAAAGCAGAAATGCCAAGACTCAAGCCAAACTCTGCTTTCATCCACAATGCACATTCTCTGCTGGTGGTATCCTGGTCCATGCCTGTGATAACAGGACACTGAGTCTGTGATGCAGCAGAGTGGGTAACGTCTTTCTCTTCTTGGTGGTTCTTTTTCATCTTCTCTTCTTGGTCCTCTCTATCTTCTCTTCCCTCTCCTCAGCCCTTCCTGATGTGGGATTTCCCTCTGTATGCTGTGATTACTATTGATTAATAAAGAAACTGCTTTGGACCTATGGCAGTAAGGGCAGAGCTAGGTGGGGAAAACTAAACTGAATGCTGGGAGAAAGAAGGCAGAGTCAGGAGACACCATGTAACCGACAGAGGGGAAAGATGTGAGCTGCTAGCTGGAACCTTGCCAGTAGACCAAAAGCCTCATGATAAAATATAAAATAATAGAAATGGGTTAACCAAAGATATAAGAGCTAGCTAGCAATACACTTAAGTGATTGGCCAAGCAATGATTTAATTAATATAGTTTTGTGTGATTATTTTGGATCTGAGTGGCTGGGAACAAACAAGTGGCCTCCTACAACACCTTCCCAGCTTTTAAAATAGATACTGAGTATTTTTTTTTAAGATAGGGTTTTTGCTGTAGTTTTGGAGCCTGTCCTGGACCTAACTCTTGTAGACCAGGCTGACTTCAAACTCACAGAGATCCGCCTGCCTCTGCCTCCTAAGTGCTGGGATTAAAGGCATGCACCACCACTGCCTGGCTCTAACCAAGTTTTCTATACATGAAATACTTGAGAAGGTATGCTTTGGGTTAGGATGCTCCCCTTTTAACTTTAGCATATTTGCACAGTGAGTGAGACTCAGATATAAACACCAACATGAGCTGTGTTTTAGGCACATATCTGGAAGATCATTTTATGCAGTATTCTAAAGACATCTGCATTTGGACTGCCACCTGTCACATGATGTCAGATGTGGGACTTTTCATTTAAGGTGTCATGCTAATTCTCAGAATGTTTTGGAGTTTAGAGCACTTGGGGCTTTGGATTTTCACATTCAGATGTTCGGCCTTTGTGTCTCGTCAAAACCCTGGCCGATGGAGAAGACACAAATGTGGACTCATACTGTTCCCCCTTCCTCCTGCCCATTTCCACGTTGGCTATCTATTCTTATTTTATTTTCTGCTCTTTTAGAGTTTCTTCATGCAAAACAGGTAAGTATATATAATGTATGTGCATTTCCTACTTTCTTTAGTGAACACATCGGATCATTTCATAGCTTTTCCTTTTGCATTTAGTGGTCTCTACTTCCATGCGTAAGGAGTTTGCCCATGCTCACTCCTGCAGCCTTCTACCCTGTGAGTGAATCATAGGCTTCTCCTGTTCCTTTGACATGGTCCCCAGCACGATTTCCATGGTTTCGGTATCACAAACAATGCTGGGGGGAGTACAGTTGTCACGTCGGTTTTCACTTATGGTATACAATCCCAGGAGTGAGGTTGTTGGCTAGCTGGAGTTTCTGTGCCATGCTGATGACTACTGTCCCGATAGGGCTTGCATTATCTTGCTCTCCGACCAACGAAAAATGACTGTGTCTCCGTTTCTGGCCAGTTGCCAATAGAGCATTTTTCAGATTTTTGGAATTTTACCAATCTGATCAGGGGAAAATTGTATCCTAATATAGCTTTAATTTTTCATGCTTCTGATTATGGATGTTTGTATTTCAGTCCATTTATATTTCTGAATCTGTGAACCGCCCCGTGACCCTTTGTCCACTTTCCTATTGATCCTGTGGTCTTTCTATTTCCATCTCTGGGTGCTTTTCTCCTGCTTTGGAGAAAAGCACTTTCTGTGTTGTGAGCCACAAATATTTCTCTCAGTTTCTTCTATATCTTCTTCTTTGGTTTTGTTTCCTGTGTAATCTTAAAAAGTATTTTATTTTTGGCTTTTAGATCTTGAGACAGAGTTAGATGCGCCAATCCACTCCAAGGTTATTCCATCAATCAGAGTCCCAATAGGAAACAGATGGTATACTTAAATTAGGATAATACAAGATGGTTTTATGTACAGGGACTGACTGCTTAATCCCCACCAGGGTTTATTATAAGGGTGTAAGCAAATTTTAGGGAGTTCTGAAGCCATGGTACAAGAATCAAAGCCAAGAGGCAACAAAGATGTCATCACCCGGAGGCTCGAGGGATGAAGAACAGCAGAGTTATTATAGCCTAGAAGGAGGCAGAGCTGGAAAGAGCAACCTTCTAGAGTAAACCCTTTTCTCTGCTGTAGGAACATCAACCTACATGAGGAGATCCTGGGAACAGAGGCTGCACCTCCATTACTTTCTTGTCTTCCCTGTCTTGTCAGGCCCATGGCTGTTTCCATGTGGGTGGCTCTCCTGGCTGAGAAGGAGGAAGATTGGCTCAGAGCCCTACAGAGGTGGGGAACTTGCTTCCCTGTTTTCTGCCAGTGCGTGTAGGCTTTTACTTTCTAACATTTAAAATTTACATCCCTTAATGTAGATCTTGATGTCTTGATACATGCATGGTGTGTAATATGGTTTCCAGTTCACTCTTCTCTATGATGGTCATCTTCTTGCCCTGTGTTGTTTGTACGGAGTCGATGGTCACTGATTGGATTATTTATGTTCATACATACATTTGGGATATAATATTCCGTATCTTCACATTTCTGTTTCATTGAACGATCTATCTTTCATGTGTCATTTGGTATTCATCACCTTTTTTTTTTTTTTTAACAACTGGGAGAACAACAGCCTTTCTCTTCCTTCTTCTCCTTCTCCTCTTCCATAGTCTTACTCTGCACTCAGGTCGGTTTTAGCTTTGAACTCTCAGCAGTCCGTCTACCCTGCCCCCTTCCCCCCAGAGCTCTGGAACCATAGATCGGAACCATCAAGCCTAGACTTCTTATTCTTTTGTCTTATACTTGTCTCGGGTTATGCTTTCTTGGTTTTTTTGAAGGCATCTGCTTATTTACTTCTAAAGGTCAGAAACTCTTTGGGAAATTTTGACACTGTTAAATCCCTAAATTTATTTATAGAAGAAGCAAATCCTTAGCAAGATCCTGAGTTTCCCCTTGCACGCAACAATTTGAGAGGAAACTTGGTAAACAATGTCTTACAGATGAGAAAGTTGTCATCTGAAACCGGGGAACTAATTGGCTTTAGATGCCTGTTGAGAGGAGCAGAAACTGGGAAGGTCACAAAAGCACATTATACAAAATCAAATCAGGGGATTTCTCCAAGAAATGTCAGTGCTTCAGCTAGCTTGGAATATACAGTAAGGCCATTCAGAAAAAAAAAAAAGTATTTTTTTAAAATGTTATTTAATTTATTATTTTTAATTGAGCTATGCATTTCCCCCCAACTCCACTTCTTTCCTACCCTCTCCACTCCCACCCTCCTCCCTGTCTCCCACACTCCCAATTTACTCAGGAGATCTTGTCTTTTTGACCCTAAGAGACACATACATGGGTCTACCTAGGAAGGTGGAGAAAAGTCACTATTTTTAAGAATAATGACAGGTTGAGGACCTACTGTAGACTAAAGTACAGGAAGAAAACAATAGTTACCTACATTGTGTGGTCATGTTTGGATTCTGGTTTAAGGAAGAATATCTATAAAGGATATTAGTGGACCAATTGGTGAAAAATTTAGCTTCAATTAAGGGTTAGACCATAGTGTTATATCCATTTACTTTACCTGAACTTGGTCATTGTAATGTGGAGGCTGTCTTGTCTCACAAAGTCCATTCTGAAATATTTGGGAGTAAGTCACACAATGCTTGTTATTAGGTTTTAAAGTGTCCAGAAAATATAATAATGTATGTATTGAAAGGGAAGGGTTAAATCAAAGGAGGCAACACATTAATAGTTGCGAATCTGGGGCCTGAGGAAATGGTTCAGTTTGTACAAAGCTTGCTGCATAATCATGAGGAGAAGAGTTTGGATCCTCAGCACCTATACAAATGCTGATGTGTGTGTGTGTGTGTGTGTGTGTTTGTGCGTGCGGTGTGTATGTTTATATGTGGTATGTGTAAGGATGTATGTATGGTGTGCGTATGTGTGTGGTGTGTGTGTTTGTGTGTGGTGTGTGTAAGGATGTATGGTGTGTGTATGTGTGTGGTGTGTGTGTTTGTGTGTGGTGTGTGTATAAGTGTGTGTGGTATATGTTTGTGTGTGGTGTGTGTGTTTGTGTGTGGTGTGTGTATAAGTGTGTGTGGTGTATGTTTGTGTGTATGTGTATGTGTGTGTTTGTGTCTGTGTGTAAGTACGTGTTGGGGGGTATGTGAGTGTGTGTGTGTGTGTGGCCTCTCTATAATCCAAGTGGAGTAAGTTAGTTCCAACAAGAGACCCTGCCTCAATATACAAAGTAGAGAGTAATCAAAGAAGAAACCCAGCATCAATTCTGGCCTTCAGATGGACATGCACACACATGCACATAAGTGCACAGTCAAGCACATGTGCATAATGCACACTTAACACATACACATGCAGAAAACTAAGGTGGGGAGTGGTACAGGAAGACACCTGACGTTAACCGTTATTCTCCACTGGTGTACACATGCACAGGTGCAGTCACACACATGCGTGTGCACACACATAAACAGGACTGGTAATCTGTGTGAAAACTAGGGAAAGTCTTGCAATTTTGGTTAATGTAAAACTATTCAAAAGTAAGAAGATAAAAGTAAGTTCAAGTGAGCAGACAGTGCTAAGAGAAGGTTTAAAAGAATGAACTTACTTTTAGTCAATTCAAATTTGATTTTGACTCTTCTGATATTGTTCAGAAACAATCAATTCATACCTATAGATCTAATTTTTAATCCCTTCAACTAATCTTCATCACTTCAATTAAAATTCACATACACGTGTGCATATCTGCCCTCCACTCCCACCTCTTCTCTGCCTCCAGCACCTTCTATCTACAGCAAGACAGCTCATCACTCTTGGGTACCAGCACGGACTGAACAAAGACCCAGGAAACATGTGACAGAGCAGAGCTTCCTTCTTGGAGTTGGGCTTTCCCAGGGTCTGTGATCAGAAAATGACATTTGGTCCTGGCTGTCACAGCCATTATGAAATTCCCCCAACGCTTTCTGGAGGGTAGCCCACAACAGCAACATTAACATCCATGGCTACTGCCATAAATAGAAGCTCACAGTTTGCCAGGCTGATATTGTATGACTCACATGTTTGATTTGTTTACTCAGACAAACGTTGCCTGTTCTTCATCTGATCTGCAGGAAGTGAGTAAACCACTCCCTGGCAAGCAGTAGGCAGCATGCCTCTTTGCACGCCCTGTCAGGTTCCTACGGTCCTGACCAATCAAGTGCACGTGAAAGCTGGCCCATGACGTGGCTTCCATCAGGGCATCAGCTACAAGTTGTGAGGGACTCCTATGGTCCTACGGTCTTAAAGCTCCTTGCCTTACAAAATACGAACCAATGATCCAGAGAACTGGTCTCCAGGTGACAAGGAATTCCTTCTCCAGATGCTTGGAGAATAGCTTGCTCACAAAGTGTGCATGCTCTAGGAAAGGATTTGCAAACAATCCTTTCGCATGCAGAGGAAGCCACAGGAACCATGACAAAAGGAAACAGATGCTGGACTTGAAGCAAACAGAACCTCTAAGAGGTGGAAACAGGAAGGCTCAGCAGGAAGGCAGTGGTGCTGCAGGATGATCCTGACCCTAGTGGCTGAGAGGAAGGGCTTCTACGGGGGCCAGACGCCCACAATGTTGATGAATGGGACCCTGAGTTCCTGATCTGGCTGTGGTCTCCCATCCCATGTGTGTGTGTGTGTGTGTGTGTGTGTGTGTGTGTGTGTGTGTGTGAGAGAGAGAGAGAGGGGGGGGGGAGTGGGGAGGGAGAGAGAAAGAGAGAATTGAAGTTCACCTTAGTAAAAATGAAATCAAAGATTTTTATATATTATTAATCTCCAGTTCTTATCAGAGACACATGAAGGAATGGCTCATCTGTGCAGTGCTTGCTCAAGTGCCACTCAGCCTGATTCGGTAGTGTAGCTGGTGCTTCACCCTTCTTCTGGTATCTGCCGGTCCTTGTTTCTGCTTGCCTGCTGTGGTTCTTATTTGCAAAAGCAGTTCTCATCTCAAAGGGACTAAGAGGTAGTTCATTCCGGAGCTAAATATGAGGGGACATGGCTCAGGAACACAGATAGTTTTCCCCAAATGCCATGCTCCACAGTTACATGAGATTGTATTAGTTGCAGACCAAAGAAACTTATAAACCAAAGTGTTTATCACATACATCAGCAGGAGCCACAGGTAAGCAGGTTACCTCAAACAGGGAAAGCTCTACTGTATGTTTGAGATAATAAATGACAGCATTCCCGGTGACTCTCCATAATCTTGAACTTTAGTCACTTGGCCTTAAGGACTCTTTAACACAGGTATAGTCCCCGCCCTCACCCTGCTTGGCAACTTCACTTCACAGTACAAATGTGATTTGTTCCCTCCGAAACTCACATTGACATTAGCATCCCAATTTAATGGCATTGGTGAATCATAGGCTATTTAAGGGGCCCTGGGTAAGTTGATTGTCTTTCCTGGGAGGTGGGACTAATTCTCTAAAGGCTGGATTAGTTACTTCAAGAACAGATTGTTATAAGGTGAGTCAGGCACTTCTGTGACTGTGACACACAAATGCTCCTCTTCATGTGACTACACCGTTTTCTGTCTTTCCTCCATGGGGTGAGCATGTTCATGTTCCCTTGCCGGATGCGGCCATCCCATCTTGGATTTTCCATTCTCCAAACTGCTGTAGCTCGGCTGTTCTAGCCCAAGAGAAGGGGAACAGGATGAGCTCTTTATGAAGTTGAAGGTTATTAATGAGTCACACGGATTTGACCTGGGGCATGCACTCTTGTGACTACAAGTCTAGAGGTGGCCCTGAGCTGAGTAAGCAGGTATACAGGTTTGGTACCGCCTGTTGACACAGCTGTGATGGCTGTTAGCAAACTTGACCTGATACAAACTTTTAATGAGAATTGGGCACAGTTGTGTCTGTCACCATGGTGTTTGTTTGATGGCATTACAGAAGTAGAGCAATGCAGGTTAGCAAAAGTGTCTTTACACACATGCCCGAAGGTCAGGTTTTAATAAATATGCTCTTCTCACTTTAAAACCATGAGTCACTCCCCCAAAACCCTATTTTTTCCAGTCTCAGGTATTTTGTTTTAGCAACAGAAAAGACTAAGACAGCACCAAGCTCCAGAATTGTTGTACTTCGGTTTTGATGGCCAACACCTACACACACCAGTTGCCCTAGGGTAAGAAGAACAAGTTTGCCTCCACATCTGGAGTTCCATCCTAAGCGAGGACTTCCTGGTGAAGGAGTATGAACGCGTTGGTTAGAGTCGTTGTTGTGATACAGGACAAACTCCCAGGAGAGGTAGTTTCTCTCTGAACTTCTTCTCCTCAGGCATGTGCTATCTTTAGGCTCGGTGACCGTCCCTTTTCAGCTGCTCCTTTCAGCCCCTCCATCAGTTCCGCAGGAGGGCTAACTGCAAAGGTCACTTCCTCACACAGCCTGGTCTCAGGATCTGCTTCTGGGGAGCGAGGCCCCAGGTGACCCCTGGCCCAGCTTTGGGACTCTGAGGAGGAAGAGAAAAATGGCTCTGGATGTTACCACAAGAAGCTGTGAGAGCAAACCTAAAGCACCTCTCAAGGACTAGATTCTTAAACTGTAAGAAACGTGACTAAGCTGGGGATTTTCAATAGTCTAACAACAGAAAAATATTTCTGAATGCACAACAGGCAAAAAATTAATTGAAAGTGAATTATGTAACCAAGTTGAAGAGATTCTGGCAATGGTCACTCATGTTGCTTCCCGTGACTTCCCTTGGTCCTGAACACACACGTATGCCTTACTCTCTGCATGCCTCACCCTACTCAACACTAATAGACTCTTCCTGGAATGCCTCAGGTCAGAAATGAGACACTGTGTGTAATAAGCCACAATGTTTTTACTGTACCTACAATGTTTTCTACTTTTAGGGAAACATCATGCCTTAATTGCAGAAAATCCTTCTGCCATTCCTCAGCATGCAGCATATCTTTGCAATGTATTGTATTAGAGTTCTTTCCTTCCTATTGATACAGGGTATCATGTATCCAAGGTTGGCCTCAGACTTACTATGTAGTCAACGGTGAACTTGAATTTCTAATTATCCTGCATCCATACCCCACGTGTTGGAATTGCAGGCATGTATCGCTATGCTAGGTTTTTGTATTACTGGGAATTGAACCCAGGGTTTCATGGATGCTAGGCAAGCATTCTACCAAGTGAGATCAATTCTCACTAAACTAATACTTGATTTTGAAAGTTGCTATTTGAATCATTGACTATAGTTTTATAAAAATGAAACAGGGCACTAGAAAGATGGTTTAGGAGATAAGATCACTTACTGCTCTTGCAGAGGACCCGAGTTAAACTTTCTGCACCTACATAGTAGCTTACAACCACCTGTAACTCCAGTTCCAGGAGATTCAGTGTTGGCAGAGGCTGCCTGTTCATTCCTAGATGTCCAAACCTGAAATAATCACACAGAAAAGATATTAATTAAATTACTGCTTGGCCTATTAGCTCTAGCTTCTTATTGGCTAGCTCTTATATCCTAAACCAACTTGTTTCTATTAATCTGTGTATTGCCACATGGCTGTGGCTTACTGGCAAGGTTCTGGCATTTGTGTCTCCAGTGGCTACAAGGCTTCTCTTTGACTCTTTCTACTCTCTCTCTCTATTTCTTTCAGACTGACTTTACTCAGTTAAGCCATTGGCAAAAAATCAGCTTTTTTATTAACCAATAAAAGCAACACATACACAGAAGGACTTCCCACACCAATCCAATGTCATCATCTCCTGTACACATGTAGTTCACATATATACTCAGGCACACACACACATTAAATAAAAAAAATAGAGAATGAATTTTTGCTTGGGGTTAGGAAAGAGTTTCTAATAATTTCTGAAATGATCCTAAACACATTTCTGTAATTTTATACTATGTGGTTATACAAAGTACCATTCTCAGATTAATAAGTATAAAATCAAAATATTGACCAATTCTAAAAAATGTTGAATATGCTCTCCATCCTATATCAAATATTCATCTAAGATTTAATCTCATTAGAAAATGTACTCTCATCTTTAACAAATGATATAATTGTACATATATATACCTAATAATTTTTAGAAATAAAATTCTTAATGATTTATTACCAGTGAATGTTTGATTTGTAGATCTAGGTGGAAAGGGCATGTGACAAAAGAGTTGAAGATACCCTAATCTGAGGAATGTATATGTACTCACTATGAGCGCATTCTGGTCAAGATGTACAAATGGGGCCCTGAGGAGAAATTCTTTGAATAGTGATGGGAACTTGAGCTTTGGTGCAGGAGAAAGGAGGAAAGTGGGCTTTAGTTTCAAGCCCTCCTCAGAGTAGGTACTGAATAGAGTCAGATTTAATGAGAATGACCTCAGCATCATGTTCCAGCTCTGTCTGCCTCCTGGTAAAAGAGAACAGAGTTATCTGGGTCCTCCCGTGGAACCTAGGAAAGACACAAGCAACCAAGATAGATGTGGTGTATCTGAAAGTCTCTCAGATGTCTTTGATGGAGGAGATGGTACAGTGTTCAGGCATTGTTGCTCCCTCTCCTGGTGGTGTGATTGATGAGTACATATGTGGACAGCCATCTTTCCTCTGTAGAGTTTGGAGCTTAGGAGCCTTTGACTCAGGAGTCAGCCCCTTCAACACTGGCCATTCATTAACCCTGTGTTTGAAGTCTGTCTTGTGTGTCGTGAGTAAATAACAGGATATACAATATCCAGATAGGGAGCCTAACAAACATTTGAGGGGTGTGGCAGAGTTAATCCTACGGCAGTGGGTAATTGCCAAACGTATGACTCACTCATCTGTGTAGAAGCCAGTTCTCAAGGCTAGATGAGAGTGTTTGCAGATGTGTGTAATTCAATCGACCAGTTAGGACAAGCTCTGAGGCTCCTGTCAAACAGAAGGAACAAGGTCTGACCTGCTCCTTCATAGCCTGCTCCTAGAGGCAGGAGTTAGGAACTCAGAAGACAGATTCCTATGACAGCCTTCAACATCAAGGAGACTTAGGGAGGTGTGGTGGGGGTAGGAGGATGAGAGTTACTCCTACTGAGCAGTAAGGGCATGTGAAGTGACCTCTAACAGGGACTCAAAGGGCAGCAGTTGTCAAGATGTACACTGTTTAAGTATTGCAGAAAAAAGTACTTATATTAGAGTGTTGTTGTGAAAATTGAGTAAGAGAAATCAAAGCAAGTGGAAGACAATAAGATGTCAGTAGAGGCAAAGTGTTCCAAAGAGTAGCTGGTTCAGGAAAACATTATGAAATATGATATATACACTTACATATATAATTACAGACTACTATGATCATTATACATTATAATTTAGTAATATGTAATGATATCAAACTATATTGCTATACAATATGTATATGAACTATTATATTAAAGCAATATTTTAATAACATTCTAATCATATACATTTTAATCATACATTGTCCAATATTTTTATTACTAAACACTTGTTAAATATTATCATACTTTTATATCAAATTAACATGAGTATATTAGCACATCTTCATATTATATCACTATATGTAATTATAATTGTAAGTGTATCCATTCAGATACTGTCTAATTTTTCTCCTTATTAATGAATATTAAATGTTATCAAATGTATTCATTAATTTATAAGTATAGTATTGTGGTGTTACTAAATTATCAATATTACAGAATTATAATTCTACCTGTATATTTCAGCAGCATTCTTTAATTTCTTATTTACTATAATGTCATATTAACATATGCTGTAGAACTTTGCATATTAAGATAGCATATAGGTATATTAATATGTTAGGTTGCATAAATTATAAAGTTATATATGTATATGTAAATTGTATATTATTGTGCAGTGTAATAGATACTGTAAATAATGTACAGTCATGTTACCATGAATGAGGCTCTCATGGAGGGCAGTGTGTCAAGGCAGAGAGTGCAACTAACCTGATGGGAGGGACACAAGACAGCCAAGCACCAGTAACAGAAAAGTTCTGGGCTTAGGGACAGGGAAGATAGTCATTATCATTAACAGGTCATGTATCCTGGGGGAAAGACTGACTTTAATATTCTCACTGCTATCATTTGAACGTTTTCTTGAGCTTTTCCTCCTGGTATAAGATTTAAGAATTGTAACAGACTTCTGAAAAATAAATCAGGATTTTGGGAGTTGTCGTTGATAACCATCAAGTAAAGAAACCACTGGCTTGCTAACTGTCGGTCATGGACAAGATTATTAATTTAAATAATGCATGAACGCTCCTCATTCTTCCTCTTTCCTATGCTCTCCCTCACTTATGTACACACAAGAACACAGCCCCCAAAACATGTTGAAAGCTTTCGGTAAGTTGTCTGACGAGAATCCTGGGAAGAGTTAGGGCAATGGTCAGAGGGTATCAGGGGGCTCGCTCTGACCTTCCATTGAGTTTCAAGCTCTCTGAGTGGAAGATGAGCTGTGGAGGGGATGGGCTGCTTCCCCAGCTATTGTTCAAAGCAGCTTGACTGTGTAAATATTTTCTAGCCAGGATACACAGACAGCTAGATAGCCTCTGGGATCACTCAGTTCAGAGTCCATCATCCTGTGGTTCCAGGTCCCTAAAGAAGGGACCTTAGATATCTCTTTCCTGTTTCAAAGTTTGCTCTCTGTCAAAGGTCTCATGCACACAATCACCCTGGAGTAGCCGTGTGGGGTAAGCCCAGTGCTACGCTCTCCCCAGGTGCTTGTAGGATGCATTCTCTAACAGGCATGCCTTGGGAAATCTCAACTCTAGCTGTCTCCTTCCTTATCTATCACTCTTCTGTCTAGCCCTTCATTGCAGTCCAGGGCAATAGAACACACAGATGCTGAGTGAACATAGTCTCTTCAGGGATTTCCATGGGGCAGGTAGAGGGCTCTCCATCCTGCTTCTGTGAACCTCAGGTGCAGGGTGACTATTGCTCTTTACCCTTCAGACTTTCCCAGGGTCATGCCATTTTCCTCCTTTCTGGGTCAGTGAACTGTAATAGACAGACATTAGGGGAAACAGCCTTCATGTAATCTCCAGGGACTGGCTCATGAGTAGCTCTGCTCTGAATTCGTCTGTTTCTCTGCTCCTGGCCTTTTCTAGAGTGTCTATATGTATGTGCTCCCCTTTTGCCCTTACATAGAAACAGTTTTGTTATAGGAAGCTGCTTGTTTGTTCCTGGCTGCTCAGCCCCAACATAACCACACAGAAACTATATTAATTAAATTACTGCTTGGCCTGTTAGCTCTATTTTCTTATTGGCTAGCTCTTACATCTTAATTTAACCCATTTTTATTAATCTGTATATTGTCACTTGGCTGTGACTTACCATCAAGGTTCTGTCCAGGGTCTGTCTCTAGCTTCTCTCTGAATCTGCCTTCTTTCTCCCAGCATTCAGTTTAGTTTTCCCAGCCTGCCTCTGTTCTGCTCTGCTATACGCCCAAAGTAGTTTCAGCATTCAGAGGGGAATCACATCACAGTTTCCATTCCTAAAGAGATGTGGTGGTTTGAAAGAAAATGACCCCCAAAGGAAGTGGCACTATTTGGAGGTGTGACTTTGTTAGAGGAAGTATGTCATTGTGGAGGCAGGCTGTGAGGTATCATATATGCTCAAGACACACCCAGTGTCTCAGATCACGTCTTATTGTCTGCACAAGATGTAGTGTTCTCAACTCTTTCTCCAGTACCATGTCTGTCTGCATGCCACCATGTCACACAATGATGATAATGGACTAAACCTCTGAACTGTAAGGTTCCTCACTAAATGCTTTCCTTTATAAGAGTTTCCATGGTCGTGGTGTCTTTTCACATCAATAGAAACCCTAAGACAGCAGACGATCAGCATCACTGAGTCACAGCACCCCCTTCCTGAGCAAAGGAAAGATAGCGCACAAGCTCAGATGGTAGCACACAAAATAGAGCAAATCACTTGTGTTAGGGTTCCTATCGCTGTGAAGAGTCACCATGACCACGGTAGCTCTTCTAAAGGAAACCATTTAATGGGGACTGTCTCCCAAGTCCATTATCATCACGGCAGGTCATGGTGGCGTACAGGCAGACATGGTGCTGGAGAAGGAGCTGGGAGTGGAAAGATGAGAGGAGCCACATCTTAATCCTGCAGGCAACAGGAAGTCATCTGTCTCACTGGCTGTAACTTGAGCATAAGAGACCTCACAGCCCACCCCCATAGTGACACACTTCCTCCAAAAAGGCCATACTTACTCCAACAAAGCCACACTGCCACTCCCTATGAGCATATGGGGGCTAATTACATTCAAATTACCACACTCCGTATTTCACAGTTGGGAAGTGTAAGACTGGTACATCGTATTTTCTGAGGTGTCTTTTTCTATTCACCCCAGGTAGAGTTTAGCATCCAGAGAAATGAATGATTCTACCCAAATCCATCTTGGAGAAGCAATAAATTTATTGGCATTATCGGCAAGAGCCTGAGCAACTACCAGCAGCTACACCGCTGAGTCTCTTCCTCTTCTGGCAATTTTTACCCATTCACATAACCTTGGAGGGGAGGGCCTTAATGAGCCTCCCCGCCCCCTCTGTGGGAATGTTAATAGGCCAGGTCTCCTGAGGGTTTCAGGGTGCTGATCACACCTGCTCTGATTCAAGACTGCAATAATCAGGGCTGACCTGGGTGAAACAGCAGAGGAAGATACTGGGGTCCCATAATGTCTTTTGAGGGTACATACCCCCAAATAAACTGAAGATTGTCTATTAGGGTCTACCTCTTAAAGGTCTCACTATCTCTCAGGAGTACTTCCAGGGAGTAAATATTTGACCCATTGTCCTGTGGGTCCATTTCAGATCCTAACAGTAGCATCCAGCCTGCTCTGAGCCTGTCACTCATCAGACTGCAGAGAATTTAGCTGACTTTATCTTTCCACACTGCTGCCTTTCCATTCAGGTCAGAGAACTGGGCAATCCACCATACCTAGACATGAGGATTCTGCCCCAGGGTGGCAGCTGCTGTACTTGTTGGTTATAGACCTGCATCTATTTATTAACATATAGTTGTTGCATCAAATAACAGGTTTCATTATGATGTGTTCACAGATGCATCTTGTGTACTTTGATCTTATTAACGCTTTCATTACCTCCATCCTTCCTGATGGGTCTCTTGCTCTGCTAAATTGTCCCCTTTGGTGTTTATGCCTTTAAAAAAAAAAGTCTAGATTCTTGACTTCTCAGCAGTCCTCATTGTCTGCTATGTTCAGAGAGTCCGGTTTTATCCCATGCTTTTTCAGACCCAGTCCAGCTGGCCTTGGTGAGTTCCCCATAGAACATACCCATTGTCTCAGCGTGTGGGTGCACCCCTTGCGGTCCTGAGTTCCTTGCTCGTGCTCTCTCTCCTTCTGCTCCTGATTTGGACCTTGGGGTTTCAGTCCGGTGCTCCAATGTGGGTCTCTGTCTCTGTCTCCTTTCATCGCCTGATAAAGGTTAATATTCAGGAGGATGCCTATGTTTTTCTTTGGGTTCACAATGAGGACTGCTGAGAAGTCAAGAACAATGGCACTGGGTTTCTGATCCTACTGCATGTACTGGCTTTGTGGGAGCCTAGGCTGTTTGGTTGTTCACCTTACTAGACCTGGAAGGAGGTGGGAAGTCCTTGTACTCCCCACAGGGCAAGGAACCCTGACTGCCCTTTGGAGTGATGAGAGAGGGGGAGTTGATTGGGGGAGGGGGAGGGAAATGGGAAGCGGTGGCAGGGAGGAGACAGAAATCTTTAATAAATAAATAAATAATAAAAAAAGAAAGGAAAGAAAGAAAGAAAGAAAGAAAGAAAGAAAGAAAGAAAGAAAGAAAAAGTCTAGATTCTACGTATGATGAGCAGCATGTATGTTTGTTTTTCTGAATCTGGCTTCTTTTGTTAATATGATGATCTGCGGGTCCATGCAGTTTCCTGCAGGTGACATATCGTTGTGTTCTCCTGCTTGGCTGTGTGGCTGTTGTGTACCGCAAGCTCTTTACCTAGTCATCTTCGGACAGGTTTCGGCTGTTTCTATTATTTGCTCGTGTGCTGCATGCATTTATCTCTGTGGTTTGCCAGCTCAGATCCCTCAGGGACCTAGCCAGCAGTGGTATAGCGGGCTCATGCGGTATTGCCACTTTCAGTTTTTTGGAGTGTCTCCCTACTAATTTTTATGGTGGCTGTGCTAATTTACTTTCCCGCTAACAGAGCAAACTCTTCCCTTCCCCTATGTTCTCACCACCGTTTGTTGCAGTTTGTTTTCTTGATGGCTGTCTTTCTGAAATGGGCAAACTGTAACCTCAATGTAGTTATCGACCTGTGTTTCCCTCATGTCTAAAGGCGTTGAACATTGTTTTAGGTATTTACTGGCTAAATATATATTTTTTTCTATTTTTTGAGAACTGGCTTCTTTCAGTGGTTTCCCCACACTTGACACAAGCCTGTAAGTCTCCAAGCCTTTCTGGGACTCTCACGGTGACAAGGCATGGGTAAGGACTGAGATGACTTCTGGGGAAACAGGAAAATGGGGAAATGTACTGAGCCAAAAAAGTCACCATGCTCCTGGTCCAGTCAGAGGGAATGCTGGTCTTGTGGGTGAGTCAACGGAGAATGGTAAGCGGGCCTTGCAGGTCCTCAGTCTGTGCCTGAGCCAGAATAGTGATTGTGCTAGTGCAAGTGTGTGTGTGTGTAGAGGGGTTAGTAGAGCAAGAGACACACACTACAAGGGCAGAGTCATGAGGTGTCTGGCTCTGATGTCCCTTCTCAGGAGTCTGCTGGTGAGAGTGAAGCCTGTCCCTGTCCTTTATAGAAGCCTGAGTCACTGCTGTTGCCTTTAGAATAGGCTGGAGGTGAGCCAGCATAGGAGGGGCAGGCAGGATGGGGAGGTGTGGAGCTGGTGACAGGCTGTGAGCATCCATCAGCAGCTGTGGCATTTACTCCTTTCTGAGCTGGACAGTGTTTGTGAGCAGCCACAGTGCCTCCTGCAGAGAAACGGGCTGAACCAGACAGCTACAGATAACACCACCTTAGTTTTTACCAGTCAGTCCCATTGTCCAAGG
Source organism: Microtus ochrogaster (assembly GCF_000317375.1). NCBI lineage: Eukaryota > Metazoa > Chordata > Mammalia > Rodentia > Cricetidae > Microtus > Microtus ochrogaster. Next base: position 39,048,918 of record NC_022018.1, read on the forward strand.
AGGAAATTACTATTGTGCCACAGAAAATATAACTCAGGAGCCAGAGGCACCAAGTACCTTCTAAGGCAGAAGGAAAGGATTCGGGTTGTTCTGCCACAGGCTCAGCTCATCTGAGAACAATGCTGGCTTCTCCTTCTCGGTTATGTCTGGAATTAATCAGAGTTAGACTGCTGGGTGCAAAAAAAAAAAAAAAAAAAAGGAAACATGCAGTCCTTGGGTACTGAACCCCACAGATGCCCGTGACTGTGGGGTGAGAGTGTGTGTGTGGGGGGGGGTGTCTGGATATGTCTACATTGCTACAGTATGCAGCTGTAAGAGCCAAGAATCCAGTTCAGCAAACATTTATGAACTGGCAGCTATAACCAGGCTCCTGCTGACTTCTGGGGCTGTCAATAAGCCTCTGATAGATTCTCGCCTTTCCCTCCGCTGCCTGCATTCTTCCTCCTTCCTCTACCCACTTACCCCTCCTTCATTCCTTCTCCTTTCTGATGGTTTTGGTGATCGCCAGGGAGGAAGTTCATATCGTAATTGCCTAGCTGAGTAATCTCATAAGGAATCCTTATAATCTCTGAAAGAATAAATCATCTAAGTTTTGTCTGTTTTGTGAAAGAACAAAACCTAAAGCTGTTAAGCCTTAAGTAAATGTTTGGAGGAAGATTGTTTCTCCAAAGGCAACATGGTTTTCCGAGATAACATTGACAGATGGGAGTTTTATATCCGGGGCCACACATCTCTGGTTTGTCTTGATTTCAACCTATTAAGGTCTCCTTCCAAAGGAAGATGACATTCTTAAGCTGCCTCCATTTTTCCTCTTTCCCCTCTCAGATTTAGTAGCATTATTACTATGGTTGTCAAATGTGCCCCCGCCCCCAACATGTTCAAGATCTAACCTCTTTTACATGTGGTCTTATTTGGAAAGAGTCATTACAGAAAGGATTGATTATGACCAGGTTATACTAGAGCACAGTGGGCCCTCAGCTAATGCCTGAGAATCTAAGAAGTAGAGAAAAAATGAAACCGAACACCGGACCAAAAGAAGTTTTGGCTGGGTGAGGTGGTGCGGGGGAGGAGTCACTGTGGCTCACAGTTCAGAAGAATACAGTCTGCCATGGTTGGACAAGCACAGTAGCAAGAGAGGCCAGGTTAGGTCAGAGCACAGATGCCAACTCTCTAATGACTTTCTCCTTTCCCCCTTTTCATCCATGCCGGGACCTGGGAAAGTATATGGGATTCCTAGCTAGGCAAGATGTTGTATAACTCCATCCTAAAACCCAGGACAGAAGAAGACCGATGTTCCATCTCAAATGCTGGGCAGAAAAAGAGAATTCCCACCTCCTCTACCTTTTTATTTTCTTTGGGTCCCTGGGCCAGTTGAATGGTACCAGTCACCACGGCTGGGGGTGCGCGTGTGGTGGTGGGTGCAGTTGGGGAATCACTTTGCTGAGTCTACCATTTCAAATGCTGCTGTGTTCTGCACACAGTTCCACAGAGATACCCAAAATGATGTTTAACATATTTGAACTCCTGTTGGTCTATTCAAAATGACACATAAAATGAATGCCCATAATTGTTATTTAGTGTAGCAGTAAAGAATTTAGATCCTGGAGTCAGAGACAGGCTTTAGCTTCATCCTGGCTGTTTACATGACGTGTGGCTTTAATTAGAGTCACTTAACCTCTGTGCCAGGGTTTGCTCGTCTATGAGATAGAAATGCCGTAGGACCTGCTGTGCAGATGAAAGGTGACAGTGAGTGACAACGAGAGCCTTGTGACTAGAATTAGCTGGAAGCTCTCTTAGAATCCACCTCATCCTACATAGTCATGGCAGCTGAACGGTGGGGGCACCATCTTAGAACTGTGGATTTGTCTCAAGCACACATCCTAGAGGAGCATTCCCAAACCTGGGCACTCTGGGTGAGTTATCAATATGGCCTCTGGGTGCAGTCAAAAGACATAAGAATCCCGTGGTGTGAGGCTCTTTGCGGCGTTTACCATCATCTCATTTTCTAAGTAGAAGGTGGATACTCAGAAATAATGACAAATAGTACAGGAACCATGACTTTGCCAGTCACCATCATCCAGTGCTGTGTGTAATTGCTGCACTGTCAGTCATCTGGGAGACCAGCAGAAAACTACAGTCATGTGACCAATGCACAGTTCAGTGTGAGGGCGGCTGTGAAGACTAAGCAATAGGATTTTCCCAGCTCCTTTGTAATCTTTGGGGACAACTTTCTGGGTAGGTGGGCTGCCGTGGTCTAGCATAGCCTTCTGGAGCCTGCAGCTGCTTGGGTAGGAAAATGGAACAGGAACCCAGCAGGAGCGACTTAGGTGATGGCACCTGTGTGCCTTGTCTACGGGTGGACTTGCCAGATAGAACCAGGCAAGGCATGGAACCTGGACCCAGCTGCCAGCTGATTCCCTAGACAGCGTCTGGTGTGGGTCTGAGTTCGGGAAGGCCCTGACCCGTATCCTCAGATTGCTCTATGTGTGTATTTATCCCACGGGGAGCATTCACGCCATTCTACCCTTCTCCTGGAAGTTTGTCCTCTTATCAACCAAATATGCCCTTTGGGGAGGAATTTTTTTTCCCTCTTCGTTTAAGCATGTGTTTACTAAGACTCTATTCTCTTATCATGACATATTTCTTTTTCACAGCATAATATTTTTATTAATTACTTGGGAATTTCATACAATGCACCCTGATTGCATTTGCTTACTCTTTCTCTCAGGTTCACCCTCCCACTGTTGCACCCCTCCCCCTGCAAAAAAGAAAAATAATCAAGCCCAGCTTGTATTGCCCAGATACTCATTAGAGTATGGTCAAACTCTCAGTGGCTAGCCCCTTAAAGAAGGCTGAGCTCTTCCCTACCCCACCTCCACCAGAAGCCATCAACATTTTAATCATAATTTTGAGGACTCTTGTCAATAGCTTTGTACCTAGGAACTGCTACTTTCTTTGGGGAGCAGGGGAGGTTGTCATAGAAGAGCCTTCAATGTCTTTCATTCTTAGTTATGAGTCTACAGTCATCAATATCACCACAAAAGAAGCTTCCCTGTACATAGCTGCCCAAGGCAGCACGGATCATGGACATCAACCTGGTTTCTTGAGGCGCATGAGTCATGGAAGTCTTTCAAAGAGATTTAACCCAGAAAATTAACCCATTCTTTGTCATAGATATCTTGTTGCTCAGAGTCAGGTGCAGTTGGGCAACATGTGTAGGGGCGTGGCCTCTGGGTGCTCCAGATGCTGCACATCACCTTGTCCTCCACACCAACCTCCCTGCCATTACTCAGGCCACAACCATGACAAGTTTGAAGCCTGCTGGTCCACACCTGTTGCTTTCGCTGCATCTCTATGTCTCTAACTCTGCTTCTTTCCAATGGGTGTGATGCTCCATTCTGCCATCATATTTTCTTCTCAGGTGTGATGTTGCAAGAGGAGGGGCCCCTTGTTTGTCCCGGCCACCTGGCTAGCTTACACCCAAAATAACCACACAGAAACTGTATTAATTAAAACAATGCTTGGCCATTAGCTCTAACGTCTTATTGGCGGCTAACTCTTACATATTAGTTTAACCCATCTCCATTAATCTGTGTATCACCACGTGGCTGTGGCTTACTGGAGATTCTAATTGGCATCCATCTCAGGCAGAGGATCCATGGCTTCTCTCACTCTGCCCTTCTTCCCAGCATTCAGTTCTGTCTTCTCCACCTACCTAAGTTCTGCCCTATCAGGCCCAAAGCAGTTTCTTTATTCATTAACCAATGAAAGCAACACATGAACAGAAGAACCTCCTATACCATTTCCCCTTTTCTGTTTAAACAAAAAGGAAGGCTTTAACTTTAACATAGTAAAATTACATATAACAAAACAGGTATCAAATAAGAATTACAGTTATGATACTTATATTTACTTTATCTTTTATCATAACTAAGGATAACTATAACTAAATTCTTCAACTCCATCAAAGACTCCAGAAAGATATAATATTACCTAAGTAAACAAAAAGTACATTATAAACAACTTCCAAAACTCTAGAATTGACAGAGACATCTTTCTGCCTGGACATTTACCCAAAGTTCTTCTGTACCATTGGGGCATCCATCTTCAGCCTACAGGCTCATAGTATCCAGCAGACTTTTCCATGAAGCTGGAAATTTCAAAGACAGTTCAGTCACTTTCTTCTGTGTCCTGCAGAATGTCTCACAGACTCTATCATGAAGCAGGAACCCCGAGGGACCATCTTACCTTTAGGCAAGTTCAGCAGTCCTCTCTCGGTGGGTACTGCATGTCCAGTGAAGCAGTCCATGCAAGAGCAGTTTCTTGCCCAAATGGCTAAGGAGCCTCTTCAATACTCATCTTTCTCTTGAAGTAGCTGGTGCTGCCAGAAGCGGATGCAACTCATTGTAATGAATAGTTCTAAGTTATTAAAACATTTAAATGCCATATTCTGAAGGTCTCTAAAAGACTTAAAGAATACCGGTCTAACTGAAATACATCTCTATACATCTAGAAAATCTAACTAAAATGACTACAAGCTTGACTACTAAAGATGACTCTATATTAACCTATATTTCTTACATTACATTTTTAAATGAGCTACACAATCACAATACCTTAATCAAGATCAGAAATACATATACATATAACAAAATTGATCTTAAATTTGTATCAATAAAGCAATATTCATACCAATGAAAATTATTCATCTCTGTATCAGTGGAAAGGAACTTTAAAAACTTAGTTGGACAAGTTCTGTGAGAGCCTTGCCAACACCAGTAGTCACCACACCTTGCTCATCTTCAGAGTCTCTTAAGCCCCAAAACTCTGTGTGTCTCACACATGTCTGTTGTTATACAGCCTGGTATGATGTCATTAACCCTCTTCTTTGAACCAAGCATAAAGAAATAGGGACAAAATGACCAATTTTTCACCAAGAGGCATTCAACATCTAAGTACCTCAATTGAGGGATCACTCTACCCAATTCTAAGTCTGTCACATTTTTACTGACTATGGCATGGATTTTGGGGGGAAAGGAGGCACTCATCACATGGCATTCCACATCATCAATAGCACATCCTAGGCAAAGAAAGAGAGTTCAACACTGCTGCATAAATGCTATGGATGTAACAGAGTCCTGGCTAACAACTGTTCTGGTACACAATGGCTTCCAAAGAAATTGCTTTGATGACTTTAAACTCACATCTTCTCGGTGTCTTTGCAGCCATGTCTTTACTTGGGCACTCTGATGCGTATTGCATGAGCTATACTATGAGGTGGCAGAGAGTAAATTCTTGGCTTCGTATCATTCCCGGCCTTTACTATTTATTCTGATTGCACGAAGTGCTTAATATATTTTAGTTGAACTGACTTGAATCAGCTCATTTATATACTCAGGGTAATGGCCTGGTAGCACTGAGCATATTGCAAATGGATTTTAAAGGCAATCCAAAAGGAGATTCTTTTAACCAGGGAAATTACATAATGAAAGCTGGCTGTTATTAGGGCTTAACACGATGGGGGTTTATTTTGCCAGTACAACACTGGTTGAAGGGGTCCAGACTGGTTTTCCTTCCAGTGACTTCTGTCTGGGCTGTTTCTGTCACCGCAGCAGCCATAGTAATCCCTGACAGAGGTCCCTGCCAAGTCAATATGGATTACAACACTTGATCTTCTATTGCCACAGTAGCAGCTCCACCTAATCTGAGCGTTTTCTTTTGAAAGTTTTAGTTACCAGTTAGCCTTGGGCCAAAAGCTCTAAATGTAAAAATTCCCCGTGATAATCCACAGGTTTTAATTATGTGCTCTGTGGAAAATGGTGAAATCTTATGTTACCCTGCTCTGTCCTCCCTGGGAGGTGAATTACTCCTTTGTCCAGTGTGTCCAGACTGTAGGATCTAACCATCTGTCATTTTCTTGCTGGTCATCTCAGTTATCAGATAACTGCTGTGGGATTAGTAATACACCCCAAAGCCCTTGTGAGTGCCTATACCATTCATCCAGTACATTTCATCAGGTAGGCATTTTGTCATCCTGCACAGGGTATATGTGCATTTGTGTGTGTGTGTGTTTGTGGAGGAAGAGAGAGAGAGAAAGATCATATACTATCCCACAGTTGATTATAATTTCTCTATTTTATTATTAGTTATTATCATTTCTGTGCCTAATCTATAAATTAAACTTCATCTTAGATGTGTGTATACAGAAAAGACACAGCATATCTAATGATTGAGATTATCTATGAGTTCAGGCATCTGAAATCACCCTGGGAGGTCTGGAAAGTATCCTCACATGTAAGTGGGAGATAGGACGATATAAACTTGTTTCATTGTTTAATAGAGTATTACATAGCAATGCACCAAGAACCATGACAGACTCTGTGTGGGATACAAAAGAAGCTGAAGAAATTGCCCAGAGTGTTAAATTAAAGGTCTGTCTGGAGAGAAAAGCACAGAATTAAAACTATAAACAGTAAGTGGGTGAGTATGCCATCGAAGGGTGGAATATGTTAGTGGCAGGGATGTTTTTAAAGGCAAGGAACCAAAGGGTCAAAATAACTTACTAGGTGTGTTAATTTGAGGTAGGGGCTAATACTGGATCACCTACAGAGGAAGAAGCAAGGAAAGTAGGAAGGCAAATGGAGGTGCATCTTTGAAAGGACACTGAAGACAAAAGTTCTTTGTGATTTGTAGGGAAGGGCCTGCAGGATGCCCTGACTGTGTGGGTAGAGCGTATTGGGCAGAATCCCTTGCTTTCCAAATATCATCAAGGACAACTGTGGCTTTCTCTTTCTATTAAGGAAGCAAAGGCTGCCTGTTTCATTAACTCAAGCATTTTATTTAGTTTACATCTGCTCTCTTTATGACAGTCCAGCCAAGCAGAGTTCTGGAAACAGCATCCTGAAGCTATCACCATGGCAGGGTGTCAGCCTGGTTCCAACCTCAGGCCATACAGTTTCCTCCCTGTCTTGTTCCCCCTTCTATCTAGAAAGCGTTCTCAGCCTCTGAATATGTCCAAGGATTTTAAGCTCTAACCTCCAGCAAGCATGTTTTGCTCTACCTGGATTACCTTCTCATTCCCTAGAAATTCCTGCTCATCCTTCAAGACCCAGTGAAAATGTTTCCCCCTCTGGCTCATTAAGTGTGGCCCCTCTTTGGTGCCTCCACCGATGCTCCCAACTCTCCCCTCCTAGGATACGAGCCCCAGTGTGCTGTGACTCTTACATATTACCTGTTTTCTACTCTGTCGGTCAAGAGTGAGCACCCAAGGGTAGGGATGATGTTTCTTCACCTTTGTGGCAGGACATTGCCTGACCTTTGAAGAGTGAATGAATGACTGTCCTCTCCCAAGTAAATGACATCCTCAGATACTTTTAAGTGTTTTCAGAACAGATTGGGCCATCTGTGAGGTGATGCATGTCTAGGAAGAAGCTTCTGTAGATGATAGCAGGGTTGATTTTCATTAACAGTCCATTTGCTCCCCAACAGTGAGGCCCTGTAAATAGTTTAACATACTTTTCAAGAGAGGAGCCGGCATAGGGATGTTTTCAACATTAATCAATTTCCCTTCCCCATGGCCTGTGAGTAAGGTTGTGAGGCCCACAACTCATGGGCAGAGTTCAGCTGCCCCATAAGCCCTATGTGACCCTAAACCACACCTCTAGTGGTTCTGAGGGAGAGAGGGAAGCAGTCTCTTTGACCTGGGGTTGTAGAAGTCCCAGCAGCCTTGAATCCTGTTAATGACCTGAAGCCATCACCACTGTCATCAAATAGGTCATTTATCTCTATAATGACAAACCCGATTTGCTCAATGGGGCATGATATAGGAATGGGGAATCCATGACACACAAGTGACTTGGCACTGCCAACTGATGGAAACTACTGGGCAAACTATGAGAGAGGGACACGCTGAAGACTTCTATCAGACTGCACGCGGCCCAGAGCATCTGAAAAGAAATGCTTTTGGAGTCACATAGTAGGGGGAACACTGGATCCGGGCCACTGTATGCAGTATTTTAGTTATTGGTTGCATAACCCTGCAGGGACCACTTACTCAGAGAACACTGGGGTAGCACAGTGCCCTGCCTGCATGACCTATGCTCCTGGGCATATTCTGCTAGCTTCATGGAGTCAGTCTTCCCTGTTCTAAGAGGGAAAGCTGTGTTTGGTTGGGAACATGTTTTGGCCAGTGTTTCCCACCTCCCTTAGAACCAAATGACCAGCAAAGTAAGCAGCAAGCCCACAGAAGGCAGACAAAGGCTTTCTCTCTTTTAGCCTGATACTTGGAGGCCTTAGGACCAGTGAAATGGGAGGAAGAAAGCAAGAGGGACGTCTCTGAGATACCAGCCTGGGGAGGATGGTCCCCAAGGGAAGCTGCAGCAGCCAGCACTGACAATGTCCCCACTGCCTCCGAAGATACTGCATGTGTGTGCACAGGCAAAACACTCATACACACACAATAAAATAAGTATTTTTAAGAAGTGGTCATCAGAGAAGTTTGCTGTCTCTCCTGAGCGGTGATGCCAGGCCAGACGTTGGGGTAGACACACTTGTCTTCAGTTGCGTACTGCTGGGGGTGTTCTGCTTGTATTTTGTATTCTTGTGTTGCTATTCCTTGTCCATATCCTGCTTCCCATGCTCTGGTCAATTCCCACATTACCTACTTGTGCCCTAACCTATCTCAGGAGTGAGCCCTACCTAGGAACATGAGTGTGTGCGAGTGAGCTATCTGTGCCCCAGTTTGCTTTCTGTGTCCACGAGGGTATTGGTGATACTCATACTCACTTTAAAAGTAAACTATTTAGCACAGGTGAGCATTCCGTTTGTTCCTTTTGCATCACTATTGAGAGCACTTCAGTGCTTTCTGCTGAGATAGTTTCTGCTCCCCTACTTCCTGACATCTCATTCCCTCTTTATATTACTAGCACTCCCCAGAGTTTGATTCTCTGAGAATCAAAATCCATGGAGAGAAGTTGATAGGTGGATACTGAATGACAGCTAGAAAGAAAGCACTTCGGAGTGATGTTGCACAGAAAGGTGGCTACACTAATGATTCTGTACTGAGTGTTTCAAAAAGCCAAAGGAAAGGATTTTGAATGCTCTCACCATAAAAAAAAATGTGGAAGCCAGGCAGTGGTGGCACACACCTGTAATCCCAGCACTTAGGAGGCAGAGGCAGGAGGATCTCTGCAAGTTCAAGGTCAGCCTGGCCTACAAGGTAAATTCCAGGACACAGAGTAACCCCCTCTTGAAAACCAAAACAAAACAAAAGGAATAAAAAAGGTAGAGGTCCAAACATTGCGCAGTGTGCAAATGTATCAAAGTATCTCCCAGTAGCATTGTGCTACTCTTGTGTTGCTGTTATAAAACATCACAACCTACAGTCTCTGAGGGAAAACCTATGCTGTCAAGGGAGGCATGGTAGCCAGAGCAAGAGTATCTTCAATATTTCAAGGACCAACCAGAAGTGGGGTGAGGCAATACATCCTCAAAGCCCACATCCGGCAATACTCTTTCTCCAGCAATGCTCCACTCTTTAAGGCTTCACATATGAATATTTTGGGTGTGTGAATCTGTCAGAATTCAACCTGTAACTGAGTCCTTCTCCATGACACATCCCCTGTTGATCACAGTATGACAAAATGGGAGTACAAGGAATTTTAAATACATGGTTTGGTACTCAGCTTGGCCTCTTATGATGTCTGCAGTGTTAGCCCAATCATCTGTGTCCCTAAATGTTTGTTTTTACCCTCTACAATTGCTGATTTCAATCAACATGGGCCATGGCTGGGTGTGGTGGCACTTACCTTTACTTCCAGCATTTGAGAGGCAGAGGCAGGAAAAGCTCTATCAGTCAGAGGCCAGCTTGATCTATATAGTGAGTCCGAGGCCAGTCAAGGATACATAGTGAGACTCTATCTCTAAAACCAAAGCAACATAAAACAACAGAACAACTTTATCAGGCCACATACTGCCCAGACACCTGATGAAATGTTAATCTGGGTATGTCTGTGTGTCTATGGGTTGTATTTCTGGGGGCGCTTAATATTTGAATAAGTTGATTGAGCCAAGCACATAGCCCTCCCTAGTGCTGGTAAGTTCCATCTTCAAAAAGCCCAAGTAGAGTGCAAAGTTTAATACTTGTGTTCATAACAGGGTTCCTCATACCCAACTTAGCATCTTCCTTCTTTGGAGACTGAATTGAAATCTTGGTTCTTCTCGGATCGGGAACCAGCTGATATTTGGACTAGAACTTCTCCCATCTGCTCTCCTGGGCCTCCTGCTTGCTGACTCACCCTGCAAATCTTGGGACTTGTCTGTCTCCATAATAACATGATCCCATTCCTTGTAACAAATCTCTTTATATAGAGACACATCCTGTTGCTTCCATTTGTCTCGAGAAGCCTGACTAATACACCACCCTTACAAGTGGAATAAAATGTCTGTCATGCCAGTTACCCGTGGCTCTTTCTATGATTAAGTGAAGCTTTTCTGAAACTGTGAATGCTGGTCCCATGGCAGCCATCATCACTGTCGTCATCATCAGTCTTGTTGATGCCATTGTTGACGAAGACCTCTGAGTTCTTCGGCTCCCAGGTCAGTTTCCAGTCTTGGTCTTAGCCACCAGCACCACCTGGCACAGTGGCCCATCCTTTTCTAGAAACCTCACCAGTCTTCGTGCGCCCCCCTCTCCCCCCCCCCCCCCCCGTTCTAGTTGGTCCCCATTGATGCTCCCTCTCAGCCTCCTTGGTCTCTCAGTTACTTTCTCCTCCTTACCTGTACCCCTAAATACTGCAGCATCCTCAGTCCTGTCCCTGGAACCATTGTTTTTCTATCTATAAATATTTGGAGATGTGGCCTCCCAGTTCCTGAGAAGGTGATTGGTCTGTAAGAATTTGGAAACTGCTCCAGAAACTGGCATCTGCTGAATGGGTCTGACTGGGGCTGGAGGCCCGCTGGGCAGATGCTGACTTACGATGTTAGGAAAAGCAATTGGTGCTCACGGGGAATTCCGTAGCTAGGGTGGCGTTTGGGAACCAACGCACTAGAGAAGTCCCTAGGACACTGGGTGTGGCCTCCCTGAGGAAGAAGTGTGACCTCGGGCCAGGCCACAGCCCTTGGCAGAGGGCAAGCTGAGAGAAACTCAGCTGAGTGCCATCTGCCACAACACTCCTGCGGCTGAGAAAATGAATCCCCTGTCCTCCAGGGGATTAGGCTGACATGGGAAACCACTTCCTGCTGTCAGACATAAGCCTGACTCTAAATCACAAGACGCTCGTGAGGCTCCTGGAGCTAATTCATTTTATCCTAAAGATTACGGGAGATGGAAATCCTAGGAAGGCATGGAAGGCAATTCCAGAAGGACTATGTTTATAGCCTGCTCCCGCAAACGAAGTGGGCCTGGAGCTTGCAGTCACACTGAGCCCCCATCCTATCCACAGACATCGTGTGTATTTACACACAATTTATGATCTTCTGTGTGTTTTATTTAAAAGCATCGGGTTCTCCTAACATCAGCTCTGATTCCTCCTTGCAGTGAGGACTTAGTGAGGCAGTTAGATTTGTGCTGTTGGCTTCTCTTCTGAAATGCAGAGCTTAGTCAGCTCCAGGGGTTTTTGACTGTGGTTCAAGCCCTCTGTACAAGACTGGAGGATGTCTCTCCCTTTGCTAACCTTTAATCACCTGATTGAATTTTGTCTCCCATCCAGGAATAAGGGCAGCCATATTCGTTCTGACTAAACACCAAGTTTAAATAAAGAAAGGCCTTTTGCAATTTGAATCTTACAAGCGTTAAGTGTGGTGCTCGGTACAAAACACTGCTTTCATGATTATTTTAAACCTGGAAGAAAAACCAGGCTGCCGTTTCTAATGAAAAGAATTAAACTTGAAGCCCAGCTCCCCAACTAGTCCTCTGTGTTCTGGAGAGTTTTATTTGTGGGGTGTGCGGAAGCTTTCAGTGTGGTGCTTGGGGGAGGGAGGCCTAACACTAAGCCAGCTTTGCAGTGTGAGACCCTGCTCTGTGGTTAAGAAGGTTTCAGATCTAGGAAAATCACACCTCTCCCTACCACCTGTAATATCTTTCTTTTCTCAGACAGAGATGATTCAACATAGACAAGAAGAGCCTTAACAGCAGTTATCAAAGAATTCCCAACAGTTATTCCTTATTGTTTTCACATTCTGAAACACATGCCTGTCATGACTGTCCCCAGAAGTTGCCCAGAGGCTTCCTGAGGTCCACAAAGCTTCCAAAGGAATCTATAGTTAGTGACCCTGGCACGTTTCCTGGCGTGGGGAGGATGAAACTAGGCTTCAAGCTGTGCGATTTAGAGAATTTACTGATCAGAAGACACCGTCCAATTTGGGATATGAAGAGGCAGTTGGCCTCGGTTAGGCTTAGAAGTAAATCTGGGGGAAAGTAGCTGTTGCTGCAGTTTTTGGGCGGAATTCAAGTCCTGTACAGAGGAGTTGAATCACAGAGCTGAAGTTAAAATCCCAGAAACTGGCCCACAGTGGAGTCTGTCAAACACACCGCCTGGATCAAAAAAGATTGGTTAACCAACATACTCGGGCATAAAGCTGGAATTATTAAGTTATTATTATTTTTCTTTCCTTGAGGCACACAAACAAATACCAGAGCTTGACAATCTGGGTTAGGTTCTGTTTCCCGAGAACTGTGAGATTTAGGTAAACTGATGATAAACTCAGAAAAGGGGCAATAATATCCTGTTCCATATGGTAATACCTAGGTTCCTAGCTGAGTGTGTGGCCTACAAGTCCCAAGCCTGGGGGAAACTCTGGGGATGTAGCAAGACTGGGATTGGAAGACTTAGGTTTAGAGGCACACACTGAGTATTCGTCCCTCGTATACACAAGAAAGCAGAAGATGGGGTCCCACGGGTCCCCTTTATTTTCTCAGTCCACTGGCCATCCCTCCATGAGGACAAAAAGGTAGAAGCGATGACAGAGAATCTTGGACAGTCTGCAAACATGTTGGAGATAGCCCTCTGGGTTGTGACTTCAGTGAATCAGCTCCACTTTATTCCGGAGTATAGGGAATATGTAGGATTGGGGAGCCTGGGGACAAACTTGAATTTGCATTAAGTGGCACATTCCTAACATATAACTGGATTAGTGGAAGTGCGGTCTTATCAAAATGACTAGAACACTTGCCAAATTACCATGTGGACAGCGAGGGAAGAGCGTCTGCAGGGAACTGCATCCAAGGTCATCCTAGAAATAAGTTAGTCCTCTGGACCTAGAGACATTCTACATAGATAAGGCTAAGTAGAGAGTAGGAAGCCTTTGGTGGGAGTTGGGAGAGTCTTTCATGTTTCTGAGCTTAGAGAAAGCTGCTAGGCCACGAGGAGGGCCTCCCAACAGAGTTACAGTAAGGCTGTGCCTCAATTTTCCCTGGAAGCAGATGGAAAACATCCTTGATGACTTTAGTTACTTTCCTATTGCTGTGATAAAATACCAAGGCAACTTGTAAAAGAAAGTATTTAATTGGCCTTATGGTTCCAGAGGGTTAGAGTCCATGATGGTGGTGCAAATAGTGGCAGGAACAGCTAAGAGCTCACAAGTTGGACCATAAGAGGAGGCAGAGATAGATAGATAGATAGATAGATAGATAGATAGATAGATAGATAGATAGATAGATAGATAGATAGATAGGTAGGTAGGTAGGTAGATAGATAGATAGATAGATAGATAGATAGATAGATAGATAGATAGATAGAGACTGGGAATGATATGAGACTTTTAAAGTCTCAAAGCCCTCCCCAGTGGTACACCTCCTTTAACAAGGCCACACCTCCTAACACTTCTCAAACACCTTCCACCAACAAGGGACTAAGTACTTAAACATATGGGCCTATGGTGACCATTCTCGTTCAAACCACCACATTGACAGAGAGACTCACACTAGCTTTGGCACTGTGTTGGTGGTAAGAGTGGCTGCCACCTCTTTCCTCTGTTCTCTGAGTGCCATCTACTTGTGGTGTGACCTGGAGAGATCCCAGACCCTCTGCCGTTAAGGCTAGATATATCCTGTGAATCTGCTTTTGATCGCTGGTTTTAATAACTGCTCACAGGAAGCCCTGGTAGCTGAGTGGGATCAGAACCATAAACTGTGTACAGAGTATAAGCTGGAATGTGGGAGATGGACTGGGGATAAGTCTGCCAGGAACTGTATGTTTCTGATGGACACTTGCAGCCTGGATGGAGCCTTGTTTGATCTTTGCTCCTGCAAGCAATATCTGCAAAAAGCAAGTGTGTAGACTATGGGCATAAGCTTAAAATGTGAGCAGAGGGGCTAGGCAGAGAACTTTCCTCTGGTAGGGAAGGAAAGTCAGGTGATTTGACAAGGGTTAAAATCAGAGGAAGGCAAATCACGCCTAAGCCCTGCTGGTGTTTCTGTGTTTATCCTACAGAAGCAATTCAGATCCAAGCCAGCAAAGCTCATTTCCTTTTCTCTTTGGTTTAAAAGATGTAGTGAAGTCAGTTAGGTGTGGCGAGACAAGAGACCCAGAGCTCTGCTCTACAGTCCTCAAGCTGTGTGACGGGAGGAAGTTGTTTGATTTCTCTCAACCTCATTGTTATATCCAAACAAGGAAGGTGTAACATGTGCTCCGGGGATGGGATATGAAAATTAATCACGTCACTATGTCAATACACTGATTAAAATAAATACAATAGAATTCGCATAAATGCATTGTGTGACAGTGTCAACCTCGTGTCATTCTTTGATGCCTCAGAGTGAGAGCCAGCTATGTGCCTTGTCGTCCTTCCCACGTCCTGTTCTTCCACTGCCTTCCTGCTCCAGGGGAAATCAGTTAAAGATATCTCTCTCCATGACAGGATAGAAGGCACAAGGGATTAAACACCTCTAGAAGATTCTCTCCCAAGGTGATAACTGGCTTGCAGGCTATCCAACAGCATAAATTTATTTTGCATGCCAGAGCTGACTGTTGCTAGTTTTTCCCTTTTTGCTTTTTTCTGTAACAAACTCAAATCTTGTCCAGGCAGACCTGGAACTGATCAGATACATGTGGGATTATATATTTAGGTAAAGAACTCATTGATGCCGAGTTAGCTTTCCATTACTGTTATAAGCTACTTGAAATACCAAACTTTAAGGAGAAGGAGTTTGTTTTAGGTCATGGTGGCAGCTTGTGGCAAAGGGACTTTGTTCATTTCATGGTTGAAATGAAAGAGCCTGGGGTGCATAGAAGGGGCCAGGGTCGCCATATCTCTTTTAAGGACATTCCCACAGTGAGCTAGCTTGCTCTACCTTCACCTCACATCTTAAAAGTCCTTAGCATCTCCCAACAGTGCTGTAGTTAGAGACCACAATTTTTTATTTCTTGTTTGTTTGATTTCAAAGACAGGGTTTCTCTGTGTAGCCCTGGCTGTCCTGGAACTTGCTCTGTAGACCAGGCTGGCCTTGAATTCAGAGATCCACCTGCCTTTGCCTCCCAGGTTCTGGAATTAAAGGTGTGTGCCACCATGCTTGACTTGTGAGCCTTTGGGGATACTTTCCAATAGTCTCCAAACCGCAACGAATAGAATGTGATATACACTCTGTGTGTGTGTGTGTGTGTGTGTGTGTGTGTGTGTGTGTGTGGAGAGAATAAATAGCTATTTAAATAGCAGAAGTATTTAAAAAATAGAACAAAGTTCTACAACTTGCTTTACACAGTGCATAAACTTTTCTCATTTTTCTATGTCATTATTTGGAGAAGATCTTATTTTGAATGGCCTCATGCCAATATTTGGTAATATAATTTATTTAATCTTTGTAGTTATTTAATTCCTTTGGTTTTGTGTGCTTCTACTTTTTCTCTTTTCTTTACCAGGAGTATGGACACTGAGTATACTCTTAGTGTATTTATCTGTTCACCTATTTCTTTTCTGGTCACTATACTGCCTTCCCCTAGCTGAAGGTGGCTAGCAGTGTTATCTGTCTTTTTACCATGTACCCAGGAGTAGGATGTAATAAAAAGGCAAACAGAAGTGGGAGAACAAACAGAATAAATGGTTCACTGGCGCGGATGAGCAGATGGATTTCTTTGCCCCTGGGCATGCTGTCTGTGGAATTGACGTCCACAGGTGGAACTGCAAATCCAGAGTTAGGCATGCTTGCATTTCACTTGGAATCAATACACTAGGGCACATCTGTGGAGCAGACTAGGGAGTCTGAGGCCAGGCTCATTTGCAGGAGACTTTATATGGGAAGCCACTCAAGGGAATAACATGGGAAGGCTCTTGTAAAAGAATGTGTCTGTCTAGCTCCTTCATCTTAGCAGTCAAGGGTATCAAAGAGCATGTGACTTTATCCCCTTTCAGGAAGCTCAAAGTGACTGACGAGCTCTTTGAACAAGAGGACAGCAGATTGGGCTTCTCAGAGGAGAGGCCTCACACTGGACACACAGAACACCATGGTTGTGGCTGGAATAAAAAGATAGGCTGGGGCCAGGCATAGTGGAGAGGTCTGCCGAGAGCTAGCTGGGCTGCTAGTGCTTGGCTTGGTGGAGGAGGTAACCTGACTGAAATCTGGTTTGGAAGTTCTGGACGACTAACTGGATAGGACTTCACGGTCACTGGGCCCATTTGGGAGTCCACAGTGATGGGGTGAAGGCGAGGACTTGCTTGTGTTTGCTGAAATCCCTGTGGCTCAGGGAGGATGGGGGGGCTGTCTCTGCCTCCCAAGTGTTGGGATTAAAGGCGTGTGCCACCACTGCTCTTGTCTGCTGTTCTTTATGATGTCAAAAGATGCATTCAGGATGAGTTTTGGTGGTGGATGCTGAGTCTCTGTCTCAGTGTGTCTGAGAAAATGAAATCAGACTTCCCTAGTCAACAGCCAAGGTTTCCAGGACAGTAGCATTTTCACTTTGGGGTCAGAATATTTTTTTTCCTTCTGTCTCCATAGTTAGAAAGAGAACAGGAGGTGATGGTAGGAGGTGAGGCCTTAACTGAAAGCCAGCATGACCTCATAGGCTCTTCTCAGCAACTGGGCTGCCTCAAGCACAGGGAAGATCAGGTACAGGGAGTTTTGTGCAAGATGCTTGCCTGAAAATATGGCTAGGGCAGAGGCCTCAGGGAGCAAGGACCAGGGCTCTCCTACTGGGCTGAGCCCTATGGCTGGGCAACTGTGCTTTCAATACTTATTGACAAATTATTGGGCCAATTTATCTTCCATAGGAGTGAATGGCCTCCTTTCCCCACACGTTTTACCCACAGTCAACATTATCTCCATGGTCTCTCTCCATGGAGCTCCTTTGTCTGTCCCTGCTTGGTACTTACATCTTTCCGTGCTTAGAAACTGGCCCCACCAGCTTCCCAGCACTACTATACAACACCTGAGATAACTAACTCATAAAGGCAAAAGTTTCCTCTTGTCTCACAGTTTCTCAGGTTTTAGTCCATGGTTTTAGCCTAATTGATTCCATTTCTTAGTACCTATGACAAGGCAGCCACCATGGTGAAGGCATGTGGAAAACCAAAACCCTCCACCATGAGAGCCAGGAAAGAAGGGAAAAGATAGGTGCATAGGCAGTGATCTAAAGAGCCCCCTCTGGCTCCACCAGGACCTCCTAATGGCACCATCCTAGGAAACAGAGGTTAAACACTGAGCCCTCAGAAGACATTTAGGATCCAAACTGTAACATAGGCATTTATAATCTCATCTGTCAGGAGGCTCACTTGAGCCCAGGAGCATGAACAACCTTGGAAACATGGTGTGTGGTATGGGGTACTTTCTCACCCCCTCCCCTGTGTGTGTGTGTGTGTGTGTGTCTGTGTCTGTGTCTGTGTCTGTGTGTGATGTTTATGCGTGCAGTTGTGTGCACTGGCATGCATGTGGCAGTCAGAGGAAAATCTGGGGACTCACTTCTCCCTTCCACCTGTGTGTGGGTTCCTGGTATTGAACTCAGGTGTTAGACTTTGCATGTTAAGCACCTTTATTGGCAGAGCCCTTGCTAGCCCACTAGAGACTATTTAATCATTTTAGTCCATTTAAAAAATTTAAGACTCATGGGTTTTTATCACTACATGGGGATGGGGGAAGAAACAGAGATTCTTTTGTTTTATATAACTTCATATTTTGGTTTGTAGTATTTAAATCTGCAATGATCTAGAATTCACTTTCTATCACAGTAGCAGGTTGGAAGATTGGGGGAGTTCTTACATTTCTCCTTTCTATCCCACTCCGAAAAAGCAGGTAGCTAGTCCTCCAGCATCTTTTGAAGCATCTCCCTTTTCCTTGCCTTTGAAACCGCACATCTGCGCTCTGGCTGAGGTCCTACAGGACCAC
>NC_022018.1:39068115-39179608 GCF_000317375.1 Microtus ochrogaster
TGGGTCCATCTCCATTCCTGCTTTTTGTCTGATTCCCCTTCTAGGTCTTCCTCTGAGGAGGAAAAGTTATGCTTATCAGATTATATAGCAGATGAAACCCAAAACATAGCCCAGGTAGGTGACATTTACCATAGGTAACTTCATGTGGAGTCTTAAATTATCCTTATGGTCCTAGGATTAGCTACTGGCAGCCCCACCTCCCCACTAGGCTTCCTGCTGTCTGTGGGCAGTTGTCAGGACTGAGACCACCCTTCCTGTTTCTTTACCTCTGCCTCCACTCTGGCCAATGAGATCAGGATGTCTGGGCATGGTCAATGGATCCTGGGTGATCTGTGGGATCCGACTAGTGGGTGCCGAGATGTAGCTAGCTGTGTGGCCTCCATTCTGTAGACTCCCGCAATCCAGCTATTCTCACTCAGTCATTAATAAGCAAGTTTTGTTACCTCTTTATTTGAGAATCTTTGGGAAGACATTCCCAAGGGAGGTTTGAGTTGTAGGACTTGGAAATTTCCTCGGCACACGTTGAACATGCATCTATATCCACCCACATACTTCTACACACACACTTACACATGTGGTGTGTGTCTGATTCCATCCCAGGCTGTATGTGGATTTCTATGTCTCTGTCAGATGTGATACACACTATCCTGTGAAGTGGCAGCTTAGGTAAAGGTTAAGCTCTAAAGCGGCCCGTAGGAACATAATTTAGTACAGCTAGGATTGGACTGGGAATCCCTTAGCTTGACTGTAAGATGCGGTGTCAGAGTTCTGAGCTCATCAAATTCAGTATGGTCACTTGTAACTCCATCAGTCACTCCATCTAATCTTTCCATTTCAGCACTGAAGGAAAAGGATTGCTTTTCACAAGAACAGTGTGGCAGCAAATATGTGAGTCTTGGCTGTTAGATCACACGTGGCCCAATGAGAACCTCACACCAGGAGAAACACAGAGGCCGAGTCTGAGGGGTAACCCACATCTGGCTTGCTATGACAGGCAGGTTTGCTGATGTGCTTTGTAACTAGTCTGCTGTGACAAGCTTCTGTAGATGTGGGGGTGGTGGTGGTGGTACCCACAAAATGTGTGGTCAGGGCAGTGTCTCCTGAGTCCTCTCTCCTCTGTCCTTGTAGACAGTGGCCTCTCCCTGGGTCCTGTGTGTGTGTGTCCTAGCTTCTTCTTCTTAATTGTTGTGTGGGTGAGGGGGGATGGTGGTCCTGGAGAGTGACTGAGGCTTTGTCACCTCAGGTGAGCAATAACTCTGGGGAATAGGGTCCTAGACAATCAAAGCACACCGAAGTTACCCCAGGTTGAAGGCTTCCAGGCCCTTTGTCTCACAAAGACAATGAATGACTTTCACAAACAATAAGAAGGTAAACTTTAGAAAGGAGTTTATTATATGTTTGGGTTTTGTCAGGGTTTTTTCTATAGGAATAGAACTGATAGGAATCTATATCTATAAGCTTATATTTGAGAAATAATACATCATCTATATCATCTGATATATATATACATACATCTGATATATATACATACATCTGATATATATGTATATATATCAGATGTATGTATACATCTATGTATACATATATATACATATACATATACATGTATATGTATATGTATATATACATACATCTGATATATATATATATATATATATATATATATATATATATATATATATATATATATACACATATGCAGGAGAGAAGGGGGAGAAAGATTTATTAGAGTGTTCCGACTGTGGTCTCGTTAGTCCAACAATGGCTGTCTACCCACAGGAAGTCCATTTATTCAGTTGTTGCTCAGTCCACAAGGCTGGATGTCTTAGCTGAACTTCAGGATATGCTGGAATCCTGAAGAAGTATGTTCTACTGCTAGTGAAGGAATTGACTTTCCCAGCAAGAGTGAGAGCAAGCAGAGAACAAGCTTCCTTTGCTCATGTCCTTTCACTCCAGCAGACGGTGTGGCCCAGATTAAGGGTGGATCTTTCCACCTCACATGACTTAATTAAAAAAGTCCCTCATACATGGACCCAGTTGCTTGGGTTTTAGTTAAGACCAGATGTAGTCAAGTTGATAACCAAGGGAACCAGGTCCACCCGATCCCAGCGTTTCTGCGTGTCTGTCTTGTGTTTGTCTTTTTTCATTTTGTTGCCACCCTAGTCAAGTCTGTCCCCCTAGCTGGGCTGGATACAGCATATGGTACCACAGAGCACCCACTTCATGAGTGTAAGTGCTGGGGCTGGAATTTGAACCTGGGTAGCGTGGCTCTGAAATTCACTCTTAGGAACTAAAATAGAATATTTTTTTTTTTCAGATTTTGTTTTGTTTTGTTTTCGAGACAGGGTTTCTCTGTAGCTTTGGAGCCTGTCCTGGAAGTACCTCTTGTAGACCAGGCTGGCCTCAAACTCACAGAGATCCACTTACCTCTGCCTCCTGAGTTCTGGGATTAAAGGCATGCATCACCACTGTCCAGCCCAGATTGGTTTTAAAATCTCATATTTACATGTTTGTTTTCTTCATTGGTGTTTTGTCCATATTCCATAGAGTTTGAACTGTGAAATTTCTTTTTAGTGCTGTTTCCAGGTTATTCCAATTCATTTTCAATTCATAAGATTTTTTTTCAGAGTTATGAGTGCTCTTAAGTTTTAACCTATAGGTTAGATTAGGAACTATACCAAGACATTTTATATTATATTAATTTTGTCAGACAATGTGGTATGCTTAATTGATATCTATCTACCCATCTATTTCTCTGGATTTGTTAAGATTCTCTCTTATAGCACCATTTATGAACACCTTCTACGAAAATACTTGACCACTCAAAAATTTAAAATGGATTTTCTTTTTTCACAAAACGCATGACCATTCTGTAAAGCTCACCATGTATTTCCAACACACTCTATCTGTTGAAATTGTTAAATTTTCATATAAGTATTTTGAAGCTAATTGTAATCTTGTCAACATAACCTTGAATCCCCCCCCACATACACCCCCAGTTCTTACTCTCTTCTTCTTTTGCCTTTATATATGCCCATACCATGGGGTTTGATATATAAATGTCTGTGGTTGCTTCAATTTTTTTTAGAAATTCCATCTTTTATTAATAAATTCCTCTGCCTTATTGGATGTTTGGACCTTAAAATATATTTTTGTATGATACAAGCAGTTCACTATTGTCGTTGCTAACATTTCCTTGGCGAATTCTTGCTCACCTCGTGACTTTCTTTTTCCTTTGTCATTTCTTTAAGGAGCATGTCTTAAAACAGCAGTCGGCTGGTGTGAGGCATAGGAAGGGAAATGACTTGGTCTAGAAACTGTTCACTTATTGTAGTTAATGATATTTTTAAGGCTTCTTTGGTTTTATTTCATGCTGTGTATATTCCCATTGCTTATAGCTTCATTTTCCAATTTTCTGCCTCCTCTCTGTTTGGTCATTTGTCTTATTTCCCTCCTCTAGCAAGGCAGGACACCATGTCTGTGCATCACCCAAACAGTAGCTGTACTTATACCACTGCAAAGACATTTTACCCGGTGTCCGCCTGCCAAAGTTAAGAACGGCATAGTGTTCATAGCCCTGGAACTCACAGAAGTGAGTTTTCCTTATCCCTTAGTCTTTATTACATATAAAATGCTACTTATTCATATTCCCCATTTCCCATTCATTCTTGTAAATTAGTTTAAAACATTAATTTTCAATATTATACAAAATGGTGAGGACTTTTGGGTTATAAGAAATTTAACATTTTAGGGTAAAGTTTTAGTCAGGGTGCTTCAGAGAAACAACCGACAGTCTTTTTATTATCTATCCTCTGTCTGTCTGTCTGTCCCATCTGCTATCATTTTCTGTCCATCACCTCTTTCTCTGCATCTGCCATCAAGACCACTACATTATAATGACACTGCCTTTTAGCTTTAATTTTTAGCACTTTGCTGAATCTGGGTGTAGTGATCTTCGTACTGGGTTTTTGCTGAACTTCTTGAATCTATAAACTGTGTGTTTCACAGATGTTGGAAATTTGTAGTCTTTGTTTCTTTAAAAGCATACTTTTCTGCACCAGTCTGACTGCTTTTTCTTGATCTACAGAGTTTTTAACTTTCCTCTGGTTAGCAGAATGCTGATTGCCGTGTCTTTTGGTGGTCGCTATGGGTTGGAGGTGAATTATTGGATGTTAGTCACTAAGCAAATCTTTATTTCTTTCTAATTCCTGCAGATACTTTTAGGAGATCCAGAATGCTCGGTTTAAAGGCTCTTGGTTTAAAAATCATGTCCCATTATCTTCTTGCCTATATGATTTCTGATGAGAAATCCACAATAATTATAACTTTAAAAATTCAGAACTATTTTCCTGTCATTCTTTGAAAACTTGTGATTATTGAAGACAGAATTATGACATTTTCTATTGGGATTTCCAATATGTATAAATGTAATTCTTTTAACAATAATGATATCATGACAGAGGCTAATGCACTCTCTTGCAGAGCTTTTGTGAGCCTGCCCACACTGTTTGAGGCCAATTGAGAGAGACAACATTACTTATTCCAAAACATTGGGACAGCATGCATTGTTGAAACAAGAGGGGAGGAATGATGTCTTTACATTGCTTGAAGGGCAGCGGTGGGGGCTATCTTTCTTAATGGAGCCTCAGTGCGTGGGTTGAAATGCTCACCAGGAGCTTGCCATGGGGATGAATAGAAAATCAGGGTGGAGTACCAGCTTGTACTGAAAGAGGGTGGGAAAAGAAGCAGGTCTCAGACAGATGAAATCCTGGGAAACTACTGCAGATGAGGGGCCTATGGGACATTACAGGGGACCATCTGGAACTCAGAAAAAGGGTGCGGGGAGAACTTGCAGAACAGAGGTGCTACTGATGAGTCCCGAAGTGGAGAGGAGTCTTGGTTTGCAAAGCCGATAGAAGGCCCACTTGCCTGCCATGAAGAGGTTGGGAAAGAATAAGCCACTCCTGCTTAGAAGGGCTGAGCCCTCAGTATCCTTAGGACCGGGCCGGCTTTCAACATCAGAAAGAGCCTTGGTAAAGGCTTGAAATTGTAGCCAAGTGGTGGGGGTGGTTTGTGAATTGTAGCATTCTAGTAGGAGGAAGTTGAGTAGCTGCTGTGGTTGGTTGTTCCAGGGAAGATGGGAGGATGACAGCCAAGACGGGGTCTGCAGTCTCAGGTTTCCTGTTAGAAATAGGCAGGGAGACTGGAAACTTCATGATAGCAGGAGAAAACCAATAGTCAGCAAGAAGTCCTGCCTGGTAATTTGTCCTAAGTATGATGTTTAACATCAAAGGCAATAGTGGCAGTTTTAATTGAGGTAATTACTGCTCTGAGAAGCACCCATCATTCTAAACTAATGGGAGCTATTCTTTGCAGGCATTTGTTGACCTGAATGAACCCATTGTGGTTTTCAGGGGACTTGGGGACAGAGGAATGGAAGGAAGTGCCTGGGATGGGGTACATATTTTTATTTCACAGTGATGAGATAGTTTTTAAAACTCGGTAGCACTGATGGTTTATCAATAATACTGAATTGCATAGTCATTTTTCATGTTGTGTGTAAGAAACATTAAATATTAATTTTTTTCTATCAAATGCTGTAAAACATGTTCGTGACAAGAATTTTAAATCTTTTATTCTTCTCTTGTAAAACATTTATGAAAATGTTTGAATCCCAAGCGATATTTTAATTCACCCACCCAGTAAAACCTTTGAGTATACAAAGGCCCCGCTGCATTCTCAGAACATAAGGGAATTTAATGGCTCCCCTCTTCTCCCTCCCCTTCATAGTCTTTGCCCTGATTCTTTTAAAACTAGCTAATTGCACAAGACCAGAGATCAGACTCCAGCCAATGGGGGAAAGATAAGTCTAGTCACTACCTTCAATAAGAACCATGTGCAGTTTTTACCCCAGTATACTTGCTGGTTTGAGCACATCCTCTTGATCAAGAATACAATTTTCCCATCTAAGGTTCAGGGGTATTTTGGAAAAAGGGATAGGAAGCCTGTAAGAGCTGGAAGATGGGAGAAAGGCTATAACATTCTGTTCTCTAGACTCATCCAACCATAGCAATCATTAACCCACAACAACTGTGGTTACCTCTACTGGGCCCATACAAGGTCAACTCTCTCAACAATAAGTCAAGGAAGGGAAGAGGGGCTTACGGAGCCTCACCCTTTCACGCTGAACAACTGGCTATTGATAGTTTCTGGGAGAGGACAACTGTCTTTAGCTGTGTACAAACTGCTGAGCCTGCTGCCCTCCGTCCGATAGCACTACACTTATTGTCACACTAATCTCAGTGGGTCGCAAAACAAAACATATAGTCATGAATGGGAGGAAAAATTTGCAGGGAGGAGGGGCGTTATTAGTTGTGGTCCTGGAGGTGTGGAGAGAGAATGATTGATATGAATTGAGTCCATGTGCAAGATTGTCTAAAAACCCAAATTTGATTAACAATAACAAAAGGAATAGCAATGGCTTAAACCAATTAAAATTTATTTTTCTTCATCTTTACCGACCTTTCTCTACCCTTAAGAGCTATTGCAAAACATGTTTTCCAACTGTGTTTTCCCATTCCCAAATAAAGTTTAGATTTTTTTTTTTGTAAGAAAGAAGGGGAGAATGAGTCTTATGTTGGTGGATTGCATGAAGCAATTGATAAAAATTAGATCTAAGCCTCATATCTGTAGACTCAGAAGGGAAATAGTTGGTGGCTGCTTCAAGCTTGGAGCTGGAGAGTCCAGCTGAGTTGATAACAGTTGTCCTTTGGATCCTGGTGTCATTAGGCAGGATTCTAACCCAGGATGGACATCAGTGAAGTTTCAAAATTCCTCCCCATTGGGTCATAAAATTGATTTGCATAGATATGTTTTGAGAAGTTGAACTGCTATCTAATTTTACAAGGGCCTCACTCGAGTAACTGAAAGGAAATAGCTTGCAGTGAGCTGCTGCTGATTAAAGTGGAGCATCTATGGCCGCTTCTCCCTTATGATGCTAAAATCATCCATCCATCACTCACTCTTTATCGTGTACCTGCTGCAAATCAGACCTAATGCCAGGCACTAGGGATTCAAAGACAAACAAAGGAATGGAGTTTATTTCTGAGACCCGCGCTGCTTACAAGAAGGAAAGCAGGGAGGCGCTGCTGTGTGCAGGGGGCCTTTGATGCTCTTTTGTAACTCGCAGTAACTGATTCGAGCATTCCTGGTCTATCTACTCTGGTCTATTTGTTTATTTCAGAGAAGGGGAGTGGGAGGGGAAAGACACACACACAGAGAAGGACAGAGAGACAGAGACAAAGAGACAGAGAGATAGAGATCATGTAAAACCCCTAGATTGATTTTATTTTATTTGATGCTGTGGCTGAAGGACAACCCCTAAATCTTAACATCTCAGCGAGGCACTTTCTCACTGAAAATGACTGGTGAAGGAAAACATCTATTCTCAAAAGCCTTGCCTGCTCAGGACCAATGTTTTGGTTTTTATTTCTGCCTTGCTTTTTTTTTTTTCTATTCTGTTCTCAGCATCTCTGTTGGGTTTTCAAGGAGAAATTGTCCCCTTTAGGCCCAGACCAGTAGCATTTGCACAGAAACATCCTCACTGAATTGATAAGGTGTCGTCCTATAGGGAGGCCAGTGGAGCCTGTTAAAAGCCTGTGAGAGACCAGAGAGCCCAAGTAGGGGCACACAGTGCTTGGTTGGGGGAGGCTTGCCCTGTTGTAGCAACTTCTGTGGTGGTATGCTTGTTCTTTTCTTGCTTTTTAAGACAAGACTTTATGTTTCTATTTCCCCACCCCCATTTCTTATCTTAAAAATGAAAATCTATATCCACATGGAAAGGAATTTTAGGAGAAGAATTTTGTAGCCACCTGAGAGGAGAATGACAGAGAACACAATGGTCTGCCTGCAGCCCTCTGGTCGCTGCGTTTGCTTTCTGTGTTCAGTATCACTCCAGCATTGGCACAGACTGGGTTGGTCTGCATCCCAAGAAGACAGTCAATCTAAATAGTGGGACTGGGCCAGAGGATGTCCCGGCGGTTACTGAGCTGACCCTATAAGCCTGAGGTCTGAAGTTCAGAACACTTAGAACACTCACAAATACTGAGATTCCAGCCTCAAAGGGTAGAGATGGGGACCCTTAAGGATCTCTGAGCAATCTGACTCTATCAGATTTAATGAGTAAGATTAAAAAAGTGATGGAGCACAATTCCTGACATCCATTTGGGGCCTCCACACATGTATGTGATGTATATGCACATTTGCAACACACACACACACACACACACACACACACACACACACACACACGCACACACAATAGAAAAAGAAGAAAAAATACAACAAAGCAAAAAAAGCCAAGAGTGAGAGCCAGTTCTGCCTATAGCAGCGGAAGCAGCCAAGAGAATGTTCTGGAGAGGATGTGCAGACTTGTCTGAGGTTTGGTAAAGCCTGGGGGTATTGGCAGACTTTGTGAATATGAACTCGTTTAGTCCTCACTGGTGTTGGAGATCCTTCTGTCTATGCGTTGATTTTATTGGTTAATGAATTAAAAAAAAAACTGTCTTGGCCTGTGATAGGGCAAAAGAACAGAGCTAGGCAGGGAAAACTAGGCTGAATGCTGGGAGAAAGAAGGGCAGAGTCAGAGAGAAGCCATGGTTCTGCTGCCTGAGACAGATGCTGGGAACTTTAGCTGATAAGCCACAACCACATGGCAATACACAGATTACTAGAAATGGTGTAAATTAATATGTAAGAGTTAGCCAATAAAAAGCTAGAACTAATGGGCCAAGCAGTGATTTAATTAATATGGTTTCTGTGTGGTTATTTTGGGTCTCAACTAGCCAGGCGGCTGGGAAGAACAAGTGGCCCCCTCCTCCAACAAATTAGCGCCCAATGTGGCCAACTAAAATTCACTTAAAATCTGACAACCCAGGCAGAGAGAGAGGGTGAGAAACATGCCAAAGGCCACAGAGCTAGGAGTACAGTGTGGCTCCAGAGTGTTCTTCTCAAATAGCAATATTATAAAAGATAAATAGAAAAGAAGATTGGCTGATTACTCTGTGAAAACTTCATTCTATCTCATGGCTAATACTGACTGACAACTGACAGGCTCTAGAATCATCTAGCAGGCAAAATACTGGGCATGCCATGCCTATGAGAGTTTCTGGTTCTAGATCTAATTCACTGAGGGAAAATCCACCCTTTCTGCAGCAACACCACTCCCTAGGCTGACTAAATAAAATGGAGACAGCAACCTACCAGCATTCATCTCTCTCTGCTTCTTCACAGATGCAGTGGGCCAGCTGCCTCAGGTCTCCCCCCCCCCCCCACACACACACAATGGACTGCATTCTCTTGAACCATAAGACAAAACAAAGCCTTCCTCCCTTAAGCTGTTTCTGTCAGGCGGACTTATTACCTATCAGAGCAACAGAACCACATAGAAGCATTCGGATCCTGCCCTGAGATTGCAGAGAAGAGGGAAGAGAATAATGACATCAGCGAATAAGAAGGGAAGGCTGCTGCGGGGAGGGGAGCTGTGGCCAGTTCTAAGATGGCGGGGTGCTTGCATTTTGAGGGCGCGGAGCTATAAACAGCTCAGAGGAGGGCGGCAGCTGCCTATACCTTAAATCCCCAACTTGGAGATCGTAAAGCACTGCTTTCATGATGGTCTGGCAGCCAGGCCACCAGTCAAGTCCAGATTCCTCAGGGGAATAAATGTCACTTCATGTGCTTGGGTGGGCGGGGCACGGGGGCTAAAGAGCATATGGACGGGAGATGAAAGTGTGTTGGGATGAGTTGTTGCTGCGGGCACTCTGTGTGGGGAGAGGACCCTTGAGCATTGGGAGGACTGTTTCTGCCGTAGTGGATTAAATGTAATAGCAGACTCACTCAGGAATTAAACATTTATTCCTCGTAATACATTAGTATGCCCATTTACAAATGGGAAAGGAGTCATGGGGGAATTATGTAAATTTTTAGACCACTCAGCTAGTCAGATGCTTGGTGAGGAGGCTGGGGAATTGGAACGTCCCCTGTGGTTCGGTACTGTCTACATCCTTGATCCTTTGTTCCAGACTCCCCCTTTGCTGGGGCGGACATATCCGTCAAAGTCCACCTCCGCTGGTTAGCTTGCCGAAGTCATCACAACTACATTCTGATTTCCGTGTTGGTGAAACCTGCAGTTTCTACCGCCGCCTCTAGTGGTCGCTGCTTTCTCGGATCACTGAAAGCATCCTGAAGTTGGATCCTGCAGACTCACCCCTCCATCTGTGACCTTCACCTACTCAGTTGGGCACAGAGATTTACAGGTAGAGACGTTCGTTAACCTCGAGGGGCAGTTAAGCTGCAGGTGCCTGGCCTCACACATTCCAGGTAAACCAGTCTTCCTTTGATGGGAGTAGTAAAGACGAACCATTGATTTTTGCTGTAATCGGCAAGCTTCCGTGAACCTTCAAGCTAGCTCACCAACCAACAGAACAAGTTGCCAGGCTCAGATTCTGTTCAGAGAAGTGGGCGGATGGGTGGAGGGCATGCTTGCCCATGTGCGCACCTGTAAAACGAAGACTAATGTGAAAAGACCCATATTTTCTTTTAAGAGACTGACCAAGGATATTCCTCTGTTCCCACAGAGGTGTTTGGAGACTTAAAATCACCAAGGGACATCAGAGTAACTATCTGTTTTCACGGACAAAGACAAGAGCAGGTTAGGGTGTGTGTGTGGGCATATCAGTTTCTTGTTTATTATTGTTTCTGCTTCGCATTACAGCCCTAATATCAAAGTTTCAGCATTTTTTGTCAGTTTTTTTTAAATTTCTATTGCCTTTAGGGTCATTTGTCATATAGAAGGTGATCACCAGGTATTTGCTGAAGGAATCAACACTAACTTTATTATTTAATGAAAGAAATGTGCCAAGTGTGATGCTATGGGGGGGGGGTTTAGATCTTTATTGCTAGTGACAGCAAGTCTCTCAGGAGGCCTCTGTGGCTGGGCTCCTGGAGTCATCCAACGCTGCATCCAGATGGAGGAGAGATCAGCGAGCCTGGGCCGACGATGTGTGCATACGGGGGCCTGCCTAAGGGGAGATCCGAGGCCACTTCAACAGGACAGAATATAACAGAATCCTGTACAGAGAAAACAACACACACACACACACCCCGACAGAGAACACATTCAAAAACACCAGAGAATCCATTGGCAGGGAGTGGTGGGAAGAGTTCTACAGAATCCATGTCGGATAACGTCACAGGAGGAGGGGCCCTAGCTCCGCAGAGCCCGCTCACCCTTATTTGACTTATACATGTCCTTCTGGCTGATAGATCAAGATATATCGTATACAAGCATAAAATTGGCAAAGGATAAAAGATACTCTAAAAATGAATGAATGTGGTTATTCCATTTTTCTGCCCATGACAGGTTAGAAAGGGAGTGGATTGGCAGCAGGCAGTGGGGTAGACGCTACTGCCAGAGCGCATGTGTGGGCGGTGACCATGGAATTCCTTCTTTTAGATATTGCTCATCAGTTACTGTTGATCCCTCCAAGCCAGCAGTGGCCTGGGCATCCTTCTTAACTCTGTACTTCAGGTGACACAGGAGAAACCTCTTGTTTCTGCTAAAAGGAACTCTGTGATGGTCATGATTAGGCCTCTAATTGACTTGGAGACATAGTCCAACTTGCTTTTCCTTGGTCATTTTTTGAAATTAAAAGTTGAATAAAATATTTATTTAGATTTAGTGTTTTTAATAATTTGAGGTGAAATTTGCACCCCCCATTTTCCCAAAATTAATTTTTCTTTTAAAGAAAAAGTCAGTTTCCCTCTGTGTTAGTCAGTCTTTTGCCACAATAATAAAATGCCTGAGGGGATTAAGTTATAAAGAACAAAGTTTCAACTCTTTTTTTCCTTCTGTGGTCCTGGGTATTGAACCCAGGACCTCATGCATGGTTTTGAGGCCTCGCCTCAGCATTTGCTTGTTTGTTTATTGAGTTTGTGTTTTGAGACAGATCTCCTATGTGCACCTCGAGTTCTTTCTGTAGGCCAGTTGGGTTTTTAACATTTGCTCTTTCCTCAGCCTTCAGATTAGCTGAGATTACAGGTCTGTACCACTAGGCCTGAGGTATTTTTTCTTTTAAGCGTACATTTTTGAAGAAACTTTTGTTTCTTGAGTTTATTATGTAAGTTATTATAATGGGTAGACTCATTGCAACTCAATTTCTAGCCTTCCCCCACCAGTGGTTGGTTGATATCATGTGACTTAGAGCCCCCAACCTCTATCACATGGTTCACCTTTCTGTTATGGTCAACCGGGACACTGAGCCATCTCCTTCACATAAACAAAGGAGCGAGCTGTGATCCACCTCACTGGCTTGCCCTAGGTGATCCAGGTCTACCATAAAAACAAAGACCCTCCTAGGAGCTGGAGGCAAAAGCCAGATGTCCTTTCTGTATAGGATGGACCATCCTATATTCACTAGAACACATCAGTGGTTCTGAAATTCGTATGTTCTAATAGCACTGAAAAGGGGATTTTTTTTTTACTTGCTATTTACAGTGGCAGATGCCTGTCTAATGAACATCCATGAGGATTTATAAAACGGGCATCAGATACTCAGAATAAAATTCTAGACACAATAGTAGCGCATCCTCTAGATATATATCAGCTGGACATAACAACTCTTGCCTTGATCACTTGGGACGGAGGCAGGAGAATCTGAAGTCAGCTTCTACTCTCAATTACCCAGCAAATTAGAGGCCAGCTCCCCACCCCAGGATAAACAGCATCAGCAAAGCTCTCTCGCTGTGTAAATACACCCCTTTGTGTTTGGTTTTCTTTAGCAGTACATGAATTGTGGGCACCTCATAGTCTTTGGTTCATGGTGTTTTATGTTCAGTGGCAGGTGGAGCTCTGTAACCATTCTGTGTCTACTGCACTGTGGACATCTTCTCACATCACAACACTTGCTGTTTGCCTGATGTCTAATATCCCATTGCCTTGTTCTGAAGCCACTTATGTACACAGCGGACTATGAAGCTTCCTGGCTGTGGTCCTGCCAGAGACAGCCTGTGGGCAGGAACTCTCAGAAAAGAAAGTTCCTTGTCTCATTGAAGGGCTAATTATCTCACCTATCTCTTTAGCAAGACTTAAGGTTTCCTCATCATGGTCCCAGCATACTGATGGGTGGTCCTTTGGCCTGGTGCCTGATCAGCCCAATAGAATACTAGGTCTCTATCCAGGCCAGAGACTTTCCCTTCTTAGCTGGAAGGAACTACCTTTCCATTCACGGACCCTTACTGATGATGTATTGTTTTTCCTCCACTCCATGAAGAAGCTACCCTAAAACATTTTAGGCTGAAATTGGGGGATACATATAATCCATTTTCATCATGAACATCTAGAGGGCCAGTTCCAAAGCTGTTTGGCAGGAGGGATTCTGGGTGCCATAGTTGAGGGCTTTTCCTACATCTGATTGTTACACAAATAAAGCCACTGGTGCATTCTGGGAGTCTTTTCATTTCCCTGATTCATAATAAGGTTGGATCTATTCATTTCTTCCTTTCATTTTTTTTTTTTTTGATTTTTCGAGACAGGGTTTCTCTGTAGCTTTTTTTTTGGTTCCTGTCCTGGAACTAGCTCTTGTAGACTAGGCTGGCCTCGAACTCACAGAGATCCGCCTGCCTCTGCCTCCTGAGTGCTGGGATCAAAGGCGTATGCCACCACTGTCTGGTTTTGTTATCATATTTTCTGACCGAGCGAACTCTCCAAAGCTGGGTATTTTCAAAACACGTTATTTGTATTTCTCTTTTTATAAATTATTTTCTATTAACATTTACTCTTTACTTTTCCTATTAAGCTTTACTTTTTGCCTTTTTTCTCACATATGTTACTATATTTTTCGCATTGCCCTCCCTCCCCATTAAGGGTCTTGCTATGTAGCTTAGGTTGATTAGGAACTCAGAGCCTTCTGCCTCCAGGTGCTGGATGCTGATATTACGGGAATGGGTTGGATTGCTTTTGAATTATAGTTAAACTATCCTTTAATTGACCTGTCACATCCAAACCAAAGACAAAACAATCTCGGGAAAGTCCAGCTGGCCAACAGCACTGCCCTCAGATGGGACAGACAGCCCAGAGCAGGGCTGTGACCCTATCTGATGTGCACTCTCAATGGCTGAGCTCCCCACACAGGCAATGAATGGTTCTAGCTGTGGATAGGGAGAGCAGAGACCCCCAGGGGCAAGGACTCTGCCCAGGGCCCACTGGAGTGGAAGTGCTTCACGTGCCTGGGCCAGCGGTTCTGTGTGCAATGGGAAGCACAGGCTTGGAAGGACATAACCCTGTCCGCCTGGAGAGCCTGATCACGGGCAGTTCCCTTTCTCTGAAAGGGACATTCTTGTCTCTTACTCCCATGGAAGGTCAGTTAACCCTCCACCCAGGAAGTCCATTAAGGTTCAGTGAAAGGCAATAGACTCTTTGCCAAAGTCTTTATGGTGAGAAATTGCTCAGGGCTGCCTAAGTCATCAAAATAAATCTTTTCCAGGGTCAAGAGAGGCCCAGGCTGGCTGTGATCGGGGACCTCATGGCCATTGCTTCTGAAAACTAGTGACATGTTTGTCTATCAGCAAACAAGGTCTTGGCATTTGTCAGGGGGAAAATAAAGGGAAGGGAACTGACATCTATTAAGAACCTACTAAGTCCCACGTGCTGCTGCTTGGCACTTTCCAATGGGCAAATTCAAGTAAGGGAGGATGGGCATGGGTCAGAAAACAAGGAAGATTGTTCCTTCAGGTTTCATGCTTAAAGAAAAACCAGGGAACTGGAAACCAAGCCACTATTCATGCGCGCGCACGCGCGCGCACACACACACACACACACACACACACACACACACACACACACACACACCAGAATAGAGGTGTCACACGCCTTTAATTCCAGCACTCAAGAGGCAGATCTCTGTGAGTTCAAGGTCAGTCTGGTCTACAAAGTGAGCTTCAGGACAACCAGAGCTGTTACACAGAGAAACCCTGTCTCAATCAACAACAACAAAAACAGAAAAGGGTGTATTAGCAAGTCCATAAAAATAGCTAGCTAGCATGATTGCAGACTGGTGATCTACAGTACCTACGCCAACTAGTGTTAACAGAAACTTACCCTGTATTTCAAATAATTAGAAGAGAGGATGTTGAAGATTCAGCATAAATGGTGCCGAATTCCCCCAATCTGATGATTGCACTGTAGTCCTGTGTCACAGTGTCACATCTCATGTCACAGACATACACAACTGTCGGTTAAAAAGTTAAAAATTGAATCACACTTATGCCCCTTATAAGGTTCTAGATCTGTGTGTGTGGTATACGTGTACATAGCACCTTAAAGCATCAAGCTAAATTTATTATATATTTACATTTATAATATAGTGCATATAAAGCGTATATTTAATACACAGTATTTATTTTACAATGTGCATTTTTTTCAAGTTTATTTGACTTGATTCCATTAAGACCCTAAGCTTCCTCTACATTTCTACATCTAGCCCTTTGGGAATTGTGAAGGACCACAAAATTTTGGAAAGGAAAGTATTTTTGTGAAGTCTTTTTTTGTTTTGTTGAAGCAGCAAAGTTGAATGTCACTAGAGCAGGCAGCGGGGTGACTTGGGGCTATAGCCACCACAGACTTGCTCTGGGCCATCTTTCCAGCATGGCAGGCGGGTGGACCCTGGGCTGATATTGACCCTGTGAATGGGAATGGGCTCAGGGTTCAAGGCACCAGCCAATGCTTTGGTTACTATGGAGTATGACCAATAGAGAAGAGATGGGGACAACTGAGAGCCTTGGGTGACAGCTGGTTACTAATGGTATTTTGAGTGGTGTACAAGCTGTATAGTTAGTTATACCATGGGACTTTAGGCAAACATCAGCCTGTGAGTGCAAGATACTGTAAGGAAGAAGGGACAGTCTACCTATCCTGTAGAGTTCCCTCCCTAAATATTGATAACTTCAGATCCCAGTAGCTTGCTTGACTATGTTACATGTACCTTTTTCTCTAAGTGCAAGGACAACCTTTGTTAGTCAGCTTGCATAACAAATTACTCTACTATGTGGCATCTTAAAACAAGTATTATCTCACAAGGTTTCCTATGGTGGGGGATCTAAGCCACCAGCTAAGATTGCTGGCGCCTGAAGGCTTAGAGGTTAAGGCTAGGTAATTGTCTCTAAGCTCACTCACCAGACTGAGGCAGAAGACCTGGGGGTGGGAGGTCTGACCCGATGGAAGAGATAATGGTTAATCTTGGCCATTTTAAA
The DNA here is from genome assembly GCF_000317375.1 of Microtus ochrogaster. Taxonomy (NCBI): domain Eukaryota; kingdom Metazoa; phylum Chordata; class Mammalia; order Rodentia; family Cricetidae; genus Microtus; species Microtus ochrogaster. The sequence continues at coordinate 39,084,421 of NC_022018.1, forward strand.
CTGTCTAGGCTCACCAGAGATAAGCCTCTGAGTGTGCCTTCGAGGGAGTTACTAGGGTGGGTTAATGGATATGGGTTGGGGTTCCTGACTTAATGAAAATGGGGAAAAACAAAACAGCTGAGCACCAGCATTAGACTGTGCTTCCTGGCAGCAGAGGGAAGCTCCTTTCCCCAAAATTTTCCTGCCATAATGGTCTGCACCCTCATACGCTGAGCTGAAATAAATCCTTCCTTCCCTCCATAGCTGTGTCAGATATGCAGTCACAGCAACGAGAAAGGTAACTAGTACCAAGGACAACTGTGCTGGCTGGTTTTGTCAATGACACAGCTAGAGTCCTCTGAAGGGATGGAGCTGCAGTTGAGAAAATACCTCCATAAGAGCCAACTATAGGGAATTTTCTTAATTAGCCATTGACTGGGGAGGGACCAGCACGTGGTGGGTGGTGCCATCCCTGGGCTGGTGGTTTTGGGTTCTGTAAGAAAGCAGGCCGAGCAAGCCAAGATGAGCAGGCCAGTAAGCAGCACCCCTCCATGACCTCTGCATCAACTCCTGTCTCCAGAATCTGACCCTGCTTCAGTTACGGTCTTGACTTCCTTCAATGATGGGCTATGATGTGAACATGTAAGCCAAATAAAGCCTTTCCTCCCCAGCTTGCTTTTGGTCATGGTGCCTTATCGCAGCAATAGAAACCCTAACTAAGACAGTAAATAAACCGTGAGAGCTCCACCCTCAGGAATGGGTCACTGCTGTTTATAAAGGGACATTAGGTTTCAATTTTGATCTCTCTTGCTGTGCCTCTTCTGTTGATGGTCTCTGCCATGTCATGACCAACAAGAAGTCCCTCACCAGATCTGGGCACCAGAAGAATAAGAAAGAAATCTCTGTTCTTCATAAAGCAGGTGGTCTGTGGGACTCTGCTAGAGCAGCCCACAGTGGATTGAGATGGTTGTGACTTCCTCCTGAGCTCCCATGGTGATAATTCTACTAGTTACCCTGAGAAATAGAGGTCCGCACCCGGGAGGAATGAGCTTTGTACAATTACTTTTTTAAAAAGGACTTTGGTGTTGTGTGTGTGCGTGCGTGTGTGTGTGTTTACAATCCACATTGCTCTAAATACATTTCTTTTTTTTTGTGTGTGTGTGTGTTTTCGAGACAGGGTTTCTCTGTGGCTTTGGAGCCTGTCCTGGAACTAGCTCTTGTAGACCAGGCTGGTCTCGAACTCACAGAGATCCACCTGCCTCTGCCTCCCAAGTGCTGGGATTAAAGGCGTGCGCCACCACCGCCCGGCCTCTAAATACATTTCAAGTGAACCCTTGCAACATTTTATTCTCAGAAAACTAAAGTCCTGCCTTTCAAGGAGCCGGGTACATCTAAGGCTAATAGCACTAACCCAAGGATTCAGACTCTAGTGAAATGTCTAGTGTGTTTGCCTGACTTCTTTCTTCTCGGTGAGTCCTAAGTAGCCACAAAATGCAGAGTGTTTTTGGGGGTAAGGTTGGTCTAAGAAAAATTCTTTGTCATTTTCTCCACTCATTTCTAACTACAGAGGAATAAAATTGAAGTAAAAATAATGACAGCTACCATTTATTGTGTGTTTATAATACGCCCTTCACTGGACTGTTTCCCCCGCCTCCATATTTCACAGTGAAAGGGACCCAAGACTAAGGGAGTGAGTTGCCTGAGGGCTGCAGCGTATGAGTGATGTCTGAGTGTTTTAACCGGTGTGTTATCCATCATCGTCTATGGAATTATAAATCTTGCTTCAAGAACAAATGGTACTGAGTTATAGAGTTTATTAAAACTTTGTATGAGAAATGACTAGGAGTCTTTTTTGTAAAGGATAGTTTGGTAAGCGAGGACTCATTATTTAATGTTTTAGACAAGGTAAGAGTACATTGGGGTTCCACCCAGTTGGTACTTCCACAGAACATGCTTAAAGAAGGAGTGTGAATAACATAAGTTCTTTTAAAAGTTTTTACTTGGCACACATTTGTAAGTATTCGTGAGCTGCAATGGGATGCTTTGATTTATGGGTATATTGGGTAGCGATTCAGGGTAATTAACAACAATTTTGATTATTGACTTTGGAAAACACATTTCAGCTCCCACCTTCTATTTTGAGATAGAAATGTATTCTTGATGACTATACTTGCCCCTCTTGTGCCATAGAATGCCAGACCTTACTCTTCCTGTCGATAGCACCGTCGCATTGACTAACTTCGTCTTCTTCCTCTGCAATACTCCCTGCATCCCCTTCCAGTACATACCCGGTAGTGGGATTGCTGGATCGTATGGTCATCTTACGTTGACTGTTCTGAGGATCTTCTACTGTGTTCTCCACAATAGCTACACTAATCTACATTCCTCTTCACAGTGAATAAGGGCCCCTCTCTCTCACATCCTGCTTGGTTTGAAATAGCTGTTCTCTCTGAATTCTGATTTACACCCTTTTAATAATCAGTAATAGTGATAATTTTTCAATGCTGGTTAGCTACATGTATGTCTTCTTTTAAGAAATATTTTCTAGAACTTTAATCCATTTTAATTGGGTTACTTTTACTAATTGAATTATTAGATTGTTATTTAATAAAAGTCTAATTCTTCCCCCTTAATAAGCTTGATATTATTGGATAAAATATTATAATGAAAAATGAAATCAATAGACCTAGTTGTCACCAGGATTTAGCTTAAAAAGGAAATTTTGGGTCAATCTAGCTATATCAAAATAAGTGTAAAGAAACAAAGACAAAACCCAAAGGGTGAATATTCCCATCAGCCCCATCAGAGCACAGCACTGCAATGGCCAGGCCTCCTCTGGTCAGATGGCTTCTACCACTTTGGAATGGCTTCGTCACCCTTTAACTGATCTTTTGTTCTTTCATTATCTGATGAGTATTTATCGGTCATGGGATACTCCAATTACTTTGTCCAGTCATCCCCATTTAAGCAAAAGTATCTGTATTTATTCTTCAGTACCTTGAGGCACTGGCCTCAAGATTCTCAGTGGGCACCAAAATTCAGGGATTGTCAAGTCTCTTATTAGAAAGGGTGGGCTGGGGAGATGGCCCAGTGGGTAAGAGTACTTGCTGTGTGTCAGGATCTAAGCTCAAATCCCCAGGATCCATGCAAAACAAAAACAACACAACAACAACAAACTGTGTATGGTTTTCCATACCTCCAACACCAGTGTTGGCAGTGGTGGCTGGAGCTAGCTGGCCAGGAGAGTTTCAAGTTCAGTGAGAGTCCTTGTCTTAAGGGAATTAGGTGAAAAATGATAGAATAGGATACCCAATGTCCTCCTCTCTAGCCTCTGAACACACACACACACACACACACACACACACACACACACACTTGTGCATACACACAAATAGATAAATACATAAATTAAAATTTATTAAGAAAATGGTCAAGCATTTTCCTATGGCCATGCACATCCTTCTTAATACTTCACCTCATCTCTATAGGACTTATTTTCCTAAAATAGAGTACATGCTGTATAAATAGTTGTTATGCTGCATTATTGGCAAGAGACTCCTCTATCCACATCTATGACCAACTGAAAAACTCTAGTTTGTAACATCATTCCCTCCCCAACCTGGCAGCTGAAGCTAGTTGGCTGGTGAGTGACTGAATGTGTGGCTATGGAACTTTGCAGTGTCCATGGATACAGAGGGTGCTGCATACTGCAGGAGCCAAGGTCTGAGTGCATCATTGGGAAATGGCACCTATGGCATTAAGGGACCAGTACTGTGTCTAGAAAATGCTCTTTTAGAAGGTGCCTCTTCCTGACCCACTGACCTCCTGTGGTTGTCGTTCAGGCGTAAACCAATTCCCCGAGGCTGACTGAAACTGACAGAAGTCTCTGCTGCCTCTGGATCAGGACACTGGAACCACTTCTGGGAAAGCACCTGAGAAATAAATGCCAAAGCTGCCTAACAGAGGCCATCTGTCCTCATGGAGCTCCCCTCTGCAGTGGGAGAACACGTTCCTGGAACTCCAGTGGTGTCATTTCTGGTTTCTGGGTTTCTTACCCCCTGAGACTTCCCAGGAGTGTGAGAGGCAGCGCAAGGTTGTGACCAGTGTGCAGGCACAGAGCAGAAGGACAGTCACACCTAGTGATGCTCTCTGACCTGGCCTCAGTTTCCTCATCTACAGGGTTGAAAGAGTCCAGGTCCCTTCCGCATTATACTGTGAGACTCAAGTAGGAAGTGTACATTGAGAACTTACGCTAGTGCCTAGAACATAGGGATACCCTGAATGGGAAGGCTGTCGGTCCCCACAGCTGAGTACAGTGTATTGATATGACCCGGAAGTTAGGTGTTGCACAAAAATGGATTTGGGAGGAACTCCCATGGTTACATGATAATAGGTAGATGGCAAGGGGTTTAAGTCTGACTGACTGGGAGTAAAATCTGTCATGGAGGTAACACATAGCAATGGCCTCTAAGGAAGATGGACAGATGTGTGGAAGAAAGAAAGCAGAACTTAGATCAAATGAGCATCACTTGGTTGCTCGCTCATTCCATACTTGTTCTTTTGCACTGGACATCATGGAGGCACGGATGAGCTAAACAGACACTCTCAGGGATGGGATTATCAGCAGAGGCACAAAGATGTCAATCACACAGGGCTACAAGCCCCTGGATTCCCAGGAGGAATGAAGGAAACGGGGGGACTAGGCTATCATGGAATCTGATTATGGGACTTTTTTTCTCTTGATCTGAACTCTTGAGGGAGAGGAATAAACCTAAGGCGGGGGATTCTGGGACAGAAGAGGAGCATGGGACTCACTTGAAACTGTCTTATTTTCACATGAACTGAGTGAGATAGGAGAGTGTGACTGGAAAGAAGCCTGGACTACTCCCGCCTTGTACCTGAATCTCATTCTCATGGGTCACCTTGTCATGTGAAGACATAACAAAGGAAATCCTACGAAGCACTGTCTTCTTCTAGATTGTCCCTGTCCTCAACTTACTGGGATCACAAGCAGTCTGGTTGGTGTCATGTTGTTTCAGTTGGGAAGAGGTTGTCTTGCAGCTTAAGATGTAGTATCAGTGGGTTCTCTCTTGGCACAACACCGAGAAACAAACAGGCTCCTAGCATGTCTCATTCCTTTTTTTTTTTCATTTCCCTCCCTCCCCACCTTCCCATACACCCCTTCTTGCTCTCTTTCAAATTCATGCCTTTCCCCCCATTGACTGTTGTTTTCTTTTTTTTTTTTTCTTGTTTTTATTGTGCTCTACATTTTTCTCTGCTCCCCTCCCTTTCTCCCCTCTCCTGTAACCCCCACACTCCCAATTTATTCAGGAGATCTTGTCTTTTTCGCCTTACTATTTAGATCCATGCACGCCACTCTCAGGATCCTCTTTGTTGTCTAGGTTCTCTGGGGTTTGGATTGTAGGATGTTTTTTCTTTGCTTTCTGTCTAAAAGCCACTTACGAGTGAGTACGTATTCTTCCCATGTTTTGTCTCATGGCAACTGTCACAGGTGCCATTATTCTGAACGCAGATGTCTGATGAAATGACCTTCCCGGTAATCTGCCAGCCCAACTTGGGAAATTCTGGCAGCCTCCCTCCCTCTACCCCTACGTTCTCCAAGCCGCTGCAGATTCCCAAGCATGGGATGGCTCGAGCACAAGGAGACTTTTTCATTTCCAAAGAGGGACATCACAGGAAGATGCAGCCCTGCTTTTCTACCATGAAATCCCCAGGCAGTTTCCATCTGCCCTGGCCAAGAGGCACCAAGGTGGCAGGGACAGTGTGTACCCTTCCACTGTATAAGCCACAGATAGTTCAGATCTGTCTGCAGTTCTCACAATCCCCAAGGGGTTACTGCCCTTTGATCTCCATCACATGGCTTACCTTGACCCATATCAGCTCAGCAGCAAGTGGTGTTTGTCCAACCCTCTATGTGTTGACCATCCGCTGGGGACTTTGGCCTGTCCTGGCTGACCTTCCACCCACATGTGCTAGGAATCAGGAAGTCAGCACATTGTGGGGACGGGGATACCTAGCCTCTAAGCTCAGTTCTTTTTCTAGCTGCCAGGCTGTGGCAGCATGCTTCTTCAGCCATTAGTGTGCATGGGAATCCCCTACAGGGCTCGCTGGAGTTCTGACCTGCTAGGTCTGAATCTGCATCTCCACCAGGCTTCCAAGTGGTGACTCTGTTGCAGCTGCTCTGCTCTCAGGGACTGGGTAAGCAGCCAGACTGGCAGGGAGGACAGAAGTTTGGCCACCACAGCCTGTGACCAAGAGTTGAAGCTGGTCACCCCAGAATGCAGAACACGAAGTTCCATTCTGGGCCACAGAGCATCTACCAGCTGCCAACAAAACCTAGCATGACCTAACAGAGCTGTCACTCACAGAGCAATGCCTTCTGGAAGATCTTGCTTGTTTTCAAGGCAGAGCCCTCCTCCCTGTGTCTAAATGAAACAAAGATAGCTTGGACTTCGAAGGCAGTGCTGATGATAATTCTATATCCACAATGTGAGAGTTTTGTGGTGTCCTTCAACATAGAGTGGGGCAGGATATCCACTCAGGAGGTTGCTGGGGGCTTCAGCCAGGTGCATCCAGCCTTCAAGACAGCCTGGGTAGAGAAGGAGTGAGGAAGGCTCAAGAAGCATTAGCAACAAGGCCTTGGGTGCCTTTCCATCCCGGCCCTCTGACTAGGAGAACAGAAAGGACCCTCTGGAAGATAGGAGAGCAAAAGTTATTCTCACAAGCAGGAGTTTAGTCCTTGTTTCTCTCTGTCCCTAAAGTTTCCACCAGAAGTCCTTAACTGGCATTAGGGTAGGGGGATACAGGACACGCATAGTCATACCTTCCCCCTTGTTAGAGAAGACACGGCAGTAAGAGGCTGGGGGGGGGGCTTAGTTAACAGTGTGCCTACTGAAGATATCATGTCTTTGTGTTGAGAGCATTCAACATCCTGTCTGGGCCAGTGAGATGGCTCAGCAGGTGAAGGCATCTACTAGCAGGCTGAGGTAGATCATCAGGACCCCTACATAGATGGAAGGGAGAACAGATGCCTACACTTCCTCCTCCCCACGTACACCATGGCCTCCCACCCACATCATGCGCACAAAATACATAAGTAAAAATGTCAGAGGACCATGCTGACATCTCTCTTTTCTCCGTGTGGGCCCTTGGCATGAAACTCGAGCCATTGGCCTTAGCTAGAAGCCTCTTTACCTGTTCAGCTTTCTCACTCACTGCCTACCAGCTGTTTTGAATGACTCAAGTTAACTATTGACAACCACTGTTCCAACTGAGTTCTGGAACCCCGAAAGCTACTCTTCCTCCTAGGAGTCCCTCTTCCTGACTCTCTTCCCTTCCTCCCAACACCCTCCCCAGGTTTTACTCACTGCTGTCCCATTCTGTTTTCTTAAAATTAACTTTCTCATTCCACATGTAGCTGAGAACATATTTATCTTTTTTTGCGACTGATTTTCATTTTTTTACTTAATCATTTTGTTTTGTTTTAACGAGTGGATACTGGTGCTGGGTTTTGGGAGACTTTCCTCTGAAAATGGTTTTGGGGTACGTCCACTATGTCAATGGGCACACTACATATGCGAAGTACTATTGAGCAGACACCCTTGCCCAAGGCAGTTGTTCCTTTGATACGTATAGACCCCCCAAAATTGTTAGATGCCCTGTCCCCAGAAACGCCATTTTTTGGAGGTCAGACAATGCTTACTGCATGGCAAGTGGGGCTTTAGGGCAGTTTCAGAAAGCCCTTGATAGAAATGGAGGATATCTTGGCTCTGAAAAACGAGGGCTGGCCACACAGAGTAGTCTTGGTTTTTCATTGGTGCAGAAGGGATTCTTTTCAATTTCCTTCTGGTAGGACCACCCTCCCCCACCTCCTTTCCCCCACTTTGTATCCTAAATAGAACCTTTTGATATGGTTCTAAATAAGAAAATTAAATATTGAGGTGACCCTATGCAAATATCTGAGCATTTTTATTTTTAAAAATGTAGATGTGATAGATGTGTCTGAAATTAGTGGCACAAATATTCAGTTAGCAAAGTTTACTTGGCAAATGTAGTTCTAGGTATATGATGCACGGATAAAAATAGCACAGAGGGTCGGGCAGATGATAAACAGGAACATATTTAAGGGGACAAATGTTGGAACAAATGTAACGTAGCACAAGGTATGGGGTTTGGAAAGGTTGTGCTGTGTGTGTGTGTGTGTGTGTGTGCGCGCGCGCACGCGTGCGTGTGTGTGAGTGTGTGTGTGTCCATCCAGGACAGACTGTTGCTGAATATGCCTGAGTCTCAGATCTTGCTGGAGAAGAATTGCTGGTGACTCTTTGTTACTTAGGGACAAAGACTGGGGGCAATGCAGCGAGCAGAAATGCTCATGTGGTCTCGGTGGGCGGGCGAGAGAAGGTGAAGGGTGAAGGAGGAATTATAGGAGAACAAAGCAAATTAAACACCAACTGCTACCTCAGTCCAATCTGCTGCTGACCGGCTTCCTGGCTCCACTCCTGCTGAGTGGAAAGTTAGTCATGAGGAGTCCTGTGAGGGGTGTGAGTGCTCAGGAGGCCACAGCCGAGGGTTCACGGCGGGTCCCTTTCCTAGCAGGCCAGAGAACACAGCTGCTTTCTCCTGTATTATCCACAGCTCATGGCAGCACACATGTCAACGGCATTAACACCAAAGTGGAAGGTGACTTTGCACGTGATGTAAAGCCCTCAGGGGCCATGGGAAGCAGGAGCTGTTCTGTCAAATTCCAATTACCGTGATCATTAATGTCACCACAGGTGAAAACCCGAGTCATGTAGCTCTACCCCTGCTGTGTCTAACCTGAAATAGAGGCCTGAAGAAATTCCCTCAGTGACAGAAAATTCTGTAGCGCTATTTGGTAGGTTACACATTGTAGAATAATGGTTCAACCGTGCAAGGAATCCTCTAGAAACAATCTGGTGATGTTTGAAAATAGGAATTTAAGGTTTGACACAAAGACGTTCAAAAGGAGGTTGGACAGTGATGAAAGCCCTTTCTCTTTTGAGCCCAAGTTTTGAGTTTAATTATCACCTAGAGAGACACTCCTGAAAGAGTGTTAGGATATGGTTTTTTTTTTCTACATTCATCTCTTATGCTACCTTTACTCACAGCATAAAGGCAGTACCACCCTTTGATCCAGGCAGAAGAATATGTCTCCACTATCCTCCAGTAACTGGGAATGCCATGTTTTCAGGACCTAGCACCCTGAGCATGTCTGAAATCCCGTGAGTGTTTCAGTTCTTGCTTCTCTCTCTGGGTTACTTCCTAATCCACCACTCTGTTCCCTGCAGGTGGGGTTGACCAGTTGTTCCTGGCATAGCAAGGCAAGTACTTTACCCCTGAGTTCTGTCTGTCCCTAGCCCAATCTGATCATCCTAGAGTAGAGGTTCTCAACCTGTGAGTAGCAAGGACTCTTTCAAAGTGATGGCATTATTAGATATCCTGTATCTCAGATATTTACATTATAATTCATAACAGTGGCAAAATTACAGTTATGAAGTAGCAACAAAAATAATTTTATGGTTGTAGGTCACCATAGCATGAGTAATGAAGGGGGTGGGGGGTTAATGTATTAGTCTAACATTTATTATCAAGCGAAATCCATGCACAATAACCACAAGAAAGAATAGGGAATCCAAAAAAAGTCACCAGCTGCTTGGCTTGCTTCCTTGTTCCAAAGGAGCATCTCATCTCTCTGCCCTGCCTTTGCATGTGGTCACATCCATTCCCAATGAAAACTCCACCCCTTGAAGAAAAAAACCCCTCCTTTCTACTGGCTAGCAGACCTGTAACAGAAATTCCATGACACACGAGGAGCTGTATTTAAGAGCCACAGCATTAGGAAGGTTGAGAACCACTGTCCTAGAGGATCAGCCTGTTGAGAGATCTCTCACGGACTTTTAAAATACTCCTTTAGCAGAATCACATGAAATCAATGAAACAGAATGGCACAAAGGACTGATATTAAGAGGCTCAAATGAGTGTGTGTGTGAGGGGGGGGGTGCTGGGGAGGTTAGAGAGGAGGAGGGGGATAGGGAGGAAGAGAGGGAGGGAGAAATGGCTGCTTCTTTTTTTCCCCCCATAGTCAGAACAGAGCAAAATTCCACTAATTCTGAATTTTTGATCATTTGGCTAGGAGATAATTTGACATTTGTCTTTCTATTCTTAATTGTCAAAGCAAACAATTGAACAAATTAAGTATACAAATACTCCCAAGAGAAGGAAAATGACTAAAAAATACTAAAGAGGAAAAAAAAAACAAGAAAAAAAATCAACTAGAATCTTTGAAATTCTTATCCACAAATTCTTGATCTGAATTTCATTATCACCTGGGACTCTGGCCATCCATGAATTTCAATGGAGGCTGGGGTCTCAATTGTTTACCCTGAAATGTTGCAGGGCTACAGAAGGAACCACAAGCTGATATCACCCAACCCCTACCCAAGAACAGACCATTCAAAGGAAATTCCTGGCATTCCAAGCACTGTAGATAGAAACACCTGCCAACACAGAGTCACCAGGAAACCCTAGATGAATGTCAGCCAATCAGGGGTCCTAAACCCTCAGAAACCCCTCACCCCCACCCTTACTACCATAAAACCCTATTCTAATTGAGCTCGGAGCTCTTTGGTTATTCCAATACATTGGACATGCGGAGAGACCAAGTTAGCAAACTTGATTAAAATAAAGGCTCTTGCTTTTACGTATGGGACTCTTGGTTTCCTTGTCGGCTTGCGGGGATTGCAGATTTGGGCATAACAGTGGTAGGTAGCCTAAGTCAGCTAGAAATGGTTTCAAGTATAAGGGAGGTCCCTGATAGGCTCTATGTAAAACTTTAGTTTACAACAGGGGCTCCAGTGTGAGAGTTGGGATACATAGTCAGGGCCTTGAACACGTTAGGATCGTGGGCACATTGACTGAGTTACCTGGCTGGGCTGAATGTGCCAAAGGCTCCCAATCTGGGGATCTTATGCATTTCCTTCCTGGATGGCAGCAGCCCACTTCCCTTCAGCCCCTCACCACAGCAGAGGTCACTGACCAGGGTGAGATTAGTGGACTTCCAGGGGACTGTGTGCCTGCATACATGTGAGTGACAGAGGCTCTGGCGGGCCAGCCAGCCCAGGACCCAGTGCCTTCCTTAGGGCCTCCTTGTCTCTCTAGCCCAGGAGCTGTGGTTCAGGGCAAATGTACCATGGGCAGTGTTAGCCTCAGTGCCCCGGCTCTGTGCTCAGTGACTGGAGGACTCTCCCTGCACCACTGGCCTTCACTGAAGACACTGGCATTTTGATGGTGCCACTCAGCAGGGGATGCAGAGTCAGAAGCCTCCCTCCAACTCTGCACTCCCCCAAGGCCCTGCAGGCTCATGTCTCTATTCACACGGGTCAGTACTGGCTCCATTCGGACAAAGATGGTCCATGACAATTCACTATATGTTATAAACTGCTGACAGGATATGGAGAGTTCCTAATACACAGAGCACCCCACAATACATCTAGTTACTATGCGTCAGTAATAAACCTAGTAAGCAGAATATGACCTCCTGCTGTGGACGTTCAGGTCCCTCTCTTGTCATCTGCAGCAGAAGCTTCCTGAGGGCGGAGCCAGGGGAGGGGCTGGGGCTGTGTGCACCTTGAAGAAATCCCCGAGGGTCAGAGTCTCTGTCCTGCTTGCCCAGAGCCTGGCTGTAAGCCTTCTCCTTCCTGGAATGATATCGGGAAATGGCACAGGACTGTACACAAACACATTTAATCACCAGAGCAGTAAAAGAAATGAGCGGGAGAATTTGATGCGGAACAGTGAGTCTTGAAATCCTTCATTAATACAGCAAACAGCTCATCCTGCCCTTAGCAGTATTTCTCACTCACAATTCCTGAATCTGAGGATCGTTTTGATGATCTCATCTGAATCTTCCTCCATTGGAACATTTAGCATTTTAAACATGAAAGCGATGATCTCTGGCAGCCTGGAGGGAGCCAGGCCTGAGGAATGGCTGCACAAAAGGATTTAATTTGAGTCAGGTGACCCGGGAGGATGCCATTTGTCAGTCCTCTCTCAGCTGTATGCCCAACTGTTAGTAGTTTTGCATCAATAAATAGAAATAGATGTGTTAAGAATAAAGCTTGGAAAACAGGAGGTGTACAAAAGAAACGCCCTCTCAGGACCCACTTAGAGTAAGACCTCGAAAGTATCTCTGTGTGTCTTTGTATGATCCTAGGGTAGTTTGAATGTAAATAGCCCCCATCATCTCATAGGGAGTGACATGGACACTAAAAGGGAGTGTGGCTTTGTTGGAGGAAGTGTGTAGCTGTTGGGGCGGGCTTTGAGTTCTCCTAGGCTCAGGATACCGCCCAGTGTCTCAGTCAACTTCCTGTTGCCTGCAAGATGAAGGACTCTCAGTAACTCCTCCAGCACCACATCTACCTGCACACTGCCATGCTCCCCATTGTGATCATAGTGGATTGAACACCTGAAACTGTGAGTGAGCCACCCCAATGAAATGCTTCCTTTATAAGGGTTGCTGTGGTCATGGTGTCTCTTCATAGCAATAAAAACCCAAACTAAGATAGATCCTTTAGTTATCATATTGGGCTCATTCTTAGCGCCAGCGTTCCTATGCCAAGCTAACCTTCTCTTCAATGCCAGCAGACACGGGCAGTGCTGTCACCTCGGGCTGACAACACTAAGTGATCTGGGGCTAGTTTACTTTCCAAAACCAGTGACAGCGGTGGACAAAGTATGTTTTGCCTATAGAATGATTATTTGCATAAATTGCCTTTTAGGATTGGTAGGTTTTTCATAATGTCCCGAATTTTTTCTTACTGATTCATAAGAACTCTTCACAGGATGAGAATATGGTTTCCTGCAGCCTGTAGATTCGGGTAATTCTCCTCCAATTCTGCGCCTGTTTGACTTTGTAAATATCCAGCGGTATGTCACTGCGGTGTCCAAGCTCATCCTCCTCTGCCACTCTTTCTCCACTGTCTGCCTTGCTCTTAGGGAACTGCAAGAGAAGTCACAGTTTCCCTAGTTTCTCCTGTATCTCGGGATGACACAGATGCAGCCACTGAGTCATAAACAAACAAGGCCAGAGGGATTGCTAAGAAAGCCTTTGTTCCTTATTAAAAACAAGTAGTTATGTCTGGTGCTGTCCCTTCCCAGTGCTTTTATCTTGAACGTGGATTTAATGGCTGGAGTGTTGGCAGTCATTTTGTAATACAGAGAAACCAGCAGGAACATCAGAGTCCTGCTCATAAAGTTGATGGTGGGAAGGGCAGTGCTTAGGAGTTTCTGGACCAAACCTAGATGTGATGTGAAATAGTTAAACAACTTTAGTATTTAACCAAACACTGGTGGGGTTTGTTGGAGGCAAGGTTTATAGTCTTGGTTCTTGGTTTTGATCCTCTTATTGTTTGATCCCCTTTCCACTGTCTTTTATTGTTTAAGGAAAATTTCTATCTGAGAGAGAGGGATCAGCAGTGGCTGCAGAGACATCTGTGCTCACAAGCTGGATTTCTGTTTCCTGTGGTGGAGTTTCTGTACCATTTCTCTTTAGCCTTTGTGTGTTTCGTAGTGCAATAAGCTTTCAGACGCCCATGAAGATGAACTTCATCAGGAATAAAGTCTAGAGAGCAGAAAGAGGTGAGAAGAAGACAGAGCGGGAAGCCCTGGAGGTTAGGACTGGAGGAAACACAAATTTCCGGAGTGGTATGTCAACAAGCGCCATCTGCCTTCCCAGCAAAAAGTTCATCTCCACCACTTAGGAGTCCAACTTTTGTTCTGAAACTGTTAAGAACATTTAAAATTTATGAAAAAACTATGAACCACAGTTTTAGAAAGAAAATAAAGATTTTTAAATAAACCGGTTATTGCTGAGACGGTGGCCCCGTCTGTAAAAAGCTGGCTGTGTGAGGGTGAGGACCCAAGTTCAGTCCCCAGCACCCATGTTAAGATATTGCTGGACATAGTGGTGGTGTGTGCTTATAACCTCAGCACTGGGGAGGTAGAAATAGGGGATCCCTGAGGCTGATGGCCAGCCAGTCCAGCTGAATCCGTGAGTTCTTTGTTCAATGAGAGCCCCTGTCTCAAAAATTAATGTGGAGAAAGAGAACTCACTGGTTGTTGACCTCTGATGTCTACATGCACATCACACACACCACAATACACACAACACACATACCTCACATATACAACACACACATACACACCACACACACATCCCACTCTCGATAAATCAGCTGTGTACGTCTTATCATTTACATATTAATCTACGTACAATGACAAAATATATTTTTATCTTGCTGCAACTAAAATGCCAGTCTTCAATGAGTCATCATTATTTAGAGGAAAAACTATTAAACATCAAGCAAAGAGTATATTTGGCCCTTCTGCCAATTAACAGCTGCACAGACTTGGATGTTTCTCTTCCTTCCTCTGTCTGCAAGAATGACGCTGAAGATGCTTACTCAGGCTGAGTGGGGTTTGGTGAGCACTAAATACGATAGACTTCGTATCAAGCTGGGGCGTGCTGTGCTCAGCTAAAGGCCTGTAATTATGCCACTTCACATTCATTGTGCTTGGAAAAGCCCTTCGCTCACATCACTAGCGAAAAAGTAGCAGTTGTAGAAATGGTATAGGATTTTGGATTCAACATAAAAGAAACGCGACTGTTATGACAAGTTAATTCAGGGTTTGCGGTTCTTCTTGCTTGGGAAGGGCACAGCAGACACAGGCAGATCCTTGTGCCCTGAGCCTGTGAGTAAGGGAAGAAGTGTGTGGGGAGACCCAACAGAAGCCACCTGAATGAGAGCAGGTGCTAAGTCCTTTCTCATCTATACCCGCATTTAGTTTATTTGAAAATTTATGCTTGCCAAGGCATCGCTAACAGAAGAACGTCATGAAGTGTCCCCTCCCTTCCATGTACCGTTTCACTTTCTCTAGATTCCTGCTGTAAACTGCTGTCTGGAGGCCATAAATGGGGAATTCCAGAAGTAAACTCGTCCTAAGTTTTAAATAATTTTAATTATAGTACCTTAATAAATACCCCTGTTTGCTTTCTTGTTGCTGTAACGAAACATCATGACCCAAAGCCACTCGGGGAGAAAAAGACTTCATTTTTTTCTCACACTTCCATGTCACTGAGACAGTCAGGGCAGAAATTCAAGCAGGAACCTGAAGGCAGCGACCAAGAAGAAGTGCTGTGTACTGACTAGTTTCCCCCACCCTGCCCCTCACCCCCCACGTCCCCATCCCTCAGTTTGCTTTCTTATATAATTCATGACCAACTGCTGTAAGTGTAAGCATGGCACATATATCATAAACAAATCTCATGTTTAGTCTTTGATCTAATCCCTAAGATTTGATCCTATCATGAATATGCAAATAGTCCAAAATCTAGAGAGAACAATCGCAACCAGAAACTCTTCTGGTCCCAAGTATTTTAGACAGGGCAATGCAATCTGCATCTTTGAGTTTACTGGGGGCTACTGAACAGTAGATGGTGTCTTAGCTAGAGCTCTTCCATAGCGGGAAGCTTCCACAGAGAGCAGCTGCACAGAAAGGAGTAGCACAAAGAGGAGCAGCTGCACAGAGGGGAGCAACTGCACAGAGAAGCTGCACAGGGAGGAACAGTTGCACAGAGAGGAGTGGCTGAACAGAAAGGAACAGCACAGAGCAGCTGCACAGAAAGGAGCAGCATGGAGAGCAGCTGCACAAAAAGGAGCAGCACCCAGAGCAGCTGCCCAGAGGGGAGCTTCCATAGGGAGCAGCTACACAGAATAAACTATCACAGAAGGAACCTTCCTCACAAAGAAGCTCCATTTTCAAAGAGCTTAGGACAGACATCTACTGAATAGTGACATCCCCGGGAGCCCCAATAGTCTCCACTTAGTGCAGCTTTTCAGCAGTTCTGAGCCACACTCTCCTGACCCACTGATGCTGGGACTGTCCACACCTGACCTCCTGCACCTCTTCACGCTGCAGCGTGAGTCCTCCTGTCTTGGACAGTGCCCTCCTTTGTTCTCTGGAAGACCAGGTTGTCCAGCCTTATTTTTAACATTCTCTGCCTAAGGTCATCTATTTCTCTGTCCTGTTGTTCCCCAGAAAAGAAGGGATCATCCACTTTAACCCTATATTGAAATTGAATGACTTTGTTTTATAACTAAGCAATAAGAAGTACATAAAAGAAAATCAGCTTTTATTATGAAAAGGTTTTTTTTTTTTAAATGTCAGCAAATAAGGTGATGAGAAAATGACCTTGGCTTGATTAAAAGTAGCATGGTTCTTGAACATTAGAAGGTTGTGTGTGTGTTTTTGTGTATGTGTGTGTGTGTGTGTGTGCGTGCAATGTGTTCTCACTTGCTCCGCCCCTGTTCAAGAGATGGAAGATCTCGCATCCTTTGGATATTTGTAGAGCAGGATGGCACAACCCAAGAGCAAAAAGGTTAGGACACCAAATGTCGTGATTTATACCAAATGCCAAATATGGCATTGATGAGTTTCCAGAAACACGAGCACTGACTCGTCGGAACTCCTGGTACAGCTATGCGTTTATAATTTATAATCTCTGCCCCTGGAGACCTGTGTGTGACCCACTTAGTGCACAACTTGCCAAGCTCTGAGCTTGGGTTTCCCTCTGACATAAGGGAACTCTCTTCTCTAACAAAATAAGGATAACTGAGATTCGGGAGGGAGTAGTGTTGCTTCACCCAGGTTATAGGATTTAAAACTGGCGTATTTGGGACCAAAGCATTGCATCTTTCTTCCAAAAGCTATAATCAAGGTAACAGGAATGTTAGTTCAGGCTCCCACAGAAAGCAGCACAGACTGGATGCCTTGGAAGAAAGAGAGATGAACTTCTTCTGGTGTGACAGGCTGTGTGACCTGACGGTCAAGGCAGTCTTGTGGGGTTCCACTGAGAATCCTCTTGAGAGGCGTCCTCTGCTGTCTGTGTTCTCTCAGAATGCACTAGTCATAGTCATGAGGCTCCACCCTCATAGCCTAACCCACCTTCTAGAGCAGTGCTTCTCAGCCTTCCTACTGCTGCGACCTTTTAGTGCAGTTCCTAATGTTGTGGTGACCCCCTAAAGCATAAAATTATAATTTCTAGCTGCTTCATAGTTGTAATTTTTCTACTCCTATGAATTGTAATGTAAATATCTGCTATGCAACCCCTGCGAAAGTCCCTCTAACCCAAAGGGGTAGTTACCTGCAAGTTGAGAACCATTTTTATAAAAACTCTGCCTCCTGACACCATCTTCCCAGGGCTAGGATTTCAACATAGGAATTTGGGGGGAACACACAGACATTCAACCCACTTCAACAACTTAGTTATAATCAATAGGGTTATTATAAAATTCTAATTTATAATTTGATGATTTATACCACTAATAGAAAATTTGAAATTTCAAATTGTTTTCATTAGCTAAGTGAGGTGTTATATACCTGTAATCCCAATAGTGGGAAGATTGAGGCAGGAGGATAATGAGTTTTAAGCTAGCTTGTCTCTAAATTAATCAACAGAATTGTGGGGACTTTTGGTGTTTTGTTTCCTGAAGTTTATTTTTCTTAGTAAAACCGAACTAATAACTGTCAGTCAAATCTGAGAGTGAAACACAGGAGACTTCTCTCTTCGTCACTGGGACTCAGATACCAACAAATCTGTTGCTAACTTCCAGTTCCCAGAGACCTCTTCTTAAACTTGATTAATGACTTTCCTCCTCTGTTGTCTCTGGAAGTGCTGGTTTAGCTGGCCTGGTGGTTAACTGAGTTCTTCCAACAGCAGCGTGCCTTTCCTTTCCACCCTTTCCACCTACAGCCTGAGCAAAGCTCCTGCATCCCTAGTGATGCCCCTGGCTCAGCCAGGCCCCTTCTTCCTGTTCCAGAATCCCGGACTTAGTTAGAAATTCTGTTGCCGTGATTGAAACACTATAACCAAAAGCAACTTGGGGAGGCAAGGATTTATTTAAACTTAAAGTTCTCAGGTCATACTAACACAGAGAAATGGGGCAAGAACTCAATCAAGGTAGGAACCTGGAGGCAGGAACTGAAGCAGAAGCCATGGAGGAAAGCTGCTTACTGGCATGTTCCTTCCAGCTTGCTCAGTTTACTTTCTTATCCACTCAAATACTGTCTGCCCCTGAATGGAACTTCTGTCAATGGGCTGGGGCCTCCTGCATCAACCATTATTCAAGAAAATGCCCTAGAGACTTGCCTACAGGCCAGTCTTAGGGAGACATCTCTCTTTCTTTCTATTCTTATTCTATAGACTAACTTCAAACTTGCAGCCATCTTTCTGCCTCAGGCTCCTAAGTGCTGGAATTATAGGTATGAGCCACCATATCTAACATATATAGTCTTCTTAAAAGAACTAATGTATTTTGATGCTTAGAATATGTAAATGGAGGTTTTTCTCCTGCCTGCCAGTTCCCAAATAGGCTTATATTAATTACAAAAGTTTGGCTGATGGCTCGGGCTTCTTACTAACTAATTCTCACTTTTAAATTAACCTACCTCTATTGTTTTATATTTTACCACAAGGTTCGTGGTTTGTTACCTCACATCTTGCTTCTCTGGTGGCTGCTGGCATCTCCCTGACTCTGCCTTCTTTCCCCTATATTTGTTTAGATTTCCTGCCTAGCTGTATTCTGCCCTGCCATAGATTAAATCAGTTTCTTTATTAACCAGTGGGAATAAAACATATTCACATCATACAGAGGGGCATTCCACATCAAGAAGAAATGAATAAATGTTTTTCTCCTGTTCTTCACCTAGGTTAAAATACAAGACTAATTTTCTGATATGTAATGTTGGGTTTGAGACCAAGAGTCTGTGCATCCTGAGCATTTACTCTGTCACCAAACTCTACCTTACCCTTGATGCTTCTGATTTAAAGCACTGAATTCTACAAGTCATGCTCAAAGATAGCACTCTACAGAGATTTACGGGAAAACAGCTCACTCATCAGTGGCGCTGCTCTAGCCTATGGGATTCATGAATTACACAGAGAAAAACTATCAAACCCATGTTCTAGTGCAGAACAAGGCTGCAAAGAGCAGGGAGAGTGAAAACAAAGAGCTGCTGTGTGCTGGGACAGTCCTGTTCAAGCTGCCATGCCCAGCAGACCACCCTATGGTGGAGAAATGCAGGTTCTATCCAGTCTTCTTATATTGGCCAAGGCTTTGCATCTCTGGCCAGCCAAGGCTGCAATGTCCCACTCTTCTCACACCACAACATGCTTTTCATGGCAAAGGTAGGAAGGTCCCTGTGGTAGGATAGATGGGAGAAGGTAGCCTCGTGCTAAATTCAGTAGACTAATGGATACATCTTCAGAAAGGGGCACTTGAGTAAAGACTTTAAGAAACATGTGAGAGTATCTTAGAAAGGGATTAGGGGTCCCAGTCAGAAGCAGAGCAAGGGTCAAGACCCATGCCTGACATGCAGTCCCTGGTTTATTTTGGATGATTGTCTTATTTGATAATTCAGTCCAAACCATTCTTTGGGTTTTGAATCTGAATCACTTCTTGGGATAACAACATACCATCTCATCATCTCTGGTGGTAGTGGAAGTAACAAGGTGTGGCAGTTTGAAAGAAAATGTCCCACAAAGGGAATGGCACTATTAAGAGGTGTGGTCTTGTTGGAGAAAATGTGTCACCATGGAGGTGGACTTTGAGTTCCTATAGATGCTCAAGCCATGCCCAGTGTCTCAGACCACTTCCTGTTGCCTATGAGTCAAGATGTAGGGTTCTCAGCTACTTCTCCAGCATCATGTCTGCCTGCACACCACATGTCATAGCATGACGATAATGGACTTGACTTCCAAAACTTTAAGTCACTCCAACTAAATGTTTTCCTTTTATAAGAGTTGCTGTGGTCATGATGTCTCTTCACAGCAATAGCAACCCTAGCTAAGACACAAGGACTTCCCAGGAAGTTCTACAGTTACCCCAAAATAGCTGAGGTCCATACTGTGCCCTGTTACAGAGCTGGGCATGGCTGGATCAGACTGGGCCCAGTCAGCGAGTTTCTTACTTGTGATCTCAGCTTCTAGTGGATTCATTATGCTCAAACCTCACTAAAAATTGAGGAGATTAATGGGAGGAGATTCATGTGGCTGCATTTGGGGACCTCATAGAAAGCTGGAGATGGCACAGCACTAGGAAACTAGGCCACCATGTGAAAGAAACGGGGAGCCTTGTTGGTTTGAACTAGAATGGCCCCACAGGCTCATAGACTTGAATACTTGGTCCCCTGTTAGTGAAACTTTTGAGAAAGGATTATCAGGTGTGTCACTGGAGTGGGCTTTGAAGTTTCAAAAGACCCATGCCATTTTCAGTTAGCTCTTTCTGCCTCACGGTTTTTAATCTGAGATGTGAGCTCTCAGCTACTGTTTTAGTGCCAAGCCCTCCTGACCACGATGGGCACGAACACTCTATCTACCCTCTGCAACTATAAGCCCCATAAAAACTGTGTCTTCTATAAGTTGTTTTGGTCACGGTTATGATAAGACCGGAGACAAAAGTGATCTTTCAGAACCACAAGCATGTGTATGGATCATTCTTATCAGCCTTTATGATAGCTGTCTCCTCAGCACAGAGCACTTCCTCTGCCTCCTTGCACTCAGACCTCTTTCAGTCTTGAAGTGACAGGGCAGATACTTTTAGGTTGCCTCTAAATACATATTTGCCTGATATTTCCTCACAATGAGCTTTAAGTTATATATCTACAAATTTGATGCCAGCCTAGAATACATAGTGACATCTTGTCATGAAACAAGAAAGCAAACTACCAAAAAAACCCAAAGGGCTCAGTGATAGAGTAATGGGGAGCTTGCCTCATATGCTCAAGGCTTTGATCTGCAGCCCTGAAATAAAAATCGTGGTAATAAAGAGAACATAGGAATAATGATTGCGAGTGAAGCATGCTATTGAAAACATTTTACATTCATATAAAATTCACAAGTCCATAATGATGCCATTTTAAAAGGCAATGAAAATTATTATTTGTCACCAATGGAAGTGGTAATTTTACAAACTCCTTATGCAGAAAATTGGAAAGGATTAAACATTCACGCTGCCTTTTCAATAGACACTATATTTCAAGCCAAATTTAGTAGATGAGTGAAAATATTATTTTACAAGAGAAAAGCAGCAGTTATTTGTTATAGCAATGATGGAACTGGAAAGATGACCATTTTTCAATCTCAAATGAAATACTTGATTCACATAAGGGTCATGAACAGATGGCAAACCATTAGGTGAAATGTGACCCAGGAACTGAAAACTTTACATACAGACAATTTGTGTTTAAAGTTAGAAAAGTGTAAATTCTTCTTGAAAATACAAAGTTGTTAAATTCATAACCTCTTGACCAATTATGTTGCAACATTCTATTCCTATTATTTTATATTTTACCACAAGGCTCATGGTTTACTGGAAAGGTTCCAGGGCATCTGTCTCCTTCAGCAGCTACATGGCATCTCTCTGACTCCATCTTTTCTCCTCTATCTCTGTTTGGAATTCCTTCATGACTAAAGAAAGCTGCTAAGGCCAGGCATGTGTCATGGGTGATTCTGAATGGAGACCTAGTGAGGCCATTGAATGAAGCTGTGAAGTTGAAGCCTGGATGACATTGGAGACCCCAAGATGTTGGAGATGCAAGAGTCATGGGATACTTGCTAAGGAGAGCTGCTAACAGCCCAAGAGAAAGAGTGTATTGCAGTCGATAAAGCTGAAATGAGTTGGAGATCAGAAGAATGCTGTGACATCAGATATGGAGATGCAGAGTTTGGAGTTTTCCCAGGTGGTTTTCAGTCTTGCTTTGGTCCAATATTTCCACATTATGCTCCTTTCCCTATGTTTTGGAATGGTAGTGTATATCTTTTGCCATTAAATGTTGGAAGTGTGTGATCTGCTTTTGTATTTTGATTTTATAGGGGGATTACAGTTTAAAAATTGCAAGAATTGCAGAAGAGACTTTGCACTTTAGACTTTTAAATAAGTTTAAGACTGTTACAGGCTATGGGGATTTTTGAAGTAGACCAAATGCATATGATATGATATGATATGATATGATATGATATGATATGATATGATATGATACAAGCCTTTAGGGGCCAGGGAATAGAATGTGATAGTTTGAAAGAAAAGGTTCCCTAAAGAGAATGACACTATTATGAGGTGTGGCTTTGTTAGAGAAGGTATGGCTTTTTGGGGGGAAGTGTGTCACTGTAGGGACAGACTTTTGAGGTCTCCTATGCTTAAGCTATGCCCAGTGTCTCAGTTCACTTCCTGTTGCTTGCGGAACAATATGTAGTACTCTTAGTTCCTTCTCTAGTGCCATGTCTGCTTGCATGCCATTATGATAATGGACTGAAACTGTATGCCACCCCAATTAAACATCTTCCTTTATAAGTTTTGCGATGGTCATGATGTCACTTCACAGCAACTGAAACCTTATCTAAGACAATACTATATATAATCTCTCTTCCTTTTTTTTGTCTTTTAGCAAGATACCCTGTAAAATTAAAAAAAATTGTCATACTTTTTAACATATCATGACACAGAATAAATAAATAAACATTCCTATTGCTAAAGTTAAAAGTGGGGTATAGAAGAATGGGATGAAGCCAAAGAAAGACCAAAGCCAACAGGACAAACATGAAATCCTTAAACTCTGAGTCTAGCACCCAGGGCACATGGTGTCATTACTGATACACTCATCCAAGGACTTAAGCAATCCACTTCTATAACCTGACCAGTTACAGGCCACATGGCCTCTCTTTGAGTTGGGTCTACTCATTTCTTTTGGCATTTTTGGATAGATATTTCATTGTTAGCATCTCTAAGTTCTGAAGTCTCCGTTGTATTCTTGACTTCACTCTCACAGATTCACACATTGCTCTCTTGGGGATGCCTCCAGGGATTTTGCTTCCTACCACACCCTTTGAAGCCTGTATGGGAGACTGCATGACTCCTGCGTTCTTCATGATAGCAGAATCAGCATCATGTGGATGATGGAAAGATCTATGAATCATTTGAGCAAAGCCATCTTCCTCAGACCACAGTTACAGCAGCTGTTCTCTGAGAGCTCAGGGACACACTTCCCTGGATGCTCAGAGCTCTCTTCTCAAAGTGGCACCTTCCAAATAAGATAGACTCTTTATGCTATTAATTCTGATATAGGTGAAGATTTATCAGTTCTCAAGATGCCTTTAAGGCACCTTCCCCATGGTTCACTGAAAAGTACCTGGTTTCTTATTAAGTCCATCTGGGCCTCATCTTTGCACAGACTTCTTTACTGGGTAAACCATAGTTTTTCAAACATTTCTGCTATGTTATTTGTTCTCATTTCTCATTGTAAACTTGATCCAAAGCAGCTAGAAATAACTATATCACAGACTGAGCTCTGGTTTTTCTTGAAAATTTCCCTATTAATTTCATTAATAAACTTTAAATTCAGTCTTACCTGAAGTCCCAGGGCAAATGAACAAAACTAGACAAATTCCTTGCCAGAATACATGTGTGGGCCCTAATCTAATACATAAGAGAGTCTTTATTCCCACCTCGAACTCCAGAACTTAGTTTTTGCTAGCTGCCTTCCTGTCAGCACTGTGATCTTCTGGGCTCTCCTTAGAATCACCCAGTGGGCTCTTCAAACTATAAGCTTTTCCAAATCCCTTTAACAAACAAGTTCTGGAGGCTTAGAAATAATAGGATCACTAGTCATGGCAATGACTCCATTTCTTGGTATCAATTTTCTGTGCTTACAAGTTTCTCATTGTTGTATTTTGGCTCTTCCTTCTAGATTCCCTGGTTCCTCCAGGCAGAGAGAGAGTGTGACAGAGCAGAACAGCTCACATCATCATTGTTAGCAAACAGAAAGAACAGAGAACTACTCCACTCTGGATTACCTTTCTTGACATTCAGGCCCTTAGCTTATAGAATTGTGCTGTCTATATTCGGGGTAATTGATTCCTGCACACACCCTCATTAGTTTATCTTCTCTGGAAAAGCTCTCACAACTAAATAAATCCAAAAGTCTGCTCTTTGAATCTTCCAGGCATTATTTAATCCAATCACGTTGATAGTTAAGATTTACTAATATGTTGATGGAGACCTGCCTTAAAGGTGCCATGTCTGATCCCATGAAAAAAGAGAAAGAAGGACTTTGACTGTACACGTTTGTGTAGTAAGACTTTAGAAACAATTATAGCATGTGAAAATGAAAACAAACCAGAGTGAAATTATTAGGGCTCAGTGGACAAGGTTATATACCACATCATTCAAGAAAAAAAGGAGATTCATAAGAATATGAGCATCATGTAGCATGCATACATATGTTTATGTTTATATAAAAGCCACTCGTTATGTATGTGTTCATATTAATATGGAAAGGACTATGATATGTGTACATATTTCTATGCCTTCGGGAAAAATATAAGATATCCATATATGTTTGTGTATAAATAGAAAACATATTTATATGTGCAAGAAAGACAGGGTATATGTGTATACTTGTGTGCATATGAGTAATATACCTGATGTACAATGTTTCTTTGAATATGTAAATCATGTATATGTGTTCATATAAAGGACACATGATGTATGTACATGTGTGCACATAAATGGGAGAGACATAATATTCTCAGACTTATACAGGAAGACATAAGTGATGCACATGAAAATCAATCATACATATAATGTATAGAAAATTTGTATGTCCATAAAAACATTTTGCAAGGGCATGCTAAGAAGCTATCAGTGATCACTTCCATGTGATTAGAACTATAGCCATTTGATGATATGTATTGCTTGTCAGTGTTTTTTTTAATGTTCCAGCAATGTATATGAAACTCTTTTATAAGCAGATACAAAATACAATTGCATATATAATTTTAAATAAAACTTTAAAAAGCACTCAGCATTTTATGGGTTAGTTCTACAGCAAGGGACATGCATTCAGTTTTAAAAAAGAATTAGGCATACCATTATAAGTCAAATCCATACAGAACTGGGGCATAGAATTTCTTTTTAATTGAGTGCCATTCTGAACAAGAATCTAACTCAACACAAACAAATGAAAGCCTATTTCAATTTGACATTGAGCCTATAATTCGTGATCTTAGAGAAGCTAAATAACAAGATGAACCCAAAGAAAAACATATAGGCATCCTCCTAAATATTAACCTTCATCAGGCGATGAAAGGAGACAGAGACAGAGACCCACACTGGAGCACCAGACTGAAATCTCAAGGTCCAAATCAGGAGCAGAAGGAGAGAGAGCACGAGCAAGGAACTCAGGACCGCGAGGGGTGCACCCACACACTGAGACAATGGGGATGTTCTATCTGGAATTCACCAAGGCCAGCTGGCCTGGGTCTGAAAAAGCATGGGATAAAACCAGACTCACTGAACATAGCGGACAATGAGGACTACTGAGAACTCAAGAACAATGGCGATGGGTTTTTGATCCTACTGCACGTACTGGCTTTGGGGGAGCCTAGGCAGTTTGAATGCTCACCTTACTAGACCTGGATGGAGGTGGGTGGTCCTTGGACTTCCCACAGGGCAGGGAACCCTGATTACTCTTTGGGCTGATGAGGGAGGGGGACTTGATCGGGGGAAGGGGAGGGAAATGGGAGTCAGTAGCGGGGAGGAGGCAGAAATCTTTAATAAATAAATATAAATAAATAAAAAAGCAAAGAGAAATAGAAGTATGACATAAAATCGAGGTTTTGATGGTCTGGTTATTGATTATTCTTCCGCATTCTACAGTGGCCTTGTAACAGCTTTGACCATTGACAACAAAGATCCAGCCATCAAGGGTCTGACACAGAATAAATTTCATTGTCTGGTTAGCATCGTTTTTCTGCCCTAGCTGTTCAGTATATCACAGATTTGTCAGTTTTAGCCCCTGTCTTCATCAGCATTTTGTATCTGTCCTTTGCAGAGAAATCTGCCTAACTTTAACCAAGTTTGACTTATTGCCAGATGGAACCCAAATGTATCTTCAAGTCCGTTGGGCTAGATTGTGAAACAGTGTGCTGGCTGATACTCATGCTCAAAGGGACACACCTTCTGTCATTTTAATATAGTCCATAGGAAAATAGAGCCTACAGGAAAGTTATGGCAATTAGTCATTTCACAGAGTGAGATTTGTGGTTTCTGGAAAGGAGGGTCACACGTAATTAAACAGAAAGAGGAGGGGAGGAAAAGGAAGAGGATCCCGGATATCAGAGCTGATCCGTAGAGTGAGGTTCTACCTCGTTTTCTTGTGTACTTTTGATAGGTGTAGTAGACACATTTCCTCACAGTGCTGATATGACAGCTTCCCATGGCTTGCATTCCTCGGGATAGGTGGTACTGTGATTGCCCGGGAACATGATGGATGTAAAATGCCAAGCACAGTCTCCGTGAGTGGGAAAGTAAGATTGCTGCAGCTCCACGGGGCCTCTGGGACCGCAAGGGGCCGGAGACCCAGCTCTGACATCGCTTTATTCCATTTTGTTCTGCAGAAAAATGCTCCCAGTTCATACTTGCCCCGTACCTTGAGGCTGTAAGGTGAGTCATAAGTAACCCCAGTAAAAATGACACTAAACACTTCAGCAGGTCAAGACCAAGGCCGTGGTTTTGAACCTGCGGGGTGTGAATTACACACAACTGATGATTTGTTCCATGTGTCAGCCCAACAGGAGAAGCTGTTTTGCTGGCTTCTCCACCTCTGAGGCCTCTTGAAGTGGGAGAACGAGTCTTTCTGAAGACTGTCTTAAAGAAAGTGTCCATTTGTTTCCTGAAGGTACAGTGCTTTCCTTGGGGGATGATTTAGTCTTGCTCATTTTTCTTGACTGCATTGTGTCTTAAAAGTTCTGGTGGAAAATCCAGGAGCAGGATTGTGTCTGTCTTAGTATCAAATCCTGCAAAAGTCAATGCCATAAGTGCTCTAACCAGAGCAAATCTTTCATATTATAAAATGTTCAAACCATGGTTAAATAAAGTGATTTTCTGCCATCATTCTTTGCTTTTTACTTTTGCTTTCTTTTTTATTATTTGAGAATGTCATATATGTATACAATGAAATATTATCATATAATTCACCATTTACTCTCCTAAGTCCCCCAGCACCTCTCCCCAAAACTTCATGCCCTTTCCCCTTTAATAACCTACTTTGAACAATCAGGGCTGCCTGGATGTGGGGCCATCGAAAGGGATCTGGGAAACCTGCCAGCGACCACACCCCCAAAGGAGAATGACTATCCCTTTCCCAGCAACATCAACTGTCAATAGCTTCTCAATTGTGGGGTGGAATCTGGAGATCATCGAATTCCTTTATTTGGAAATTTGGGCTGGTTTAATTTTGCACCCCAAGCCTTGTGCAGGTGACCATAGTGGCTGAGTTCAAGAGTGCAATAGCTGTGTCACGTCCAGAAGACAGCAGCGCACAGAACTCCTCCCTGTCCTCCAGCCTCAGTCTCTCTCCCTCAGTTAGGCAGTTAATGGTGTTGGTCAGAGGGTCAGCACGTTCACAGTGCAGGGCAGACCTGCATTCATCTCTCTCAGTTCCAGTGGTCTGTACCAGGACTTTAGAAAGCTCCTCTCACAAGCGATCCTTACTTCTATGTTAATGACATTTCCTCTGCTCATGCCTGGAATATGCTAGCACAGGCATGAGAGGCAATTAAAATAAAGATGAGGGAAGCGTTCTTCTCATCATGAAAGCCTGCCTGATGAGGCAGTGGGAATATGCAAAGCGTACTAAAATAAAGCCCCTCTTGCTCCTGCAATATCTTTAATCTGATGATTTCAAAGTGCTTCTTTAATTTTAATAATATTTTCATGCTAAGCTTTCTTATAGTGACAGATATTTGCCCCTGGTTACTCCATTGGACGCTGGACCTCACTTTCAAATTCTCTCTCTCTCTCTCTCTCTCTCTCTCTCTCTCTCTCTCTATATATATATATATATATATATATATATATATATATCCCCATCATGTCACGATACTATTATCCTGAAACTTGGTCCTCATTCTAGGCCTTTAGCTCCATCCCTTCCCTCATTGGTACCTCATCCCCCCATTCTATTTTCGCTCAAGTCTACTGTCTTGGTCCTTGCTTCCTACAATGCAGATCTTCGAAAGGTTTTCTCTTCTCTTGGAAATCAATTCATAGTGATTCATATTCTCCTGGAGCGCAGCTGGTAGTGGTGGTGACAGTCATAATGGTAGTTGTGATGATGATGGTGATAATGATGGTGGTGGTGATGGTGATGATGATGGTGACGTTGATGGTAGTGTTATATTGTTCATGGCGGTAGTAGAGGTATTGGAGATGATGGTGATGATCATGGTTGCCTTGGTGGTGGTGATGTTTTTTATGGTAATGGTGGTGGTCATAGTGGTCATAATGGTAATACTGATAATGAGGGGATGATGACAATAGTGATGAAGATGATGATGATGGCCATTGTGATGATGGTAATGGTGAACAGAGCGATGCACTTTATTGGCATGCTCCTCTTCCCACACAATAGTGATCAGAATTGCTAAGTTCATGATAATAACAAGTTCCCTGTAAGATCCTACTTGTTAAGGGTGACAAGAAGAAAAAATTCTTTTAGCTCCTTGTCATTTTAACAAGAAGTCAGAGTTCCGGGTTCTTACCTTTAAATAACCAAAAATCACATGAGCCTCTTCCTTCAAATGTCAGACATGGTGTTAGCCTGACAGCTTTCTCATTACTATGCACTGAGAGCATCTCTAACCAGGCTGTCAGACCTCAAGCAGTCAAGCGCTTTGTGAACTCGTGGTCCATGCCTCAGTCTGGTGCCGTGGTTCTGAAGCTCTCAGCCAGTAAAAGAGAAGGGATCCATGTGGGTGTTCTCTTCTATCAGGACACCTCTGGGGATTCCCTCTCATTGTGTTCTGGAAGAGGAAGGAACTAAGCAGCTTTGTGGCTGTGACAAAATACCCAACAAACAAAGGAGGAAAGGGTTGGTTTTATTCTCAGCTTTGGAAGTTTCAGTCCCCATGGGTTTGGGGTAAGGGCAGTGCAGGCTGTCACTGATGGGGAGTTTAACAGAGGCGGTCTGTGATTGTTAATTTTGGTTGTCAATTTGACTGCACTGGGAATAACAAACCATAGCTGCTAGACATTCCTGGTGTCAAGGAGGAGGGGGTTCCTTGGTCAGATTGTTTGAAGCAGAAAGACCCAGCCTAAATCTGGGCAGCACCTTCTGTGGCAGCCCAGATCAAAGGACATGGAAGAAGGAAACTGCTTTTTGCCTGGTTGCTCCCACTCCTGCTGACAAGGCCATCTGTCCTGTTGCTGCGATATTCCTTCACTGATTGCATAACAACTCTATAAGAATCCAGTGTATCCTCAAGACTGGCAGCTCTCCAAGGATCTCCCAGATCTTCAGGGCCAGACTGGAGCGGCTGAGACACCCCACCTCTTTACTGAACAGTGGTGGGATTCTCTGTCTCTCCAATATGAGACAGCTGTGGTTGGACTACCCAGATGGAATCCTGTAAGCCTCTCTAATAAATCACACACACACACACACACACACACACACACACACACACACACTTCATTCTCTCAGTTCAGTTCCTATAGATAACCGTGACTCACAGTGGCTGAGAAGCAGAGTAAGAAAACAAAACGAGACAAAAATAGAGTATGAGAAGGTTCTGGGACACTAACACCCCCTTCAGGGCAAACCCCAGCCATTTAACTTCCTTCCAATATGCTCCGTTGCTCTTTTTTTTTCAATGTTTTTTTAAAAATTCATTTTACATCCCAACCACAGTTCTCCCCCTCACCCCTTCTCCAACCCTCCCAAACCCCCTCCCCAGTTCACCCCTCATTTGCTCCTCCCAACGAGTAAGGGTATGGAAAAATGGCTCAGCAGTTAAGAGCACTGGCTGCTCTTCCAAAGATTCTGAGTTCAATTCCCAGCAACCACATGGCAGTTTACAACCATCTATAATGGGGTCTGATGCCTTCTTCTGGCATGCAAACCTCATGCAAATAAAGTTTCATCTCTTTTTTTTTATTATTTTTTTCGAGACAGGGTTTCTCCATGGCCTTTTGGTCCCTGTCCTGGAACTAGCTCTTGTAGACCAGGCCGGCCTCGAACTCACAGAGATCCGCCTGCCTCTGCCTCCTGAGTGCTGGGATTAAAGGCGTGCGCCACCACCTCCCGGCTAAGTTCCATCTCTTAAACCTCCCACAATCTCCCAGGGGTGCCATCGGCTGGAAAACAAGCTGTCAGCATATGACCTTTCAGGAACACTCCACATCCACACTATAAACAAAGTTCCCTCTTGGAGGGAACCACAAGTGACAACTTTGGAGATGAAACCAGGTCCTTCTGCAGTTGCTTCAGAGACAACAAGGGGGCACTGTTCCAAAAGCAATGCAGAGACATCATGGGGATAAAATGGAATTCTGGGGTCAAGTAATGCAGCTTTCCTCTCTGGTTCTGTTCAGAAAAGCGGTATTTACTTTGAGTCCACTCCTGTCAAAGATGATGTGCTCTGATTGGTGGAGATCCATCAAAGGACAGAGGCAGAGACAGGTGGTTAATGCTCATTGCCAGCTTGGCAGGATCTAAAATCACCCACCAGACAAGCCTCTGGGCACATCTGTGTGAATTTCTAGATTAGGCTAATCAAGGATTTGAAGCTCCATCCCAAATATAGGCGGTGCCATCCCATGGCCTGAATAAGACGGGAGAGAAAGGAGACAGCGAACTGAGCACTAGCATCTGCCCCCCTCCCTCCGCCTTCTGCCTGTAGATGTGATAGGAAGTCGTGTGTCTACTGCCATGCCTTTCCCCCGTAATTGACTGTACCCTCAAACTCTAAGCTAAAATAAACCCTCTCCTCCTTAAATTGCTTTTGTCGGGTATTCTCTTTTAAAACAAGAAGGGTAACTGATGCACCTGTCTACCCACTGACAGCTCTGTAAAACAGAGACCAAGTCCCTCAAGTCTCTTGTCATCTGCAGAGAGCCTAAGCTGCCATTGGGCCTCACAGAGTAGGGGTGAATCTACCTAAGCAAGCCAGAAGCTCTCTTCTGCCTCTTTCCCAAGAGGTTCAGGAACCCCACCCCCTGCCGTAACCATTCTAGAGTTCTAGGTCCTTCCCCCACCACCATTCTAGAATTCCAGGATGTGAGTGAGCACTTCTGCCTGCCAAGTAGCCAGTGGTGACCAATGTACTGCCTGGGGTCACTGCTCTACTGCAGATAGATCGGAGCAGAAGTGCAGTCCAGCTCCCAACTCTTGAGAGTGGGTAGATGAGAGATGCTACACCCAACCAGAGGCAGTTAAGGCATAGAATAACACAGTTTATTGGTACTGTGTAATTTTTTCAATCTACATTTTAAGCGGCTGAGCTAGTTTATGGACTGCCAATTAATTGTATGGTTTGGAACATGACAGCTCACAAATGCATGCCATAAATTCCTAATTTGGTACATAAATAAAATATATCAACCCATTTTTAAAAAAGAAAAATGCCACTTCTGTTCAATAAATGTTGAATTGCTGTTTAAAGAATATTGGCTTGAAAGGAGCCCAGACTGTTCCCAGGGTGTCCATATCTCTTGGTCCTGTCTGGAGCAAGGGAGAGTTAGAATTTTTGATGGTTTGGGAAAAGGCTGTTTAAGCCCAAGCAATCCTTTAGAAATAAGGATCTTTCTTCTCTGGGATGCTAGTAGATTAAGGATAAAAAGGGAGAGAGAAAATAATCCCTTCCAACCTCCAGAAAAATAGCTCCAAGGGACTCGGGGAGGAGAAAGGAGGTTTTGGGGGTCTCTCAACTCTGGGAGTCTGAGAAGTTGTGCTGAGGCATATGTAGCACCTGGAGGTGATGCCCTACTCCCCCGCAGGACAGAGAATGGTCTCTGCTAATGTCCTGTTGTTGTGCACACCTACCACAATTCTTTCTGTCAGCACCAATGGGCTTGGAGCAGATGTCTCGTTTTCAGCTCTGGGATGGTCCTCTGACTCGAAAGAGGGCAGCCTCCACCTCAAGACTCAGTCTCCTTCCCTCCCTCAGCATGGTCAGAAACGTGAAGAGTTCTTCTCTACTCTTTATTGGTTTATGACAGAGAAAGAAGGAATGCAAAGGCATGAACCCCCTGTTCAGTGCAGACCAGGGCCAAACATCTTTGTTGCACTGTAAGGAGACCTAAGCTGGCCTCAGCCACTCACTCGGTCTTGACCCCTTGTGACCAAGGAGAAGAATTCCTGTAGAAGCCCAGCTTATATTGCTAAGTGTTACCCTTTGACATGATGGTAACTATATCACAGTCCCCTTGAAGCTCTATCACAGGAGTAGACTCAGTCCTGGCTACTAGTGACTCCTTGTGGGAATATACTGAGAACTTCTAACTATAGAGTTGAGCCCAATAGAAGAGAGGACATGATTGATTAGTGATGTCTGCTAAGAGTGCAGGCAGGGGTAGCAATGTTTCTCTATTAGCTGCAGCTAATTCAAGCCTAAGAATATTACAGAAGTTAAGTTCTACTGAAAGCTTAAATTTCTCAGAAGAGAATAAAGTCAAACCTCGGTTAACTAAGGAGCCTGGCTCACAGGCCACAGAGCCGTGGTTGGTGCTGCTGATTGTCCCATCTTTAGTCTTAGCCTACATCCAAGCTGTTGGTGTCACAGGAGCCATCTGGGCTGGAGAGTCAGTGGACTGTCCCAGCCCTCTGGTCAGCCCAAATTCTGTTTTCTGGAACCAGATGAAGAGGCTGTGACTTTACTCAGTGCTCACTTTAGAAGTGTCTAAACCCCTTAAAGGAGGCCAGGTCAATTGATAAGGGAGTAGAGAATTTTCATGCTAACATATTAACTGGAAACATGGGAGTTACAGTGACTGCCGGCATGAAAGCTGAGTCTCCTTGTCTTACAGGTTAGACCAGAAGTCATGTGACCTGCTCTCCTAAGTGGTGCCATTGGGTGGTAGTAGAGCCTTTAACAGGTGGTTCCTAGTGGAAGGTCTTGGGTCACTGGGAATGTGCTCTTTGTTCCCTCGCCATGATGGGGGCAGCTTGGCTCTGGCTGCTGGCTCCTGGCATGATGTGCTGTCACAAGCCCACCAGCGTTACACGACCTTTCTGTTACTTGAGTATTCAAAAGCTGAAGAAGCTTAATGAAGCCATTCACCAACCCACCCTCTAGTTTCATACAGTGGAGCCTGAGGTCCCATGAGATATTCCTGTAACTTCCCCTCTCCGGGAAGCCCAGCTCTCATCTCTCCATCCAGATCCTATCACAATTGGCTTGACTCTCCTTCCCATCACCGCTGTGACTGGCTTAGGCAGGGGCCTCTCACCACCAGCATATTCTCTCCGGTAGCTTCACACCACTGCCATGATTGGTTTATTCACACGAAACCAGCCCACCCACCATTATTACTGTATGCAGTTTAAATGGGCTTACCCAACCACAAGGCCTAGTTAATCTAATTAGGCTCTGCCCTCCCCTAGACTTCCCGACAGGAGACTAGATACCCCGGAACTAGATGTGGTTCAGATAGAAAGGAGAAAGCTCCTGGAGATTTTGAAGAAGGAACAAAGAGTCAAGCTTTAAAGCCTCATGATGCTGGATGCTTTGGGGCTTAAGTTAATCCTCTTCCTCAGTGCCTTCATCTGTGGAAAGAGAGTGTGCCGTGCACCTCACAGGCTGTGGCTGAGGATCAGTGCACACAAGGAATGCGTAACCGCGTAATACCAGGTGTCGCTTAGAAATTCTCTCACAGGAGCCAAATCAGATGTTCCTGCGTGAAGCGGTTTTTCAGCTTCAGATTCATCTGGAATAATTGAAATGCAGATTCGGCATCTCACTCCCAGAAAGTCTGACAAAATAGTTCTTTATTGGACTCTTTGGCTCCATAAGATTCTCACAGTTAACATAACCACGCCGCATGGCAGGTTGTCTCCAAATGGGACCCACAAAGGAGCTGTTCGTGTTAGTGTCTTGACCGCTTACAAGAAAAATAAAGCAGTAAGGAACAGCCACATCTCTCGCATCTCTAGCAGAGCCAGTGTGAGAATGAGACACATCCTACAAGGCTCTTCATGTAGCGAGTGTCTGAAGAGGCGAGGAGAGTTGGCGACTGCAGATGTTGAAATTGTGGCAGTGTTTTACAGTGCTGATGTGCTATTTTCGGTCCTGTCTCTTCTGGCTCTGATTTTAAGAATAGATAGAAAATAAATTTGCTGAGACGCCATGAAGCCAGCTTTGTTGTAAAATCCCTGGACTTGGAGGATCTCCTCTGGACTGCTGACTTCGTGCCCCTCGAAGACCTCATAGAGTGGCGATGTTGAACTTGATCTTCAGCATTAAACACCTGGGTGTGAGTTACGTGTTTAGTGCAGACAGCATGCAGTCAGCCACATGGATCCTCAGGTTCCACATGCTTGGATTTGCTCAATGCTTGAACATGTATGTGCATGTACATGTATGTACATATGTGTATATGTATACAGAAATGTGTAAATACTGTATCTGTACTGACATCATGGACAGATGATGGAGGAAGGTCATTGGTTAAAAAAATAAAGAAACTGCTTGGCTGGCCCTCATAGGTTAAAACATAGGTGGGAGGAGTAAACAGAACAGAATGCTGGGAGGAAGAGGAAGTGAGCTCAGACTCAACAGCTCTCCTCTCGGGGGCAGACGCCTCAGAGAGACGCCATGCTCCCGGCTCCTGGGCGGACGCGGGGATAGCTCTGCTCTCTGAGGCACACGCGATGAAGCTCCGACCCAGGATGGATGTAGGCTAGAATTTTCCTGGTAAGCACCCCTTGGGGTGCAACACAGATGATTAGAAATGGGTTAAATTAATATGTGAGAATTATCCTAGAAGAGGCTAGATAGAAATGGGCCAAGCAGTGTTTAAATGAATACAGTTTGTGTGTTGTTATTTCGGGGCATAAGCTAGCAGGCGGCCGGGGTCCTGGGGACTCAGCCCCGCCGCTCAAATTACTACATACAGACTTTTTTATTTGTGTATGTACATGTTGGTGTAATATACAGGTGTGTGTGTGTGTGTGTGTGTGTGTGTGTATGCAGGCAAGAGGTCAACCTTGGGTGTTGTTTCTTAGGAGCAGGAATCTTGGTTTTGTTCTTTTGTCTTTTTATTTTGTTTTGTTTTGTTGAGACCAGTGTCTCACTGAGACCTAGGACTTGTCAATCAATTAAGTTACACTAGTTGGTCGAAAGCCCCAAGGACTTGCCTGTCTCTAACTCACCTGCACCAATGCCACCAGGCCCAGTGTTGTGTATGGGTATTTGGATCCAACTCG
This sequence comes from Microtus ochrogaster, assembly GCF_000317375.1. Classification (NCBI taxonomy): domain Eukaryota; kingdom Metazoa; phylum Chordata; class Mammalia; order Rodentia; family Cricetidae; genus Microtus; species Microtus ochrogaster. Next base: position 39,119,758 of record NC_022018.1, read on the forward strand.
GCTTCTCATACTTACATGGCAAGCCCTTTACCATCTAGACCATCTGGCCAGAACCTCAGACTTTTCTTTGTTGTCATACACTAACAGTGCAGGTATCAACTATTTCCATGGTGTTGATGTTGTGACTGCGTGAAGCACACAGGAGGGTGTGTACAGCTGTGCTAATGTTATACCATCCCATACATGCAACTTATGCATCATGGACTCTGGGATCCATGGAAATCTTGGAACTCATCATTGGTCGATCCTGGGGGTCGCACATACTCGCCTCTCTCTGCAGTAGATGGTGATACTTCAAAGCATCTCTCCCATCCCCCATACCTGGGCCCAATCCTTCGCCTCCTATTCCCACCTCAAGGAGAGTACTGGCAGAAATCGGTTCTCAAGATCCTCTAGGGGAGAGTGTGAAAGATGAAACCTCCTTTATTCACCAGAAAGATAAAGGAACCCTGGGGTTGAGTAAGATTCTCTATATTTAAATTGGTATTAGAAATCCCTTATTGTTGTCTAATTTAAAAATTGTGGGAAAGTGCACAGAGCATAAATCTGACCGTTTTTTACCATACTTTAGGTACACAGTCTGGTGGCATTAACTACATTTGCATTATTTGGCAGCCGTTACCACCATTTGCTTCCAGAACTCTATCTGTCCACGTTGGACAGCACTCATTAAACAAGAACTGGTCATTCCCTCCTTCCCCCGGCCCTGGGTATCTCCATTCTTCTTCTGCAGCTGATGGCCATTGAGACCTCATAGCAGAAGACTCATACAGGGTGTCCTTTTGTGACAATGTTGCATCCCTGGTCATGTCCTCATGATTCCTCTGTGGTATACTGAGTCAGAACTGTCTTCCTTCCCAAGGCTGACTGATACTTCACGGCGCGTGTTTCTGTATTTTCTTGATCCGCTCGCCCATCCATGGGCCTTGGGAGATCTACCCTTGCTTCTTGTGTCCTTCTCAGGCCACGCTCATGTTCTCCTTTCCCCTGCACAAGGCTGGTATAAGAACACAGTGAGGGGGAAGATGGCGTTGTATTTGCCATTTAAATTTTCAAAAGACTTTAAATTGATAGTAGAGGCAATGGTTCCAGAAAACAAACTAACAAGGCGGGCGGGGGGCAGGTCTTTGAGCTGGAAGAGTCTGAGATCTTTTTAAAACCACACACTCAGAGGGATGGAAGGCATCATGGTAGAAATGACTTGCGTATTAGCCATCACCAGATGTAATAGAGCTTTGTTCATAACCATCATTCAGGGGACCAATCTGAGGGATACCTTGGATACCAAGACTTGTGGATTAAGTTTTTTCTGTAACATGACATACTGCTCCCCAATAACCTGTGTACACCCTCCCTTACACTTTAAATCACCCCAAGATCATTTACAACACATAACACAAAGCCAGTGTTTGGTACACAGAGGTGTGGGGAAGGACAGGATATATCTGTTCAGCTCAGAAGCAGCTGGGTGTTTCAGTCTGTGGCTGGTTAAATCTGTGGATGCAGAGCCTATGAATAAGGAGAGCCAACTCTGCATTCTGTAAGCTACAAAGTAAGAGAATAATGAACCCATTCCTGCTGGGTTCACATATGCCCTTCCATGTATTACAGCCACTCGCTGGGAAGAGTGTGTGGAAGAGACAAAGCCTCTGAGGAGTGTCGCCGACCCTTCAGTGCTGGGTGAAGGAAGAGGAGGAAGGGAAGACTCCGGGGAGAATGACGCCATTGTTGATAAATGCGGAGAGCCTGTTGACGTTATCCCTTGCTTACTGTTACTGGAAGAATGAGACACTCTATTAGGATGGCTGGAGACTTGGAGCCAGACTGCCTGGGTTCTCGTGCCTACTCTGAAATCACGCACACGTGGCTCCCATTAGCTTTAGTGTTTTCTGAAGGGAATTAGGATGGTAACATAACTCTCATCCCATTTGTTACAGAGAAGGCTCAGTAAGCTGTCAGGTGTGAAGGGGCCAGTACCTTGCTGGGTAAAGAGGCCAGCCATAGAAACACATTTTGACCCTGAAACCTGAGCCAAAGAAACACACCCTGACCCTGGAATCAGGGCCAAAGAAACACATTTTGGCCCTGAAACCTGAGCCAAAGAAACACACCTGGCCTTGAAACCAGAGCCAAAGAAACATACTCTGTCCCTGATGAATTCAGCACAAAAACCAACCAACTCCTGAGCAGGAAAACTAACCAATCCCTAAACACGAAATCCAGCCAATCTCTGAGCTTGTCCAAACTCAGGGATTGAAATCCAACCAATTCCCACCCTGAAATTCTTCACCCTGGAAGAACTCCGCCCCTAAGAAGCCCTATATACACCCTATGCCTGTTCAGTTTGCTGCTGCCTTTTCCACCCTGGCAGAGGGAGCCCCTCTCCCTCCCAATAAATCTCTCGAATGAGGTTTGGGTGAGACCTTGCTCTGGAGCAGAGCAGAGCAGAAGTGTAACACTTTCGCAGGGGAAACTTTCCCCTAGCAGAACAGAGCTGTTACACTGCAGAGGCTCTGAGCAGAGCAGTAATAACCTCGCAAGGGAAACCAGGGCAGAACTGTTTGTTATATTGGGGGACCCTTTCCCTGGAGCAGGGCTGTAAGCTGCTATGCTCACAGTGGCTTTGGTATTGCTCGGCTTCCCGCTGCCAGGACACTTTTCCATCTGATCTGCAATGCTTACATACAATGTGATATGTGCTCCCAGACATTTCTTCCTCTAGACAAGGGCATCCTCAGCAAATGCAAATTAATGGGTGGCAGTGATGATACCTGCGACACTGTGACCTCTGTGGCTGCTTATTCACAGCTCCTAATTATGACAAGGACTCAGACAGGAGCTACAAAAGGGCAAAAATAATGCTTTATTTGGACGTAATTGGCACTTAATAAATATTTGTTGAGCGTGTGCTGGATGAATGAATGAATGAATGAATGAATGAATGAAGACTGCTACCTTTGAGCATTGAGTTTTTTTTTTTTTTTTTTTTTTTTACCAATTAGGTGTGCAAGGAGATGAGACGGGTTTCTCTTTCATTCTCTGGTTATTAAAATATTTGTCTCTTCTCTGCCGAAGCCCAGGAAGCAGCTTGAGAGAGCAACAGAAACCCATAGTCTACAGACTTAGCTGTTCGAAAAAGGATGAGGGGGGGCTGTTAGGACAGGATGAGGGGAGCTGAGGATTGCTTGATACTGCAAATAACGTTTTTGATCCAAAAATATCTACAGAAGGCTTCACTTTGTAGTTTTAAAGTTGTTTTTATTAACGAATACAGAAGTTGAAAACACCCACCGAGATACCTACCCTTCTTCCAAAAGCCAAGGCTAGAAGCAAACATAAACACGGCTGTGATTGATGTCACTTTATCATATCCAGGCAATCCACACCCCGTCTGTGTGCTCTCCAGCTTAAGAAGTCAGGGAAAACACTGTAGGATTTCTTTCCCTACCCTACCAAGGACCAAGCAGTTCCTTACATTTCCTTTGTGACAGGAGGCACGATGGACTGAGTGTGTCCCTTTGTTTAGGTTTCTCTAGTCCCTGTGACTGCAGCAAACTATCAAAGGTAGGTGACTTAGGAAGAAAGGAGGTCGAATTGGCCCATGGCTCTGTCGGTCCAAAGTCTGTATGCCTGTATCAGCTCATCACTAGCGAGCTGATAGCTCACGGGAGATGACATCACGGTAGTGACAGTGGGGAGGGTAGATGAGGGTAGCTACGCCTGTTCTCTTTTCGTCTATTTTCTCTTTCCTTCTCTTGTTGCACCCCCTCTTTGAGATAGGGCGTTGTTACATAGCTTAGGCTGGTCTCAAGCTCTTCCTGCCTCAATTTCCCGAGAGTTGAAATTTTAGATGTTCACCACAAAACCTGGAAGGCTTGTCTCTATTTTATTTTTATTTAATCTTATTTCACGTGTATTGGTGTGAGGGTGTCAGTTCTTGGACTTACAGAGTTGTGAGCTGCTATGTGGGTGCTGGGAATTGAACCCTGGTCTTCTGGAAGAGCAGCCAGTGTTCTTCACCACTGAGCCATCTCTCCAACCCCCCTTATTTTATTTTATTTTTTACTTTTAAAAGACCGTCTTGTGAGAGTCATCACGTTAGGGGTCCCATGTGAGCTGCATTAACCCCCACTCCCAAGGCACACCACCAATGACTGATGACCTCCATGAAGCCTGACTTCTTGACAGTTCACCACCTTGTCTGCTAATGCTGCCACCTGAAGGCTGGGGACAGATCACACCCCAGTTACAGCAATAGATTTATTTCTCTATTTTTATTGCTGAGCATTTCGAGTTGCACATGAGCAGAGAAGACGACCAGACAGAAGCATGCTGAACACAAAGAGTGAAAACTACCAAGTCACATCTTGGCCTGGCAGCACCAGATGCCAACGGCATGAGATCAGCAAGTGGCAATTTCTGATAGCATCTTTGAGAATGGAGCCAGCCTGTCTGATCCGAGCGAACAGTTGGATTCCCGGCTTTTTATTTATGCTTCCCCCATCTCATTTCCAGGCATCACAAGCAGACAGTGGCCATGATTCTCCATGAGTCCTTTCTCAGGAGGGCCAGCAGGTGCAGTATTTCTTGAAGAATGATCGGCCAGTTTCTTAAAAAACTTTCTTTGATTCCAAGGGCTGTAGCCACCTACAGTGCCCACTGGCATCGCTCACATCAAAGAGAAGTCCTTGCGTTACCCGAGCAGTCAGTGCCCGTGCAAGCTTGTGAAATAGTAATGATTAAACCCAAGAGACTCTGTCCATTTTCTTTAGACTTCAAAATTCACTTACCCAGATTTCACCCCCTCAGAGGAGATTTGAAGATGTAGTCTCCAGATTCTTATAATATTGAAACGCCAACATACAGATGTTTAAATCCTCCCTTAAAAAGTCTGCCTGGACTATCCAAAAATAAATTAATTAAAACTCACATACAACATCTTTTCTATAAAGATAAAATGCAGAGGGAAAATGATTCTAAGTAATTTAGGCAAAAGAGAGAATTGATGCTTTTTGTTACTAAGGATGAGCTAGAACTTGCTCCTGGGATAACTGGGTTCAGGACTCAAGCGTTCCTGACTCCCCTCTCTCTTCTCTACTTCTTCCTATATTTAATCCTCTTCTCTTTTAGCCTTGGTTGCAGTTTATGGACATTTAAACTGGATCTTACCTGCTGAGGAGTCAGATGCCCATCGTCTACTCAGTGGTAAATTCAAAAAGATTGCTAATGGTATCTGCAACTCTGTTCTTAACAGAATGGGAAAGGCATTCTCCCAAGGGAGAACATCACGTGTCTTGTTAAGTGCTAATTGTCTCAAGTAGGTGATGTCTTTTTATTCTGTATTTTGATATTGCAGTATCTGAGGGTTTTGCTGGTGTAAAAGGACTGCCCCTCTCAGGCCTAGCCATTTTCTACAGAGCATCAACAACTTACCAGCCAGTTCCCATTTCATATGTAAACGGATAATCCAGAGCCCATACCCCAGTCAACCTCTCTGTCAGACTCTTAAGGGTGACTGTTAAGGCAAGCAATAGTTGTCAAGTTGACATTCTTGGGAAGAGGGAATCTCAGCTGAGGAATTAACTATCAGATTGGCCTATGGGCTTGGCTTTGAGGGCGTTTTCTTAACTGATAATTGATGTGGGAGGGGCCAGCCCACTGTGATGGTAGCATCCCTGGGCAGGTGATCCTGGTTAAGAAAACAGGCTGAGCAGAGGGGAAGCAAGCCAGTAGGCAGTGCTGCTCCAAGCCCTTTGCTTCAGTTCTGGCCTAGAGTTCCTGACCAGAGTTCCCTGCACGGTGGACTACAACCGTAAGATGAAATAAACCTTTGCTCCCCAGTGGCTTTGGTCATGGTGTTGGCCACGGCAGCAGAAAAGTGAGTGAGACAGCAGGGAAACCCTGTCTCAAGACGGCAACACAGAACTCCACTTCTTCCTAACATGAACACTACGTGAGATAATGTTGCATACCTGCTATGCGTTTAATGCTACCTGTTACTGATTTAATGTTTTTATACTCTAAATGCTCTTTCAGCATGACCAAGTATAATATGGTCATATTCCCAGGTTTTAATATCACACAATATAATAGGTTCTCATGATAAAACAAATTGTCAAGATTTAGATGCCATTTAGAAAATAGATGTTTAAAATAAAACAAATAAATGACAAAATAATCTTTAAAACCTTACTCACTGGTATCCGTACAACTTTGAAGCAGGTATGATATTTCTTTTATCTTTTATTTGTTTATTTATTATTTATTTAGTTTTGGTTTTTTGAGATAGGGTTTCTCTGTGTAGCCTTGGCTGGCCTTGAACTCACAGAGCTCCACCTGCTTCTGCCTCGCAAGTGCTGGAACTAAAGGCATGTGCCACCACCGCCAGGCCGGGTACTGCGTTTCTAAGACTAACTTATAACTTAAAATCCGCCAAGGAAGACATGGACAGACACGGCTACATTAAGATGGGGAAAGTACAAGAGATTCAACACAGAGAGTTACAGATGAATGGCAACATGGCAGAGCAGAGATAATTGTGCACACATATTTCAGACAAAAGAGTAACGTTCCTAATGTAAGAATAAAATAAGGAAAATGGTCCAGTAAAGACTAAAGATACAAGCAGATGGCTTTCAAGGAAGAGAAAAACTAAGGACAAAGGCTAACAGCCAACCCTTGGCAGGAGGCTGTGTCGGGATACTTCTTAGTTGCAAGCAAAGAGCACTTACCTAACATAGATGGAAGGGGTCTGCTTTTACATTTCCGCACAATGAAAAACCCAGAACAGGAGGGTAGGAGCCCTGCTGGCTCAGCCTCAAAATAACACCACAGGGCTGAGGTGGCAGTGTGGGGCGTCTCCTTCTGCGGATTCAGCCTCCCAAGTTAGTCGTCATCGGATGAAATATAGCGCCGTACGCAGTTGTCCTTCAGTATGGAATGGGAGGACTGACTCCTTGAGCCCCACAGTCCGTGGATGCTCAAAATTATCACAGAAAGGGCCAAGCTGTTTGTACAAAAGTGGCACATTCTCCTGTGTGCTTTCAATATCTCTAAAAGGCTTGCAGGAGCCTCTACGAAGGAAACGGCCTTGTGACAGGCTGTTAATTCTGTGTTGTTTAAGGAAAGCTGTAAGGAGAATGTTCATCTGTCCGGAACCCACGCGGCTTTCCCCTCACGGCTTACAGTGTGTGGTGGGTGAGATCAGATGTGGAACTTGGGGGAATGGAGTGTTACCTCTAAGACAGAGAGCAGTTTACCTTGGGTTTAAAGAATGGTTGGTTGGAAGAGGGTTGAAGGGGAGGGGAGAGGTAGGCAGGGGAGCAGAGAAAAATGTAGAGCTCAATAAAAATAATAAAAAAAGGGAAAAAAAGAATGGTTGGTTGGGGCTGGTATAGGAACAAAATGCAGCTGGAACGTTACTATAAATCTCAGCAAACTTCTCTTTTGGTCTTGCTCGTAAGAATTGTGTTTCAGGGGACTGGCGATGGCTCAGTGGTTAAGAGCATGTACTGCTCTTCCAGAGGGCCTGAGTTTGGTCCCAGTACCCTAGTTAGGCACCTCATAACTGCCTGCCTGTAACTTCAGCTCCAGGAACTATGATATCCTATTCTGAACTCATTGGTGCCTGTATCCAGTGGCATACACACACACACACACACACACACACACACACACACACACCTTTTTTTAATATTAAAAAGAAAACAAAACAAACAAATCAAACCCCAAAACCTATATTCCATGACTGCCTCTAGCTGCTACGGAGGTTGAATTATTGAAGATTGAGAAAACACAAGGGCTTCCCACATGTGGCTAGGTGTCTAAAGGAAGGGCATCTATTTTTAGAGTTATTTTCATCTTTTAATTATGTGTCTACTTGTGAGTCTATTCACATGCATGCAGGAGCCTGTGGAGTCCAGGCAAGGCACCACATCCCCCTGGAGCTAGAGTTTCAGGAGAACATTAGTATTTCGCTGTAGGTGCTGGGGGAACTGGGTTTGGATCCTCTGCGAGGTCCATACACCCTCTTGACTACTAAGCCATTTCTCCAGCCCCAGCAGGGCCAGTCCTGAGCAACCTTGAAGAGCTTGGGCTGCTTACTGTGTTTCTCAACAGAGCACTTTCTCCATTTGAGGATGAACAATTCCTCATCGGGAATATTATTTGTTAAGCCTTGGAGCACCTATAAGCCTGACCCCGTGACACTGAGTGCAAATGTGTTAGCTGTCTTTCCACCGTAGCAAAATACCTTTGGGAATCAACTTAAAAAGAGGAAGGTTTATTTGGACTCATGGTTTCAAAGATTCAATTCGTTGTGGGTCTGCCTGTTGCTGTGGGGCCCGTGGTACCAGAATGCACCATGGTGGAAGTGAAGGAAACTGCTCACCTCCTGGTGGCTATGAAGCAAAACCGAGGAAGAGACCAGAGTTCTCAGATTCCCTCCACTTTTTTTTTTCATGTTTATGTCTGTGTGCCCAAGTGTATGTGTGTGCATCACACGTGTGCAGAAGCCCTCAAGGCCAGCACTTTTCTAACAACTTTTGGAAGCTTAATCATGTGATTCATCCATTAGTTCAGTTTCTCAGTATACACCCGAAAGTAGGGGAAAAAAAGAAGTATGTACACAGGAGCCACAGGTAGAATTAGCATGGATGTTCATCAGTACACAAGTTAGAATAGCTCACGGTGGTGTGGGCGTATAGGGGAGTGTCATTCAGCTATGAAAAGCTATGAAATGTTGACCCATCACACAAGATGGAAGAGCCTCAAAACAACCACATTCTGTGATAGGGAGAGCCTCAAAACAACCACATTCTGCGATACCAAATCGTTTCAGATACTTGAAACAACTGAGCAGGCGAATTTACACGAATGGAAACTCACTGTCAGCTTCTGAAGGCAGGAACAGGGAAGGAACGGAGAGTAGCTACCTCGGGAATATGTGATTTTACTTTGGGGAAGTTGCACAATTTTAAAATACTTCATTTCATGTTACTTGAGTTTCAATCGAATTAGCAGGATAAACACAGTTTACTTTAGTCTGGCATCTTCCGTAGAAGGAAGCAAGCTCCATACCTTTTGCAAATCAGTGCAAAGACACATGCACAAGAATAACTGGTGTGGCATGCCCGTGTTTATGGTGGGAATGTGTAAAATTCCTTAAATCTTATCAGGGTTTTACTTTCCCTAGAATCTTAGGGACGCCACAGAGCTGGAGTGGATTTGAACACATGGTGGAACGTGAGCACAGCTTCGAAAGGAGAAGGACACTGGATAAGGGAGACTTGGACTTAGATTGTAGGTGAAGGTGGCGAGGGTGGGGCTGTGTAAGTGCTGCAGTCTTGGTCCCCTTGTCCTTACTGTGGGGTGTAATACCTGTCACCTGTCATATTGCACAACTGTTGTAGCAGGGGCAGTTCCTGCTGTCAGTGACTGGGACTGCTAAACTCTGCTCTGACTTTCTTGACGCTCTGGGACCTGCATTTGAACTCAGTGGCCTCTTTTTGTCCCCTTACAGTACCTTCTGAACTTCCTGACTCCCAGATAATCTTGGCGTTTAATGCTAGCTCCGACTTCCTGCGACTTCCTGGCACTGATCTACTTTGGTTAATTTCGGTTGTACTGTACTGGCGGGAATAATTGCTCAGCTCTGCTTGGGGTCGTGGGCGGAGCCATGGCATGATGGACACTTGGGTGGTCCACTCTTTCCCACCCCGCTGGACAGCCTGTTAAACACTGGAGATGGTCCCAGAACAAAGAATATTCTTCTCCACTGAACAGAACATTTGGTATCTGAGAAGCGCAAAGCTGCCTGTTCCGTGACGCAGGGCAGGCCAGGTAGTCAATTATTCACTTTCCCCAGGGAGAAAGGAGATACTACATCTCTCATCAGCGCACGGAATGTTCCAGCTTCCAGGATGGCTGCTTGTTGTATTAATTACTGCTTAGCATCTTAGCAAAGATGCGATGTGAGGCCGGGAGGATGGCATGCGGCTAAAGAGATACCCGAGGCGATAGTGGCACATTTTAGTGCGACTGCTGGAATCCACTCCAGCTCTGTGGGGTCCCTCAGTTCATCCTCAGCTGACCTGGTATGAGCTCTGCTCAGACTCCAACACAAACTCCTTCCTCACTAGTAAAAGGTAGGGAAACTTTGACCCATCTCAGGTCCCTTCAAGAGATCAAAATGAGATACTGGATGAGGATATTTTTTTTTTAAATTTCTCTCCCTCCCGCCTTCTCTCTCCCCCTCCCTCCTCATCTCTTTCCCTTCTTCCTTCCTTCCCTTTCTTCCTTCCTTTCTTCTTTCCTTCCTTCCTTCCTTCCTTCCTTCCTTCCTTCTTTCTTTCTTTCTTTCTTTCTTGTTTGTTTTTCGAGACAGGTTTTCTCTGTGTAACAGCCCTGATTGTCCCGGATCTTGCTTTGTACACCCTGCTGGCCTTGAATTCACAGAGATCCGCCTGCTTCTGCCTCCCAAGTGCTGGGATTGAAGGCACGTGCCACATCACATAGTCTGAAACCTTCTTTTCTGAAATGCTCTAGACCAAGTATTTTGATTTGAGACTCCTTCACACCCCTAGATATTAGAACACTTGCATACACATGCTGAGATGTTTTGAGGAGGAGCCCCATTTCTATATACTAAATGTATGCCTGTTCTGTTACCAACACAGAAGTAAGGCTAAAGTGTACCCTGTATACCAGAAACACAACCAATCAATGCACTTTGTGATAAATAATGTATCCATAAAACACTCTAGGAACTTAAAATGTTACTAACATTGGTCATCAGCAGTGAGGACAGATTGAAGTGGCCTGGGAGTGCCCTAGTGAGCACTGTGTGGGCGGTGAACCTTAGTGAGGATGGTGAGGATGCTGTGAGCCTTAGAGAGGAGGAGGAAGATGCTGTAAGCCTTAAAAAGGGTGAATAAGATGCTGTGGAGCTGGTCATCAATTGAGTGCACAGCATCATGTATGTGCGAAATGCCACTGAGTCAAATACTTTAAATAGCTAACTTAGTAAACTTTTTATATTGTATAATTTTTAAAAATTTTATATTGTACAATTTTTAAAAAGCTCCAAAAATGTTACGGTTGAATTTCTGTTTCCATCTATAACCAGTCAGCTAAAGACCAGACTGATAACTATAATAACTATAACTGATAAGTGGTAACTATTAATGCTGAGTGCATTTTGTTTTAGACAATGTCTACTTGAAGACACCAACAGCAAATGAAGACAGTAGAGCTTCAAGGTCAAGGTCCCAGGGGAAAGGCAAAGCACTGAGCTAAGTTAACATGCTCTATTTTTCCCCTGAAGGATAAAGATGGAAAACCCCTAGCACAAGAAACCAAGATGGATTATAAAGCTACAGTGATGAATTTAGTGTTAGTATGACGTTGAGTGGAAGAAAGCCCAATAATGGAAGAGAGCAGGGAGTTAAAAACTAGCATGCTCTGTTTTGATGAATATAGATAGGTAGACAGACAGACAGACAGACAGACAGATAGGTGATAAGTAATAACTGACAGCTAGATAGATGATAGGTGATAGATAGATGGATGGGCGGATAGATAGAAAGACAGACAGACAGACAGATGAGAGAAAGAATGAGGGGGAGAGATGTTTAGTTGGGGGCTTCACCGCAGCCCCCTGGCATTCACTTTGGAATGTTGGGTGTAAAGTTCCCTGGCAAAGCCCCCTCCCCTGGGAGTTGCCTCAGTCCAAACCCCACCTCTGAGAAAGCCTGTCAAATGGTGACCCCCTCCCAGGGAAGTTCAAGACCACTCCCACAGGGCTATTTAAACCGCCCCCCAGAGAACGAACATGTGGTCTCCCCTTTTGCTTCCCTGGTGGTCATTCTGGTTCTCCTTCCCCCTCTCCATGTTTTCCTGGGAACCCCCTGGGAGCACTGGCACCCACTAAACCTGGGCCTTTTTAAAATTTGGTCTGATCTGGTTTGATTTGGATTATTGCATTGGCAAAGAGGCTTGTTGGTCGGAAGAACTTAACAATGATAGATAGAGCAGAGGTAGCACTCCATATGTGTGGGGTACAGAATATCTAGGTCAACCGACAAACACAGAGAAAAGGGCATCTCAGACCCCTCCAACTCAACAGCACACACATCTGCTCCAGATGGGTCAGACTTAACCAATGAGAAGAAAACAACACAATTCCTGGAAGGTATACATGAGAAAGCTTCATGGCCTTGGAAAAAAACATCTCTTAAACAGACCCAAAGAAAAAAAGCCATTTTGGACTGTATTAAAGTTCAAAATGATTTGTGTTCAGCAAAAGACACCACTGGGGAGAATGAAAAGGCAAGTCAGAGTTGGAGAATGTATTCAAAATAAATGGACAAATGACTCATAACTAGAATACATTTTAAAAATTTTTATAAAGGAATAAGAGAAAAATTCAGGACTTTTGAATTGAGTGAAAGAGTCTAGCAGACATGTTACCAAAGAAGATACCCAATTAGGCAACCAATATGCAAAATGTTATACATGCAAATTAAAACCACAATGGCATACTATTGTTAATATATCTCAAACAGTAGCAGAAACTGAAAATACTTTTCTGAGCAGAATGCCCAGGAACTGGATGCTCGAATGCTGCTGCTGGGAGCTTTTTGTCAATTAATTGGGAAAATTGTGGCCAACACAATTGTTGAATTTCTAAGCACACAGTTAAACAAAATGCTGATATCCCTGCACCAGGTGACATGTTCAAGAGAGATTACAGTTGTGTTATTTGCAGCAGCCCCAACCTAGAAACAACAAAGAACTCCATGAAAAGTAGAAACAAGCCAGTTGGTGGTGGTACATGCCTTTAATCCTAGCACTCAAGAAGCAGAGGTAGGAGGATCCACACCTTTAATCTCAACACTCAAAAGGCAGAGGCAGGCAGATAGATCTCTGTGAGTTCAAGGCCAGCCTGGTCTACAGAGCAAGTTCCAGGACAGGCTCCAAAGCTACACAGAAAACCCTGTATCAAAAAACAAAACAAAAACAAACAAAAAGTAAAAAAAGTGTAAACAAATTAGATTATTTGTTTTGTTTTGTTTTGTTTTTTTGAGACAGTCTTTCACTGTGTAGCCCTGGCTGTTCTGCAACTCAGTCAGTACTTGCAAAATGTTTTACTAACTGAACTACCTCTCTAGTCTCTAGCTACTATTTTTAAAGAATCTCTTTTATGATATTGTCAATTATGTGTCTCTGTGTGGGTATATATACATAAGTTCAAGTGCCCACAATGGCCAGAAGAGGGCGCCAAAGCCCAGGTAACTGGGTTACAAGCATTAGTCACTGAGCCATCTCGCCAGTCCGATTACTGTTTCTCATAATATTGCCTTAATTTCTTGCAGCTGGATTATTATTTATATACTGAAAACTTATTAAAGTGTCATTTTACATCAATCCAGACATGGATTCATGTAGTTAGAAAAATGGTTTAAAAAACAACAGTTTTAAAAAACAGACCCAACAGTTTCAACATTGTAACAATCATGTATGAAAGGCCTACCACTTAGTCTCCTCTCCCATGGTTGCTTTCAAGGTTGGTAAAAGACTGGTTACTTTTGTCACACTTATGGAGCTTGTTACTAGGGGTCATAAACCAAAGTACTAGATCAAATAAAAGTTGCAGAGAAAATGAAAATACATTTCTAAAGGAGGAGATAAGCCTTATCAGGAAGCAGCAGCCTTCTTTAGCCGAGCATTCATGCGCAAAGTAAAGTAAACCCTGCCAACCTAGCCTTCCCCCTTAATGGAAGGCCAATCCTTCACACACACACACACACACACACACACACACACACACACACACACACACACCCCATACTCTAACTTAGAGACCAGGTCTTCTTGTTACCTATTCGTATGTTAATTAGGGACCGAGGACATCCTGAGGCCCAAAGAAAAATCCCTATGCAAATTCTCCACTATTTAAGAAATTTCCACAGAAGAACAAAAAATTTCTTCTACCTGTCCCCATTAAAAACCCTGAGAGCACCTTCCCTTTTGAAAATGGGGAGGCTTTCCTGGAAAGTATATAGTCTCCATGCTTTTCCATAAGCCCAGACATGAATAAAACTATCTCTAGTAACCTCTACTTCAGTTGGACTAGTAGTGCTGGAACTCCCGGAACTAGTAACAGGGGCATGTATGCAGAAAACGGAAATGAATGGTATACAAACTGACCCTGAGTCTTTACAAAACCCACACCCACATACACACACACACACACACACACACACACACACACACACACACACGGAGGGACAAAGGGATGAACAAATCTTCTGGACACACAACACACGACTCAGTTGACTTCTCGTATACTAACAGTAAACACCATGTAAAGAACATTAGATCTGCTGAGAAAAGACTTGAATAGACAACTCAGTGTAAAGATCTTCCAATGGTCAAGAACTGCATGAAAAATTCTTTTTTTAATTTGTTTTTTGTTTTCAAGACAGGATTTCTCTCTGTAGCTTTGGAGCCTGTCCTGGAACTTGCTCTGTTGTAGACCAGATTGGCCTCAATCTCACAGAGATCCACCTGCTGCTGCATCCGAAGCATGGGATTAAAGGCCTGTGCTACTACCGCTCTGCATGAAGACTTCTCAGCATTGCTAATAACCAGGGCAGTGAAAATCCAGCTACCAGTCTTCTCATACCTGCTAAAGTGATATTCACAAAAATAGAGTATTTCACCAGGCTTGGTGAAAGTGTGGCGAAGAGAAACACCTATCTACTATGAATAGCAATGTAAGATGGTGTATTGCGGCAAAAAAACCTTAGCGGTCCTGCAAAAGAAGGCATCATCCAACCATATGACTCTGCCATCCCATTGCTGGGTGTATAATGGAAGGAAAGGAGATGGGCCCTGTAGGACCCATCCATGACCAGCTCAATAAAGGCCTGAGTCTCAATAGTTCACCCTGAGGCAATACCTGGTTCCAAGAAAGACCACAAACAGACTACCCTATCACCATTCAGGAACAGACCATCCAAAGGGAATTTCTAATGTTCCAATCATTGTAGATAGGATCACCTGCCAGCACACATTCACCAGGACACCCCTAGACAAATGTCAGCCAATCAGGGGTCCTGAACCTTAGAAATCCCTCACCAGTGTGACCCCGGGGCTCTCCTTTGGTTGAGAATAACAGTGGCTAGTAATGGCAATTATTAGCACTCAAAAAATTACTGAAAATAGTAAATTCGAGAAGTTTCCTATGTCTTCCCTACAATAACACTATTTGCACTTACATGCATTTAAAAATGTCTTTTCTTTTTCTTTTTTCTTTAAGTAAGGAAGGGCTAGCCATAAAAACCATCTTGGCTCCCACACTTTTCTGCGTTAGACTTTACTCCATGGTGCACAGTAAACAGTGAGAGCAGCCGGGCTCCCCCACAAATGAGCTAATGAGCTCTCTTTGGATATGACCCTGAAACCCACTGCATTTGAGAGCAGAACTCTACCTCATTTTAGTTTGTTTATTTTTATGTGCATTGGTGTTTTGCTTGCATGTTTGTCTGCCTGAAGATGCCTTCTACCCTGGGACTGGAGTTATAGACAGCTGTGAGCTGCCATGTGAGTTCTGGGAATTGAATTTGGATCCTTTGGAGAAGCAGTCAGTGCCCTTAACAACTAAGCCACTTCTCCAGCCCCCCACCCTGCCTAACCGTAAAGCTCAGCTTCCTCAAAAGGGTACTGTGTTCAACAGCTTTAGTCACTCTTGACAAATGTCAGAGAAAACACTCTTTAAGGTACGCTTAATTTTGACTCTGGTTTTAGTCCATGGTTCATTGGCTCCGCTGTGTGGGGTCTGTGACAAGGCAAGGCATCATGATGAGAACATGTAAGAGAACAAAATAAAATATTCACCTGATTGTGGGAAAAGGAGATAGATAGATAGATAGATAGATAGATAGATAGATAGATAGATAGATAGATAGATAGATAGATGGATGGATGGATGGATGGATGGATGGATGGATGGATAGATGAATGGATAGATGATAGATGGATGGATAGATAGATAGATAGATAAATAGATAGATAGATAGATAGATAGATAGATAGATAGATAGATAGATAGATAGATAGATAGATCCAACTCCCAGCGACCTCACTCGACTTACTCCTACCTGTCCCACCTCTGACACCAGCACCCAACAGCACTGCATTTCAGCAGCAAAGACTTCAGTCCAAAGTCTTGGGGACACCCTTCTTTCCTTCTGGGGACTGTGACTTGAGCATCCTTCTGGCTAAGCAACCAAAGAGTGGATTAGTTCACTGCTAACTTCAGAAAACACAGGTTATTCAGTGATAGTTCTGAATGATTCCTGTGGTCTTTTCAGATTAAAAAGCTGTCCCTATGGCACTCAAAGGAACTGTCCTCTCGGCTTTTGTAGGTAGCTGGTTCCCACAGTGACCCTTGACTTTCAGAAGTGCCGTGACCAGCTTCATGGGCTTTAGGAAGAATGAACGTGTGTTTGTATATAAAGTACTAGACCCCAGACTAAAACTCACAATAGAGAAAAGACGGCCTTTCTTTCTCCTCAGGTCTATAGCTTAGGTTGAACAAGGCTTGCTTCTCCAGTCGTGTTATAAATTCCCCAAAGACAGAGATTCCAGTCCAGCTCCCCTTCCTCCCAGCAGCCTTCCATGTAACAGCCCGGGGTGCTGCAGGTGAGCAGCCAGAGGTATGGGACAGGAAGGAGGGAGCTAGAGTGAGAGATAGATCCTCGTTTGTGTCTCTACCCTGACCTCATAAAAGCTTCCTTGTCTGCTTTTTAAAACGTCTATGAATAAAGCTAAGATACTAGTGTGTTTTATGTGCATCTTTATACTGTGAGGTGTCTTTTTTTACATGCAAACATAAAAGCATTTGTCATGGATGGGGAAATCACAGAAGTGTCACCCAGCCAGTCCGGCAGCTAACACCTGCCTGTGTGATTCATTCCTTCCAAAGGGGATGTTTAGTCAGTGTATACAGTAGTATGCATCCTTATGACCTTTGTACACATTCTTGTCATGGTGCTTTGGTTATATTTGCTCCTTTATCACCATGTCTGATTCTATTGGCTCCTTCCTTTTCTCCAAATAGTCATGTTGCGTGTGTGTGTGTGTGTGTGTGTGTGTGTGTGTGTGTGTGAAAGAGAGAGGGAGAGAAAGAGATACATTCTGTGAGAAAAAATGTGGTATTTTCTTTATCTCTCCCATTATCCTTTCTTGTTCTCTTTCCCCATTTTAGAACTCTTCTACCCTACAAACAGACACACTCTTACTTCATGTCACACACACACAAACACACACAAACACACACACACTTGCAGATGAGAGCAAGCACAATATCTGTGGGTTTGATTGTTCTATTTTGTTTAGCATGATGACCTTCAGTTCCGTCCATGTACCTACAAATGTTACGATTTCATTTTTCTCTGCAGTTGAATAAATCTCCATTGAATATATGTCTATGGACATCAGGATGGTTCTATGCCTTGGCTATTATGAATAGCACAGCTGTAAATGTGGATATGCAAACATCTCTGTGGTGCCTTGATTTAGAGTTCTTCAGGTGTAACCCTAGTGCGGTATGGCTGGGGATGTGGTGGTTCTATTTTCAGTTTTCTGTGCAGCCTCCATACTGAGTTCCATAGAGGCTGCGCAGGTTTAGTTCCCATCAGTACTGTGTAAAAACTGCTTGTGCCAGGTGTCTTCACTAACAGTTGGAATCTCAACATGGTTTTGCTTTTCATTCCCTGGTAGCTAAAGATGTTGAACATTGTTTTCAAATAGCCTTTGGCTGGTTTGCATTTCCTCTTTTAAGAACTGTCTAATCCAAGATCTCCTGAGTAAATTGGGAGCATGGGGACCATGGGAGAGAGTAAAAGAGGAAGGGAGAGGTAGGGAGGGGAGTGGAGAAAAATATATAGCTCAGTAAAAACAATTAAAAATTTAAAAGAATTAAAAAGAACTGTCTAATCAATTCGTTGGCCCGTTTATTGATTTGGTTTCTTGGCCTTAAATGTTCTGAGTTATTGACATAGTCTAGATGTTAATTCCCTAATATTTTTGGTAAAATCTTCCACCATTCTAGGGGCTGTCTCTTCACTCTGCTGATTCTTTCCCTTGTGCGTGCAAGCTTTAGATTGTATGCAATCCCATATTTCAATTTTTACAATTATTTTCTAAGCTGTCAGAATCCTTTCCAGGAAGTCCTTCCCTGTGCCTAGGTGTTGAAGTGTTTTTTTTTTTTTTTCTTGCCTAGCATGCTCGAAGTTTTAAACCTTACTTTAAGTCCTACAACTCATTCAAAGTTGACTTTTCCAGCTCTTTTTCTATCAGTTTTCTCTGCCGCTGGCTTAGTGATGGAAGAGGAATTACCGAGAGGAAAAGGAATTGTGCTCACCCTGCTCTGCTTCCCCCGGCTCCTTTCTTCAGGGAAGCAGTTTAAACAAGCAAGAGCAGGCATTGCATGGCTCCTTGGTTCTTCACATCATCGCGTCTGCAGTGGAACGAAGTTCAAAGGGAATGCTGTCCGTCTGGTTCTCAGTGCCCCCACTTCCTGAGCCGTGACTATAACATGCTTTTGTGCCCTGTGCTCACTTCTACTACTGTAAGTTCTGTGGGCTGCGGGACCACTGGGATTTGTGCTCATGGAATATCTGGAGCTCCGTATGCAACTGAGATGGCAAGGAAGGTGGCCTGCATGTTGCTCAGATGTGGCTTTTTTATCATATTAGACATACGCAATGCAGATTCAAGGAAGAGATTATAAAGAGTTCCAGACAACCACCGCAAAGCATCAAAGCAAATCTAGGGTGCATTTGGGAGCCAGACCATCTGGGAGCAGGTCAATCTGTGAGTGTGTAGTTCATATAGTCAGTTGAAAATCTAGAATAAGTAAAAGGACAAAGGAATCAAATCATCTCTACTCTTCACACGCACAGGGCAGACATGATAGATGTTTCCCCTTAGAAATTTACCAACTGCACATTCCCTGGAAGCCAGGACACCCCACCTGCCCAATGACACCCCAGCTGTAGAGACCACAGCAGAAAGAGATTTTTTGCAGGTCTACAGGGCTGGTGGTCATGGATGTCCATGCTTCTGAAGACTCCAAGAGGTCAAGATGAGGAAAGAGAGACACTTGAGCAGTGTACCTGCGGCTTAGTAAAAATGATTCCATAAGTAAAATCGTAGTGGTCTGTCCGAGGAGAGCCTCTTGATAAGAGCTGACGGGAGATGTGTGCTGAACTTGGAACTTGATGGAGCTGTTGGGAAATGTTGAGGACGGCCTCATAAAAAACAGTGCAAGTAAACACACACACACACACACACACACACACACACACACACACACACAGAAAACTCCAAGTTGCAGAAGTCAGGGAATATAACCTTATATGCTTTGATAGGGGACTATGTGGTGAAAAGATTGTGAACAGACCTTTGATTACTCTAGAAAGTATTCAGTCCATTGCTTCCTCCTTCCTGTCCCATATATAGAGTCCCTCTAGCCGCTCTCCTGCAGCATCTGGTGCTGTTCTATAGAGGGTGCCTGTGCAGTAAAAGCTTGCTCAGACAGGGTCCCAGGCCAACACCAGGAAAGTGAATCATCTGCTTCACCTGGCACAAATGATCTCTCAACTGTCTCCCAGTATCTCCTGCCCAGGTCATTGGCAGATAACAGGATCCACCTCCTTATAGCTCCCTGCAGCCTCCACAGCACATATTCTATGCTCAGCACTGAGTTACTTCCAGAAAGATACACAATTGGAGAAGCAATCCACCTTGCTTTCCACAAAGACTCCTGATCTTCATAGGAATAACTATTCAACATAGAAATCTAGTCTAAAGTGATAGCCCAGAAACCCCTGGTAGAAATTAAGCCCACCCACACCTGTTTTTTTCCAAGTGGTTTCAGAGTCTAGTGTCTCCTACTTTACCCTTGTTAGACTCAGGAACAAAACTAGCAACCCAACATACTCCAGTCCTAGCCTGGATCACTGCCCATAAGCCACCTGGGAGGCAACATGGTTGCAGCGTCCTGGGAAGGATGATGTTTCAAGGGGATCTGGAGTCTTCCTCCTAGATACTCTCTTAGATGGTGGATTTCCACTGGAACCCAAGGAAAACTGAATAGGAGTAGGTAGGGAAAAAAATAGGCATCCCGACTGAGAACCAGGACCCTCACCCACTAATACTGCAGGTCTCCTGATGCTAGCTGGACCTAGAGCTGGTAACTCGTTTCCATTGTTTAAAGTAGAAGAGTTTGGCACTATAGACCGAAGAAAGCATAGACTGTTGAGGCGGAGTCTAGTGGGTCATTCTGGTAGAGGTGCAGGAGAACATCAATAGTGATGTTGACAGAAAAGGCCAGAATTATGAGGTTTCAAATAAGAACAAGAGCTTTGGGGAAACTGAATCAAATACCTTTGATGTGACATTTTGGAAAAGAATTTGGATGTGTCCTGCTCTTATACCAAAATTTTTTTTTCTTTTATTTTTTTTTATTGAGAAAAGGAAAAAAAAAAACAAGTTTCCACCTCCTCCCAGCCTCCCATTTCCCTCCCCCTCCTCCCACCCTTCCCCCCCTCCTCCAACCCTTCTCCCCCTCCCCCCACTCCTCTCCCCCTCCCTCTCCAGTCCAATGGGCAGTCAGGGTTCCCTGCCCTGTGGAAAGTCCTAGGTCCTCCCCCCTCCGTCTATATTTAGGAAGGTGAACATCCAAACTGGCTAGGCTCCCGCAAAGCCAGCACATTAAGTAGGATCAAAACCCCGTGCCATTGTCCTTAGCTTCTCATCAGTCCTCATTGTTTGCCATGTTCAGAGAGACCAGATATATCCCATGCTTTTTCCGTCACAGTCCAGCTGGCCTTGGTGAGCTCCCAATAGATCAGCTCCACTGTCTCAATGGGTGGGTGCACCCCTCGTGGTCCCGACTTCGTTGCTCATGTTCTCCAAAATTTTGAGTGAAGGTAAATTCAAAAGTAATCAACTGGGGCCAGAGATGGCAAAGGTTTTTACTGTGCAAAGCTGGTGACCTGAATTCATCACCTGGAACACACATAAATAAAGGTGGAAGGAGAGGACTGGCTCCACAAAGTTCTTCTCTAATTTACATACATACATACATACATACATACATACATACACATACACTAATAATAATGATGATGGTGATAAACACAATTTCAAAGTTCAAAAAAAGACTACTTTAATTGGTGAGGGAGCTTTCAAGATAGCATGGTGTCCAGGCTGTGGCGTGGATATTACTTGTGGCTTTCGGACAGCTTTACAGTGAAAATGGGGTGAAAAGGCTGAGCAGCAAGATGGGGAAAAGTATGCATTTGAGGAGCTGTGGAAAATCTTGTGTGCTGATTGGTTTTGTCAACATGACACAAACCTAACCCCATCTGAGAAGAAGAACTTGTGAGAAAATGCCTCCAGAAGATTGTCATATAGGCAATTCTGTGGTGCATTTTCTTGATTAATGATGGGTGTAGGTGGCCTCATGTCCACAGGGGACAGTGCCAAACATGGGCAAGTGAGCCTGAGTCATAGAAGGAAGCAGGCTGATTGAGTCATAAGGAGCAAGCCAGTAAGCAGTGTTCCTCCACAGCTCCCGCGTCTCTCACTGATGGAGTGTGATCTAACAGTTGTAAGCTGCAGTAAACCTTTGTATTCTCCACGATACTGCTTTAGGTCGTAGTGCTTTATCCCAGCTACGGGAACCCTGGCTAAGACAGGTTGCTATGGCTAAGGTCAATTAGTGTGGGAGGGCCAATCCACTTTGTGTGGTGCCATCCCTGGGCCAGTGGTCCTTAGTTGCAATGGAAAGCAGGCTGAGCAAACCATGAGAAGCAAGCCAGTAAGCAATGTTCCTCCATGGTCTCTGCTTCCAGGTTCCAGCCTTTAGCTTTCCTCCATGATAGACAGTAACTTCTCAGCTAAACCAACCCCTTTTTCCCCAAGTTGCTCTTGGCCAGTGTTTTATCACAGCAATGGAAAGCAAATGAGAACGTCATAAGCCTACTCAGACTGGCGGTAGTTCAAAGATTGACACCACCAAATAACAAACCTGCCTTGGAGGTAAACCTCAACCATCGATGGACTCAAAACCGAAAACGCATTTAAAAGACCTTCAACTGAAAAGAGAATGTTACTTAAGTGGTGGCCTCTTCAGAGAAAGACCACATAGGAAAGCATTTGCATTGGTCCCCTTTCTAGATGCTTCTGGGCTATAGTCCAAGAGTACCTGGCTACCCTTCAAGCTACCGGACCTTCCTCCATCCCAGTGGTGCTGGCTTGGCATGCATGCTGAGAGGAGGAGTTACGGACAGGGTCGTGAGAGCTTGTGCCAAGGTTCCAGAGAAAATCCTGCGAGGCTAAGCAGTCATTGACAGGGTCACATCCCATTCATAGAGACCCCATAGCGTGAAGCTGTGAAGGTGAAATATAAGTTCTAGTGGATACCCCGGGATGTTGGAGACAAAAGGAGCGTAGAACATCTGCCACGGAAAGCTACGGGCTCTGAGTGAAACTGGCTCAAAAGAGAATTCATGTATGCTGCACATAGCAGACCCCCGGGGTGGGTGGGGGCAGAGCTATGCCAGTCTGTTGGAGTTCAGAGGATGTCACCACATTCCCCATTGCTACGAACTGGGCTCCAGGGTTTAATGGTTGTTCTTCTGGGTTGCATTCTTGCTTTGCTCAAATCTTTCCCGGACCCCCTTCCTCTCTTTTAAAATGGGAATGTTTACTTGGTGCTGTTGTGAATTGGAATGAGACAATCCCTCTATCGCCTCACTGGGACTCAGAGCTGAGAGACTGAATTCTTAGAAGGCACTTGGAACTTTGGCGTTTGCGCTAGTGTTAAGACTTGGTAACTTTCAAAGTTGGATTTAATGTGACTTTTAATTATGAGATGGCAGTGAGCCTGGGTGGGCTAGAGGTTAGAATAATATTGGTTAAACAAATATAAAATATCATCCATAGGCTCATGTGTTGGAATATTTGGTCCCCAGCTGATAGCACTGTTTTGGAGAACTGTGGAACCTTCGGGATAAGTGGCCCAACTGGCAGGACTGTGTCATGGTCATCAAGCTTTGAAGGCTGTATCTACTTCTGCCCTAGCCTGAGCTCTCTATTCCTGGAAGAGCTGCCATGCGAGGTGCTCCATCTCATGCTCCCATTACCATGGGGCTACCGCTCTGCTTTGCCTCTTTAATGATAGACTGAGCCCTTTGACACCGTGAACCAAAATTAATCCTTCTTTCTTAGTGTCTGATGCCTTGCCACCACAGTAGGGGCCATTTTACTTCTGACCATTGTGCATATGGGCCAATTCTCCACATATGTTCATAAACTCTGCCTCAGTGACTCATTTGGAGGTCCTCTGAAGGAGTCATTCTTCTTGAGCTATCAGTTCCCATTTATCGGACACAAGCTGTTCGTTGACTGTGGGTCACTGATCGCCACCCCCCCCAACGCTGGAGACTAAATTGAGGGTCTCTCAAGTGCTGGTGAAGCCCTCTAGCTAGAGAGTGAAGTTCAACTGTTCTACAGACACTTGTGAGGCAGGCTACGCTAGAGAACAGCAATTTTTTCACCATTCCATCATCATGGGATAATTGTGTAGATGGAATTATCTACACAGACATATAGAAGGTGCATGTGTAGCTCTTGGCAAGATCAATGAATCCTGGCTTATCCCACAGCCTTCCCCCCTGTCTGAGTAGTCTTATGGTATCCTCAGTTGCTTTCCGTTGCTGTGATAAAACACTGGCCAACGGTAACTTGGGGAAGAAAGGGTTTGTTTAGCTTACAAGTTACTGTCTATCATGGAGGAAAGCTGAAGTAGGACTTAAAGGCCGGAACCTGGAAGCCGGAGATGAGGTAGGGACCATAGGGGAACACTGCTTACTGGCTTGTTTCTCATGGTTTGCTCAGCCTGCTTTCTTACACGGCTCAGGACCATTTGCCCACAGGTCAGCACCATACACAGTTCCAACCTCCCACATCAATTAGTAACCAAGAAAATGCCCCGCAGAGATGCCCATGGATGAACTGACAGAGGCAAGTTTTCAGTTGAGTCTTCCTGTTTCCAGGTGTGTAAATTGACAACTATGGCATGTGAATAGAAAGTTGGTACACTTCCCCTCCCAAATGATCTGTGGCTAGTTCTGTTTTCAGGCAATCCCACCTCTGCCTTATACTGAATTTATGACAAAAAAGCAGGCTTCGAGAGACTAAAAAGAAAGTAAAACTTCTTTGGCTTTTAAAAAAATGCTCAGTTAAATGCACTTTTCCAAGACTGCATCTGACCAGACCCTTGGGATGGTGAAGCTACACGGAACCGCATCCTCAGGTTTCTTTCCCTGTTGATAGGCTTATGACAGCTGTGGTCGGTCTTACAAGCATTGTCAAGTAGTTGCAAAACCTAGGACACGTTTATCTTATCTCTTGGTCAAAAGAAATCAGTTCAGCACTTGTTGGAGAAATTCCATTTTATTCGCCATCACGAAGGTGAGTGTTTCAGCCCACGCATTTTATTTCCTCCATCAAGGCACGCAAGGAGGAATCCCTGTGGGTGACTTTAAAACTGACATCCCTTTGTGAGGGAGTTGGAGCTCTTTGCTTTAGACAAAAAGAAAAGCAGAAACTACAGAGAGAAGCTACCCTTTCAAGCCTCTCCCTCCCATCCTAAAGCAGCTGCATGCATGCTTGTATATCATAGACAACTGTTTACACAGATTCTATTTACTCAGGGCAGGGGATCATGAAGATTTCTTTCCTATCAGACATCTGGAAATGTGTGCAAATTGAACAGCAATGTTTGTAGATCTTGCAAAGGTCTAAGCCCAAGTGCGGCTGGGTCTTTGTCCGCGGTTGTTGGTTCACTTGCTCTCTGCTCATAGCCCTTAGCTGACAAAGAGGATTCAGCTGCAGAATTCGCCATCATGCCTCGGATCCGAAATCTGAGTACCAAAGACGGAGGAACCAGAAGCTTTCCTGGGATTGGTGGGGGCACAGACTTATATGTGGTTGCAGAACTGAACTCAGGAACAAGAAAAAGCAGTAATAAAAGGTTTCTGAGCGTGTATCAACCGAAAATTAGTTCCGAGTCAAACACAAAGAACCCAGGGTATTCCAGTAGTGCTCACTGATGCTGCACTGTGTGACTTGGCGGCACCCTTAGTTCTGGTTCCAAGGGCACAGCCTATAGTAAAACTTCTATTGAATTTACAGTGGTTCTTTCTAGTCGCTGTTCCCATCTCTCATTCACTCCCATGATACAAATTTCCTACGATACAAATTTCCTCTGAGAATCATTTCTCCTCAAAAGCTAAATTCTCAGTGTTTTTTTTGTTTGTTTTTAATTTGTTATTATCGAGATTTCAATAATTATTATAGTATATTGCACCCTGTGTTCTTTATCGATTTCTTCTTGCAAAGATAGCTACGTCCCAGCATTGTATCTCCCACTCCCCCGACATTTCCCCATACAAGGAGGCTTCTCTCTTCAGGTACATACATCTTATAAGTCTTACGGGAAGTCAGGGCCCTTGAGCACAGGACCACTGGAAGCCCAAATAAACTTGTCCACACCAAATCCCTTTCAATCCTTCTAGGCACTAGGATTCCTCCTTACATTTCCCAATTCCCAAAGACCCACCCCGCCTCTAGGACTCCTTTCATGATGCGCCCTAAGAGTCTCAAAGCAAACTTTCTCCTGAGCTCAGGGCATTAATGGAGATCTGAAATTACAAGTATTTAAAATCTATTCCTCCAGAGAATCCAACACCTCGATCTAGCTCCCCAAAGAACTTTAGATGTTGATTCGGTCAGAGGCACCTGGTCCCATGATTGACCTG
Organism: Microtus ochrogaster; assembly: GCF_000317375.1. Taxonomy (NCBI): domain Eukaryota; kingdom Metazoa; phylum Chordata; class Mammalia; order Rodentia; family Cricetidae; genus Microtus; species Microtus ochrogaster. The sequence continues at coordinate 39,145,659 of NC_022018.1, forward strand.
ATTAACAAGCGGTCCAGAGTGGATGGCCCACCCTTAGTTCACAGGTTTTGTCCTATCATCCAGACTCCATCTTCCCAGATAGCCAGCCTGTGTGGGGGGCCTTCCCCACCCTGATCACACATTCCCCAGATTTCAAAACAAAGAGAACTTCACATACGGTGCTAAGTTTGAGTCCCTTCCTTGTTAACATATGAGAAAAATCTGTTTCCCAATGCCCCTCCCTTCCAGCCTTTAAGGCTTCATTTAGGTTCTGCTGATCAGAAATGAGTCACATCCCCAGGCCTAGGGAGGACACTGGCACACAGAAGTTGTCATAATTGATTTAGATACATTTGGACCATTGCCATCCCAATAATGGCCCCAAGATTGACGATTCTATCAATAAACTAGAAGGGAAGGATAAGTGGGGACCCAACTACAGTGCTTTCCAAAGTTGCTTTATAAACTCAGAAATATCTACGTGGTCTAACATCCAGTTGGGATTTAATTTTCAGTGGTTGCTATAGCCTTTCTATAAAAGATTAGAGCAATCAGCAAGATACTACAAACCCCACCAAACTTCTGGAACATTCTAGTTCTTTTTATCCCTACTCTTTAATAAGAACTTTAAAAATTAGTGTACTAATTATTGTTTCTAAAAAGCATTGAGACTAAGATAATGCTCCTTGGAATCTGTTCAATGAAATTAGGGAAGATAATTTGTAGCTAGGATAAGTATAACTTGATGTTCTTTGGATAGAATATCTATTTCCTTGGCCATTCTGATTTGGAGGTAACTTACATGAACAATATCACCAAATTTATGCCTGCTAACTATATTATGAACTAAGAAAGATCTATGAAGTCTATCTTATTCCAAGCCCATGGACCAACATGTCTGGTACCATGAGAAAGAGTGCAATGAAGAGGAGGCAATCGTTCCAGATCTACTAGACCGCCAGGAAGGGAGGCTTCTCAGAGACTATGGGATTCCACGGATGGTGAAGACAAGTAGAAATTCTGTGAGGGTAAGGAGGAAGGACAGCTAAGGCAATGAAGCAGAGCAAAGAGGCACAAAAGCATGAAGAATAAAGCATGCTCTTTGTTCAGGAGCAACTTCGATATCTGACTTTTCCTTCGGGGAGTGATAGGAGAGACACGGAGGACCCCAACGGGGGCAATATGTGCACAAATAACAGATGCCAAGGGACACATCAATGATTTCTGATAGCTCTGGCAGCTGAGCTTCAGGTCAGGGTGACAGACTCACCGAGGGTCTTGCTGATGTTCTCCCATGGTGGAATGCAGAAAGACAAGGGGATGAAGCGCATCTTCACTTAATGGAAAAGAAGAAACGAACCCTCTAAGAATTTTTATAACACACAAATCCATCCATGGTGGCAGAAGACCTCCCCAAAGCTCACCTCCAAACACAGTTGCTTCAGAGATTGTTGCCATTATAAGAAGGGAGAAAAATGTTCAAACCAAAGCATGTTCCCTTGGAATCTCAAATAATAGGGACAATAAAATGTCTCAAGAAGGGAAGAGATGGCCCACATCCACTTGTTTTTCTAACTCTTGAATTTGACCAATTTTTTACAGGACCAAGGTTAAGAGGATTCTGAGTCTCAGTTTCCCTGCGTGTGTGACCATCTGAGATATGTAGAATCCACTGCACCGTCCACACTGTAATCTGGTGCATCAATTCCTTTTTTTTTATTGTCACGACAAAATACCTAAAGAAAAATTGTGATCTAAATGTGAATGTCATCAGTAGACTCATGTGTTTGAGCTTAGTCCTCAGTTGTGAGTGGACCATGAGGTGGAAGCCTGCTGGAGGAAATGGATGACTGGAGAGGCACTTTGAGGTTTTATAGCCCGTCCCAACTTCCTGTCCTTTCTACTTCTGGTTCTGCTAAGATACGAGGATGTGAGAAGTCACAGCTGCAGACTGTGAAGCTGCCTGCACCACACCTTCCCTACTCTGATTAACTAACTCTATCTTCTTGGACAGTGAGCCAGAATAAATCTTTTCTCCCTTAAGTTGCTTCTTGTTGGGCATTTGATCACAACCAGGAGAACAGTTATTAATGTTCTTAACAAAACCTAGAGAAGGAAGGTTTTTATTTTGGCTCATAGGTTAAAGAGCTACGGTTCATCCCAGAGGAGAAGACCTGGTAGCAGGTGGCTCCACAGTGGCAGTAACTCCAGGGTGGCAGAGGAGAAGACCTGGTGGTAGGTAGTTCCATGGTGGCAGTGGCTCCACAGTGATCGCAGTGTGTAGCTGGGAGTCTTCCTCTCCTTTTATCTTGGCAGAATAAGAAGCAGCAAGTAGGCAAGAAGTGAAGCTAGCCCTCCCCCTAGTTTCCCCACCTCCTCAGGTTCCTACAACCTACCAAAATGGCATTATCCACTGGGGACTAAATCCACCCTAAGAGCCTGGGAGAACATTTCACAGTCAAACCACAGCACCTGTTGCGGACGACTCTGCTTACACTAGCACAGCAAATATTGACAATCTGAAGTCAGCCAAAAATGTCTTGTATCTTGGAAATCATTTGCTTTCCTGGCTTAATTTAAAAGCAAAACAAAACAAAACATCTCAAGGCAAATCTGTTAAACAGCATGGCCAGTCAGGCTCAGGCAGAGTTACGCCTAAAATAATGATTTCTAATCTTTCTAAATAAAGCTTAAAGCTGAGTTGGTGAGAGGTGTGGGGTCTACTACTAGACAACCAATACACAAACGAGGGCTTTATATGTTACCTTTGATTATTTATTTATCATTCAGTGACCAACCCTGCTAGAGTTGTTGAACTACAGACATCTCCTGGGAAGTGAACAAGTCATTGTATTTACCTTTAAGGTCCCATGAAGCTGCCACGTGCTTGGATTCCAGGATGGTGGAGCTTCCCTTTTAAAGCATTTTAAAAAGGAAAAGAAGCAGCAGAACCCCCACCTCTGGAACTGCATAGGTCAGAGTCGGAGGAGGAGGTGAAGGGATGCAGTGCAGGACTGCCTAGTGTCCTTATAAACACTCAAGCCGTTGCCCCCGGAGCCACACCCAAATGGAAGGACTCCTCCTTGTCTGATGAGTCACTGTATCCCCCAAAGTTCCAAACTCCAGTCTGAGAAAAGAGAAACTCACCTTCCCAGGTATGTAACAGACATTCCTTTGAAACACTGATATTTGTTTCATAACAATAAAAATATGTCTTAAAATATGTCCTTCACATATATTTACCTCACGTCAGGCATTGGGCTGAGCTTTCTCTATATATTGTCCCGCTGGAGGCTTGTGGAATCTTATTAATGAAGTGGTCTTACCTTCAGTTTATAGACTGGAAAATCTGCCAGGGAGCAGTTTAATAAGTTGTCTGAGTTATGCAACTAATGTGCTGGTATCAGGATTTGAACTCAAATCTGCTCTGTCCACCTAAAGTCTGCTTCTTCACTGTTTCCCTGCACTTTAGATAAAGGCAAGACACACTGTTTAACTAGCTGGGAAAACACATTTAGGAGAATCAAGTTGGATGGCCTACCTCATAGAACACATGTAAGTTTCTTTGGCATGGGATCCTTTAGAATGTAAGGTTCATTGTCGAACCTGTTTCTGCAGTAATCTAGTCCTGAAGGATGGTGGCAAAGAGTGGGAACCTTCTAAGAAACTCCAAGACTCTGTCATTCCCCAGTATGCTTTAGTTGGAAACATATTGAAGGACCATGCAATATTTAGTTGCCTTTTTCTCTCAGCCTTGATTCAATTACCAGAATCCACATAGCCACAACTACTAGAGAGGTGCCCAGCTTCAAAGCAAAATAACAGCAACCAAAAGTGTCATACCATCCAACCAGGATCACAAAGGAAAGAAACTGTAGGAACAGATTCCCTTTCCGTGGAGGTTTCTATCACACAACCAGCTTAGATCAGAGACCGCACCGGTGGATGCTTCAAACACATAGCAGCTTCTTTCTCTGCTGACTTTTAGCATTTACACTAAGATGCTCAAAAGACACAGGACACTTCAACCGGTCTGAGACCATTATCTGTTTTATAAGTTTGCAATAACACCAAATAGATGAAATTCAGAAACTATTACTGCCACAGACATTGTTATTTCTACCTCCCAAGCCTGGGTCAGGGATGGTGGGGGAGGCAGAGAAGGAGAGAATTGAGAGTTTTTCAGGGATTATTAGGGATGAAGGGAGGGAGGGGTAAAGTCACACTGACCCAGACACCCTGCTAGATGAGGATACTAGCCTGGATCTCTCACAGCTCAGATTGTTGTCCTCCCATAGAGCTCTTAGCGACCATTTCCTCATTAACCCAACTCCCTACTCTGTACTGTTCCATCAGATCATCCTGGACTGGGCATTTGCTCCTCCTGCAGAAGGGAGGTAGGACAGTGGCTACACCACCCTGGGCAGGACCTCAGCAGTAACAGTTCATAGCCAGTAGGTAGGTAGTCAGTGGCCTGGAACTTTCCGGCCTTCACAGGTGCTAGGGACCTGGAAAGTCAATCAAGTTCCACTCCCCTGTTTGTTCCCTCTGAAGGTCAGTTTCCTCGCATGCAAAATGAAGTTATTTTAAAAGAGAAACAGGGAAGAAGATCAGTGATCTTACACCAGTTGCTAAGCTTCTGTGCCTCAGCTTCACCAACTATGCAACGGGGTCAAGGATGGTGCCCTTGTCTAACTTGTAGCGTGTCCTAAGTCTAAACAGATTTCAAAGGATCCCATAACTCAGAAAGCACTAGAGACCATACAGACTTGTACTTTCATCAAGCCCTAGGTAGGAGACCTTATTTCTCTAACCTTAGTTCCTTTCACCTGTATGTCATCTTCTACCCTTGCATCCATGTCCTCTATCCAACTCTTAACCTACGGTCAGTCAGATGGTGCTGTGCTTCGAATAGGAATGGCCCCCATGGGCTCAAGTATTTGAAGGCTTCGTCATTAGAAAGTGATGCTACTTGAGAGAGATTAGGAAGTGTGGCCTTGTTAGAGTTGACTATGGCTTTATTGGAGGGCATATGTCATTGGGGGTGGACTTTGGAGTTTCAGAAGCTCAAACCAGACCCAATGTCACCCTCTCTTCATGCTGTTTGCCAATCCATATATAGAACTCTCAGCTATTTCTCCAGAACCAAGTCTGCCTTTATGCTGCCAGGCTTCCCAACATGACTACAATGGACTAAACCTCTGGATGTAAGCAAGCCCCAATTCAATGCTTTTCTTTATGAGTTTCCTTGGTCATGGTGTCCCTTCACAACAATAGAACATTAACTAAGACAGAAAGAAGTTGGTCCTGCAGCAGTTCCCCAACATCCTTCACCATTTCTGCCAAACAACACAACCTATCCATAAAAAATTTGTTCAGGTTTATGGGAGAGCTTTGGTGCCACATATTTCTCTTATGGGAAGGTGTTGGGGAGAGGCCATTTGCCCTGAGCCCTAGAGGAATTGAATTAAGGACATAGGAAACTCCTGAGCACAGAGGATCTGGGTTAGGTGTTCATCTCCTGATAGCTGTGAATATACAAGCAAGGCAAAGGGGAGATGGGTTAGGGATGATAATGTTATTCTTAATTACCTATTCCATAAAATTTCAATACCACATTTGCTGCATATCTGTTTAAATAGTAAAAAACATATTATATGACATATGTTGTTATTGATAATCATGTATAATACTCATGCATGGTATTTAATATATAATCATACTAACATAATCCTTTAAGTATTAAAATGTAATACACATATTATATAAAGATATATGCATAACTGTGTTTTATATATTAAAAGATTCAGGAGAGGAGGAGTTGAGACAAGAATTCTCTGTGTAGCCTTGGCTGCCCTTGAACTCACTTTATAGACCAGGCAGGCTTCACACTCAAAAGATCTATGCGTCTTTTCCTCCTAAGTGCTGCGATAAAAGATGTACTCTACCACATCTGGCAAGATTAAGGATTTTTCACCCTTTAAAATCACATGCTGTCTTGTGGGAATTGTGGGAGGCAATCCCACTGAGAATGTCTGTCTAGCCGATATCCAGCAGCTGCCAGTACTCAAAAAAGAGACATTGTATGACCTGTTTTGAAAATGTCACCCGATAAGTGCTCTAATCTAGCAAGTTTCTTAACTCACTTTATCAGTGTTCTTTATGTTGCCCAGTGATGTCACAGAGATGAAATCATGTAGACTGGAAAACCGGGTCAGGCAAGAAATCTCATTTTTCAACAATTAAGTTGTTAAGAGAGAAATGGCGGGCTAGAGGAAACACTATAGAAAATTAAAGACTTCTCCAAGTGCAGAGAATAAATGTCTGTGGAGTGCTCAACCACAATGGGACATATGTATCACCATGTCTTAGTTAGAGCTCCTTTTGCTGTGAAGAGACAACATGACCATGGCAACTCTTACAAAGAAAACATTTAACTGGGATGACTTGCTTACAGCTTCAGAGGTTCAGTCCATTATCATGATGACAGGGAGCATGACATCATACAGGCAGACATGGTGCTGGAAACTGAGAGAGCTATGTCTTGCAGGCACTAGGAAGTCAACTGACAGTCTCACTGAAGGAAGCTTGAACAAAAGAGACCCCCAAAATCCACCCCCATAGTGGCACACTTCCTCCAACTAGGGCATACCCACTCCAACAAAGCCACACCTCCTAATACTGTGACTCCCTTTCAGGGCCATTTTCTTTCAAACCACCACACACCCCAAAATTACCCAGGTGCCAGTGAGAACAGATCACGAATAACACGCTGGGAATTTATTAAAGAGAAAGACACGCGCACGCAGGCCTAACGAAGTTGGTACAGGTAGAGAGCTAGGCATCGGTGCGTTCCGCTTTTGAAGACTGCCTTGAGCATGCGCACAGGGGCTTATGTAGCTGCGCCGTGCATAGGTGACATGACCATGCTTCACATAGGTCACCTAGGTCCTGAGGACCCTGGGCGGCTATGTAATAGTATTATTTTAATTTTTAGACATACACTGAAGCATTAACAAATACAAGTATTACATTTAGGATTATTAGATCTAGGATTATTTCAAAATAATTGTGAATTGAAGATACAGCCCTGCCCCCTCTCAGGAAGGCCTGCTCTGAGCAGATCTCTCCTGTGGTCTCCATTCCTGTTCTAGAACTGGGTGAGCTTGTCCCAAGCACCTGCCTGGATTGGGGTGTGTCTGAATGGCCTTCCTAATAATCTCTGTGAAATTCGTCTCTTACCTCCCCAGGTCCCCTTTTCCAGATCCCTTTCCCCAAGTCCCCTCATTTGCACGTCCCCGATTTCATGGTTCTGCCCTCTCCCTCCGACTCCTGAAAGTTAAGGAATCTACTTTCTAACCCAACCACTCCTCAAGCTGTAATTTCTAAATACAAAATTTGTGCAAGAGAACTTTGGAGAAAACATATTTTCCCCATTTCACTACAGCAGAATTGTGTTAACCGATGATTATAAGTTGCTTGTACTTTGTGGGTTCCTTTGTGGAAGTTATTAAGACAGTTTCTCATATCCATTCAGCATGTGTAGAAATGGTACAGCTGGGACAGCAGCTCTACAGGGAGTCTCTGTGGGAAGGAGTTGAGAAGACTCTCCCTGTTCCTGGCTCTCCTTTGCTGGTGAGATGTGTCTCACACAGTACTTCTCAACCTTCCTAATCCTGTGACCCTTTAATGCAATTCCTCATGTTGTGGTGACCCCTAGCCATAAAATTATTTTCATTGCTACTTCATAACTGTAACTTTGCTACTGTTGTGAATCCTAATGTAAATATCTGGTATGCAAGATATCTGATATGTGACCCCCGAGACAGGGCCAGTCAACCCCCAAGAGGTTGCAACCCACAGGTTGAGAACCTGTAGCAGTTCATGGGCAGCTGCTTCCCAAGCAAGAATGAACGGGCCCCTTTGTATTGTGTAAAAGTGAGCACAGCTCCTCATCTTTAGACTAGTAAGGATGGGATCTTTCTTTACTGTTTGGAAGGATGCTGAAACAGTCTTACTATGCAGCCGAGGCTGCTCTAGGGTCCTTAATACTCCTTGTTTCTACATCTACAGCGTTGGAATTGCAGGCATGTGTCACGTTGGCAGAGAAGCAGGCAGGAAAGCTGAGAAGCCCTCAGTCCAGCTGCAAGCGCTCTAGAATGGCCACTGTCTGGCACAGGTAAGCTGGGGTGGGGGGCAGCAATGGAGCCTAGAGAGAAGGGAAGTGGTACTCTTCACAAACACTGAACCTGCAGGATCAGAAGAGGCTACGATGGAGCATAGGGATCCAAGAGAACTACCAGGAAAGAACTTACCATTTCCCATCTCCCCCACACAATAGAACACTGTAAAGGTGGAGGCTGCAGAGACCAACATCTCCCTGTCTCCCCTTCCTAGAGCACATTTAAAGGAGCCTGCTGGAGGTGAGGGTTCTGGGAAAAACATCTTTCCATTCAATGGAGCCATTAACTCCACAAGCATTCTTTTTATTTCTGAGTTTCTGTTATTTAATTTCTACTTCTGCACATGTCTCAAGATGACTTTGCATTTGTATATTAATTAATTTGTGTATTACTGTCACGTTGTAGGAATGTGTTTCCCCACACAGTATACCTCTGTGGCTTCCTTCAGTAACCCCTCACCCACAGATCATACATCCCACTTTTTGTACCTATGTCTTTTCCCATTTCTTCCATCCTTGTCTCCTTCTCTTTTTACTTCTTAATTATAACCTTCCATAGTTTTAATGATCTCTAAGTCTCTAGTGGGCCGAGAGCATCCTGACCTTTCCCTCTCAGGCTGACTTCACTTACCTTGACATTTCTTTCTTCTCAGTGTCTTTAATACTCACACTTTCCTCATCTGTTTTAATTCCCTCCCAATCATTATCTTATTAACTCCCTATGAGCCTTGGCTGTTTATCCTACAACAATCATTGTATTCAAAGGTGCCACTGTTGTTAATTGGTTAGTGCAGCATGTGAGCAGTGGTGCTGTTTAGCCTTGTGGTTGCTCTCACAGTTATTAGACTACCCAGAAAACCACACAGAATTTATACCAGGTACCCCGAGTTCCTGAACTAAGGAAGTATTATCTGAAATACACACTTAATTCCACCACAGTCCCATTTGAGCATTGTAAATACTTCAACTGAAAAAAGTATGGCTGATAAAAAATATAAGCCACACTGAAATAAGACCAGATGCATGAATCCCAGTACAGTAACACAAGAAACACAAGACAGTACAACTCCTCTAGTAACTATTAACCCTACGGTGATGCCATCTAGTGAAGTGTGAGTTAGGTGAAATCCAGAGAACTCAAAATAGTGATTAGAAGTTTATTCAAATGTACAAACAAATTGCTAATGAAATAAGGAAGAAGATGAATAATTTGAAAGAGGAACTCAAAAAATAAATAGACATGGTGAAGAAAAACTATTTTTAGATACTCAAATTTTTTAAAAAATAGTTCAATAACTAATTTTGTCAGCAATAGAATGGATTAAGGAGAGGGCAGGGCATCTGAACTTGAAGAGCAGGTGAAGGAAATAGACCAAGGAAAGAGATTTAAAAAAAAAATAAAGTGCCAGCTTAAATACAGAAGGCATTTAGGACACCAGAGAGGAGGGAGAGAGTGTGTATCATGGCTGGCCTTGCCCTCTGCCATTGCTAGGCAACAGCAATACAATTTGAGGAGCTGACTATAGTTCAAAGTGGAAGATTTTATTTTTAATTTATCTTTTAATGCTGTTTGTTTTGTTTTTGTTCATGTGTATGTCTAAATGTGTGTATATGCTGCACATGTGTGTGAGTACCCGTGGAGGCCAGAAGAGGGTGTCAATTCCCACAGTTCTGAGTTAGAGACAGTTCTGAGTTACCTAACACAGGTGATGGAAACTGAACTCTGGTCCTCTGCAAAAGCAGCAAGTGCTCTTAACTGCTGAGCCATCTCTCCAGCTTTAAAATAGACCTTATTTATAGTCATGTTAAACTCTGTTCTTTCCAGTTTTGAGTTTAAGAACCCAGGGCTAATCCTGCTTGCAAATACCATCTGCATTGCAATTGTGGTCAGAGAGAGCTGCAAGTGACCAAGTTGTCATAGGTAGACAGAAAGGAGGACCTCTCCTTGACTGTTTGGAGGAAAGACTTCCTCCACTGAATGTGGGCATATTCAGGTGCCACTTAGTATCCATAAGGAGTCAAACCCGGTTAGGTTGCCAGACCCATAGAGAGGACTGAGGAAGAGAGAATCCGGAGAGCATGGCTCTTGGTGACATTGTTGCACCTGACAACTCTGGACAAGTCAATTTCTGTTAGCTGAGGAATTGTCATGTCTTTAGCTTTTCTATTGTTTGCAACTGGAAGCATCCTGATTTTACACAGGGAGTCAGCAGATACTGTTATGAGATGGGCGATGGGGCAAATAGCCTGTGAGGACTGCCTGTCCTTGCAAAATGCATACAGAGATGGAATTGGCCCAGGGAATTTGAGACTAGCCTTGCTGTGCCAGAGGCCAAGCCTGAGGAACAGAGCAGCATAGCAGGGAACCTCTTAAGAGTCAGTAGGCTGCTGCTGAGTTCTTTGTGCCCCCAGAGCTCCACAACAGACTCCATTATAGGTGACAAGATCCAGTGTGGGAAGCAAGAACTAGCAATACATGTCTTAAGGCTAGCCACGGGTATGGAGCTGTGATGAGTGTTTCCCATACATTATGTCACTTTTAGTGATCATTAAACACAAAGCAACAGAAAAAGCTTGTGATTGTAAGTTATGGTTGCTTCTGCTCCTAGAGGGGAGGGCATTTTGAGTTTAAGTAGACCTAGGTCAATATTCAAACATTCTTCCATGTCAGTCACTATGGAATGGACTTAAGAATTCAGTCATAAATTCAATCATCACTCATTATAAAGTCCTTCAGAAAAGTAGGAATTAAATTAATGTCCTTACTGGTAAAGGTTTTGCAAAAACGAAGTCCATTTGCTTACATGATACATAATGATCAAAGACTAAATGTTTTTTGTCTTCCAAACAAGACAAGAATGTCTGATCTTGCCTGTTCTATCCAACATTGTACTGAACTGATGAATAATGCAAGAAAATAAAACTAAAGACATCTAAAGAAGAAAAGAGGAATAAAGTTTTTCTGTTTTTAAATGATTTGACTGTCTACATAGGAAATCCCAAGCAGTCTATAGAGAAGCTACTAGAACTAATCAGTGAGGTGAGCAGAACCACAGAATGCAGTATCTAAACACAAAACAAGTAGCTGCTTCTATATACAAGCACTGGGTGATTGGAAATAGAAATTAAAGCTCAGGTTAGGTACCACAGAATGCAGTATCTAAACACAAAACAAGTAGCTGCTTCTATATACAAGCACTGGGTGATTGGAAATAGAAATTAAAGCTCAGGTTAGGTAGGAAGTAGAGAGTGGGAGGCAGGCAGGCATTGCCCCCAGTTAATTGCTAAGGCTGGTCACGTCTGCCTCCAGCATTTCTAGACTCATTGCCAGTGGAATGTGAGCTGCACTTAGGGTGCTCGTGGGCTCACAGGGCCCATTGTTGAGCCACGTGTCACAGACTCAAGAAAACAGGACTAGATTACAGAGCGCTGGGAAAGAGATGATTCATATTTTCCCCTCCGGAGGCACTGAGCTAGGACTGGAAGAAGACAGACTGAAAGGCAGAGAGCACGGACTGGGAGTCTTGTGATAAAGAGGCCAATCTTAGTAGAAATTGCACTAATTTCACTTTATCCATAGTTGCCGTTCCCATTTCTGTCACTAGGCTCTGAAAATAATACACACAGTGAAGTAATTCATTACTTCTACATTGCGCACCTTTCTGAGAGGTGCGATTAAACCTCGTGTTGGCTCACGGATCCTGTCCAAGGTGTGAGTCGTCCTTTTGTTCAATGTATCCACACTATATACGCTACCCATCCTTTAGTTACTCAACAGCCGTTTCTGCTATCAGTCCTACCGTGATGCTAAGACAGTGCTGATACTCCAGGAACACTTTCAGAGCAGAGGAATTGTGCTAGTTCTGTTTCCCATTGATGTGATAAATGACCTAAGCAACTTAGGGGAGAAAGGGCTTATTTTAGCTCACAACTCCAGGTTACAGGCCGTCATAGCAGGGAAGTCAAGGTGGTGGGATCTTAAAACAACTACTCAAATCAGGTGCAGTCAATGGCAGAGAGAAATAAATGTATCTAGTGCTTAGCTCACTTTCTTCACCCTTTTATAGCCCAGGACCAAAACCTAGGGAATAGTGCCACCCAAAGTAGGCTGGATCTTCCCACATAAATCAAGACAATCCTACACAGATGTGCTGACAGATCAATTTTATCTAGACAATCCCTCATTGAGACTTCTTCCTAGTAGCTCTACAGTGTGTGGCGTTGGCAATTAAATGATTCTAAGCATCCACTTGTGTGTTTGGAGTCTACCCATCTAGGGTCAAGAGAGACCTTGTTGTTTATCCAAGCTGCTAAAACTCATTTAGCAAATCACCTTTTTCCAGGGTTAAGGAGTCCTGCTGACTCAAAAGAACTTCCTAGCCAACTAGTACCCCCAGCTCTGGCTCAGACTGAGGGAGTCTCGGAAATCTTCACTGAGTAAAGAACAGAAATAAATGGAGACAGAGATGTCCATGAGGAAAGGACTGGACAGGAGTCACGTGTCAATCCTTGGGCAGAGCACATGAATGACGACACACTTGGCAAGAAGATGACACTCCAACTTTCAAGAAGCTGGATGCTCTTCTAGACCTACAGGTGAACAGAGATAGGCTTTCCAAAATGGCAGGGGGATCCATGTCCAGTGTCAGAGTAGAGGTAAGTGAAGGAAGGGGAACTTTAGCAAAGTAGCTATGTATGCCCATTCAGTCCTCAGTTTGTTTAATAAGCTCCAGGGTGTTTAGGGTATGCCTCTGTGGAGCCTTCAGATTCATGCTCACCTTTCCTCTGCAGCCCCAGGCGTCAGGCCTCACCTCTGACTCTGATCGTCTCAGCATTCGGTGTCATTTGGCAAGAAGGTGGGGCTAAGGGAAGATGGAAGATACAAGGTATTTCTTCAAGCATTTTCTTTATGGCTCCATGAATCAACCCAAAACCTAGATAATTCATAAAGATATAGGCTGATTTAGATAAATAGGTTGCATCTGGAGATTCAAGAACAAAATGTCAGCATGTGTTTCACTCTAGTGAGAGGCTTCTGGCTCCTCCCAAACACAATTACGGTGAAAGGCGTCATGATGAGCGCATGCCCAAATGGGAGAGGTGAAGACAGGACAACTCAGCGGTTCAGAGGCCAAGATCACTCTTTTATAGCAACTCATTCAGTAATAACCAACCAAGTCCCACAAGACCCTTACTAATCCCTACTAAGTGTTCTCATGGCCCAACTGCTTATCACCAGGGTCTACCTCTTAAAGATCCCACCACTTCAATAGCATCACCATGAGGACCAAGGATCCAAAACAGATCCTCACGTTACATTCAAACCATAGCATTCTCCTTCTCAGAAAGTCTCTATGTATCTAGCTCCTTTTAAGTTATCTAGCTCTTGACTGCCAATCTAATTCCATCATCTGTGTGTGTAGGTAAGTCTTGCAGTGGCTTCCTACTGGTACCAACCACTAGGACCCTCCCCATCCTCTATATGGCTCCTTGGTTGCCCATCATTTGCATAAATGCAGAGACTCCCTTTGACATAAGCATTTGCAGCCACTCCTACTGTGTTGATTTGTCACTGATTGATACTCTTGAAAACTGTGTAACAATCTGGAGTCTTTTCCCTAATTGCTGTTACTATACAGTCTTCCTCAGTATCTATGGGGAATTGTTCCAGGATTCTGAAGATAGTGAAAACTGTATATGCTTAAGTGTCTTATCAGGACTGGTACAGCATCTGCATATGGCTTGTGCATGGCCTCCCCCATATTTTAACTCACCTAGAAATACCACATAAGAAGTTGTTATAGTGACAAGGAAAGGCTCTGTGCGATCTGTTGGTCCTCTATGCTGAATCCCCAGAGGGCCAAATGGATCACTTACCCACTTACTGCCTGAGAAATAGCCAGTCCAGACCAGTTTTCACAGGTGAGAAAACTAACTCTAAACACGTTTGTCTGAGGGAAGCTGCAGCTTATAAGAAATCTTTCTGACCCCTGGAGTATGTCTGCTCTCAACACTATTACACGCTCAGTCTGTTGGAGTCACTCTTAATCTGCATGGCATGGGGTATTTTCTGTAGCTTTTAGTAGAATACAGAAACACATGCTGTTGCCTTCATTAGACTTTCAGAGGGACATGAGTGACATTGCATAAGAATCTACATCCAAATCGTAACACGGAATGCAAGATCCTGAACAAGATTTCAATTATCTGCCAAGGGTTAGCTTTTGCTGTCAAAACATTTGCTACTCCGGTTTCAGAATCACAGGGGGTAGATTCTTCACACTCTGGCAATGTAATGAGATTCCCCTCTGTGAGGAGCTGCAGAGGGGCCTCTCTGTGCAGCTTGACATTACCCTTGCCTTCTGTGCTGTTCAATGTCACTTATAGACACAGAGACTAGAACTAAAAGCTCACGTGAGTCATTCCGTAAGGCTGGAGTTTCTCACTTGGGTTTTAAATTTTTATCGAGGATCTGGAGAGAGGGCTCAGAGGTTAAGAGCATTAACTGCTCTTGCAGAGTAACAAAGTTCAGTTCCCAGCAGCTCTCAACTGTCTGCAGCTCCAACTCCAGTGACTCAACACCTTCTGGAGCCTTTGGGTATCTGCACACACATGTCTGTATACACACACACACACACACACACACACACACACACACACATAATCAAAAACAAATCTTTTAAACAAATTACTTGACTATTGGCAAGCTACACTTGCATGCATTTGTAAGATATGAAGTGATGCTGAGCTGGGCACACAAATGTGGGGTGACTGAGGCAAGTTAATCAGCGTATACAGCACCTCAGTGTGTACATGTTCTCCCCCCATCTGACTAAAACATTGCTGAATTTCTCCCACAAAGACGAAAACTTGAAGTGAAGCCGAACTCAGAATCTAGGATGCCCAGCGTGGCACATGATCTCCGGAGTTCCCAGGCACCAAGGGATGCATCCAAATTCATTATGGAAATGATGGTTTTAAAAACATGGCTGGGGATAAAGCTTGGTGGTAAAGTGCTTGCCTAGTATGAGTGAGGCCGTGAGCTATATTTCTAAAATTATTAAAAAAATAACTAAGAAAAATATTTTGATTTGATTTGTTTTATTTAGACACTTTGTTTTTGTTTTCATTTGTTTTTTTTTCCACAGCAGGGTTTCTCTGTAGCTTTGGGAACTGTCCTGGAATTTGCTCTGTAGACCAGGCTAACCTCGAACTCACAGAGATCCACTTGCCTCTGCCTCCTGAGTGCTGGGATTAAAGGCATGCGCCACCACCACCCAACTATTTAGATGGTTTTAATTATGTAAGTTTATGTCCTCCTTGAGGCTGGTAAGAGACATAGAAGCTATTTAGACCAGTCTTCAACTTCATCCTCTTTGGTGAGAACTCCTCTTACCTGGCTAAGATTTGGGTCGTTATTATTATTGTAAAAAAAAAAAAAGCTTTATTGAGATACAATTGATAAACATTTTATAAAGGATATTATTTGGTAGGTGTGCATAACAACCCGAAACTTAGGGAAAGGTATTGGAAAGCTTACTCCTGAGTTTGGGGTTTCGTTTATTTCTTTATATAAATCAGTGTGTTGTTAGCATGATCACAAAGTCAGGCACTTATCACAGCTGTGTAATTCAAGTGCCTTTCCTTGTCCCAGAAGTCTGTACCCTCCAAGAGTCTCATAATCGCTCTCCGTTTCCCTCTCCCCCTCCTCTCTCCAACTTCTTGGTAATTGCCACTCTGCTTTTTATCTCTGTAGATTTGCTTATTCTGGACAACTCATATTCATGGGATCATATACTACATGGATTTTTGTGTCTGTTTTTCTCTTCACATAATGATTTTGGATTCATCTGTTGTAGCACATATTTATCCGGTCACATGTCACACAGATGCATTCTGAGAAAAGGATCATTTGGCAATTCTACCATTGTACAAACATTGTACAAGTATGTTTATGAAAACTGAGAAAATGAACCTGCAAGAAACATTTTTTTTTTCTGTCAGTGGTAGTTAGTGCTCCACAGGTCAATATCCCATAAGCTTCTCGCGTCTTGTGATGTGGCAATTTGCCCAATTCCTATAAATCCCTGAGACTTCCGGTAACACCCCTCCCCTTCATGCCAATTAACCAATCATGTCAGATTGTGAGGTCAAACTCCCACCCAATGAGACACAGTCACTACCTGCACTAGGGATAAAAAAAAAATGAAGGCCATTTTGGCCATGTATGCTTGCTAGACTAGTTTGGGTTCTGGGGTACTCTCTTTACAAAAAGTAACCTTGCTAGTTACTTTCAAGTTGTTTGTGCATTTCTCTGTGTGACATCGAGATTATTTTCATCCAACAGAGTGACACATACACACCTGGGCTGTATAGTACACAGCCTAGTCTATTATGGCTGCGATGAACAATTAAACATAAAACTAAAGTGAGCATGAGAGAAATGATGCAGTCAAGAGACTTTGCAGATATGGCATGCAGGGTAGCACGGCAGAATACCATGCTGGAAACATTTTTATATGAATAAGATGAATATACTCTGAATTAACCATGAAAAGCATGCCATAGTAAGTAAGCCAAGAAGGGATACTGGTATTTGTTGTTATTAAGCACTATGTGCTATCTGTATGTGCATGCTGTGCTTTTATGCAACTGATGGTACAGCACATGTGCTGATGCCAGCATCTCTAGTCAGGCAGGGATGCACTGTGTTATCACCTAACCATGGCTCATCACTAGCCAGTAAGGATTCTCAATTCCATCAGTGTAATCTTATGGAATTACATGTGTGGTCCATCCTTGACCATTGGTATTTGGTGGTGACTGCCCTTCATATTATTAAATAAGAACAAATCAAATTCTGTCCATCCAGTAATGGATTTGGGTATCTGGAACGTCAATTATGGAGAAAGTTACAAACAGCATAACTGGTGAGAGTTCTCAGCGTGGTATTGAATGGCTCTGGTAAGAACCAGCATTCTTGTCCTTGTCCTGACCTTAGGGAGAAAGCTTTCAGCCTCTCACCATTAAGTAGGATACGCTAGGGGCTTGAACCAAAGTCATAGCGCAATGGTTGCTGTTGGTTAGCAATTTCCTCCAACTTGGAATGTTTCATCCAGGAGGGGCCAGGATGGGAAGGTTCATGAGATACAGGAAGTCAACAAACATCATATGTTTGGGAAAACTGACACCTAAACAATTTGAGTGAGCCCCTTCCCCAAGGTTCTAGAAGCGATAAACAACTGCTAGAAGGGGTAGCTATGACCAGCTGGGCTGCCTGAAGAAAGTGAAGCCACCAAGAGGAGACCTGAGATTCCTGCAAATCATGCAGAGAGCGCCAGGGTTGCAGCTTTCATGCGTTGTCATCCATGCAGGGGTGAGCCTTCCATGATGCAGCCACTGTTGAGTTATCTATCCTGGCTTTTGTAAGAAACTCCTCTTCCATATTCCTGTAAGTAAACTCAATAAACCCTCTAGCTCACCAAATTGGATTTTGGTGTAATGTTGGCTTTCTACCTATCTCCCCTAGCAGGAAGGTGTCATGTCTCCCAGGAAAACTCCCACACAATGGTGAGAAACAGTCAGATTATGGATGTATTTTGAGATTAGATATGAGGGAATGGCTATGTTATATGTGCAAAGAGATTGGCTTCCTGACAGACCCCGAGATTTTTACCTGGGAGCTGGAATGAAGGTGTCCCTGTAACTGAGATGTGGAATGTGAAAAGAGCAAGCTTAGAATTCGAAGGATGTCAACAATCCAAAAATTACTGTGACATTTTGGGGGTAGACATTGCTCATTATTGGTCAATTAATTATTTATCACCTCCTTCCCTCTGGACAGATCTTGAGCTACTCAGTATGGCTGAAATTTATGCTCAAAAAAAAAAAGATGTTTTTACTTTCTAATCTTTCTTGCAGCAAGGATTCAGAATTCTGGCTCATTCCCGGGACGTTTTTGTTTTGCTGATACAAGGACTTCCCGTTATCCCTTTGCAACCAGAGAAGCGGTAGCCATGAAGCAGCCATGAGAACAAAAGCTACTCGCATAGGATGACAACAAAGAAAGGGAAGGAGTTTGGAAGCTCTCTGAAGAACATGAAGTGTTGACCATCTTTGTTTTCTTTGGTCTCCCTGTCAACTTGTTTTTTTCTTTCTTTGTTTGTTTTGGTTTTAATGAAAGAAAGTAAAAGAAGAGAAGAGGAAAAATGGCTCAATTTGGCTAATTGAGTTCCTATTTGCCATTAGCCAAACACCACCTGTAGGAATACACGGGCTTCCTCTGAGTTGTTGATTGAAATAATGAACAGTCACGCAGAGGAAGCCAGCTCCCTTCAGATGAATCTATGCTGTTTGACTACAAAATTCAATTCATTGACCATCTTACTCCTCAGCCCTCCAGGTCCACTGTGTCTACCTAGGCGGCCTGAGAAAATCTGTCTCTCAGAAATTCCGGTCTACTCTGCTCATGGCCCTCTCCTGCTCTCTCAGATTAGCAATGCCATCCCAAATCAGTCTGCAGGGAGTCCTGCCTTCCCTGTGGTGCACACATATGACTGCTGGCAAAACACCCATTCCCACAAAACTGAAATCAACCAATCTTTTGTTTCATTAAAATTTAAAAGGAAAGGAAAAAGTTGCATGTGGCTGTGGTCCATTCCCTCTTGTGAAGTCATTGTTTCTCTTCTTGAGTACCATCTCTTTTTCACTCCACTGTGCCTGATCTGGGGTCAAAAATGCTCCCAGATTTGTGTGTGTGTGTGTGTGTGTGTGTGTGTGTGTGTGTGTGTGTTTCTTCTTATGTTTTTTTGGTGGCATTGTATGGTCATTGGGAAAGTGCTCATATTTTCTAATGGAGGGGGGGGAGTGTGCACCTAACTGCAGCTTCAAAGATGTCAATCCACAAAGGAGCACTTTAACCATCAGGAAACAAAGCTACCAAGATACAGCTGTAGTTTCCTTGGTTACCTCACATCCCATTCTTTGTCTGCTGGGTCAAGATGAGCCTAACTGCTGAAGGAGTAGTTACAGGGCACTGTCTCCTTCTGGCTTATGTCTGCCTAGCTACTTAGAGTACCAATGCCCTCCACTGTTTCTATCCTGTTCTTATTTTAAGCAGTGTGGATGCGTTCTGCTTGGCTGAGCCTCCTGACCCTCATGCACATAAGTAAAGTTAAGATGTGAATATTAGTGCGTTAGTACTAACTGCACACCAGGATATTCAGGTCTCATCATTTCCCCCCTTGCCATTTCAAGACCCGGCCTTGGATCCCACACTGCATTTAATCTTCGTTCATGTTGAATGTCATTCTTTAAGGTGCCTTTAACCTTTTTCCTCCTTTCTTATCAAAATTATGAGGTTTCAACTAGAAAATTTTCTCTGGGTGCTGGAGAGATGACTCGGTGGTTAAGAAAACATTTTTCTTTTGTTGAGGTCCTGAGTTCAGATCCCAGTACCGCACCAAGTGATTCAAAACCACCTATACCTACAGCTCCAGGGATTCTGAAATCCTCATCTGGTCTCTGAAGACACTGCATTAACATGCACAAACCCCCATGTGATGGCTCACAGCCATTCATAACTCCAGTTCCAGGAGATTGGAAGCTCTGTTCTGACTTCTGTGGGCATCAGGCAAACATGTGGTTGAAAAGCATTTATAAATAAGAGATACAATAAATCTAAAAAAAAATTAAATCTATTTATATACAATGTAAACATTATATTCTTATACATTATATCCAAACACTGAGATATCAAATTATTGCCATCATGACCGTTTGGACAATATTTTTTAAATTTCTCCCAAAGAAGAGATATTTGACAAGGACTTGGAGATTTCCAACAAATAACACAACCAATAAATTCTCTTTATTTTTACTGGAAGAACTGCATGTCAAGTTGGCTATAGAGTGTGACAAATTTAACAGGTAAGATTCCAAAATCAACTCTCAGAAAATGTAAAGTCTGTGTATTTATTGTAATGGTTCTTTACTGTAGTCAATGCCACAAATGTTGCTCACCAAATTATAACATTTGACATTCATTGAGTACACATTTTGTCCTAAATACTGGGTGCTGGACTGAACCTGCTTTAGCTGAACCACATACTCTTGTTCTTATAACTCCAAGTTTGGGCTCATTCCCACTTTGCAGATTAGAAAACTAAAGTTTAAGGTGTCCATTTATCCAAGTAAAGGTATAATTTTACCTTACCAATAGCAGAAAGAGGTACTACAATCCTACATTTTTTTCTTGGTGCTATGATCAAACACTGACCAAAAGTAATATTTGGGAGGGAAGGTTTGTTTTGGCATAAGGTTTGAGAGGGTCCAGTCTATCATAGCAGGGAAGACTTGAGGCTGAAGTGGCTTGGTCCATGGCAGGATCAAGAAGCAGAGAAAGGCTCGGGCCATTACTTTGCTGGCGTCCTCATTTTTTCCTTATTTATTCCATTAAATACCCTAGCCCAAGCAATGGCACTGCCCACATTCAAGGTAGATCATCTGCCCCACAGCTAATCCTCTCTGAATCACTCTCACAGAAACACCCCAAAGGTACATCTCACTGATGCCCTAGGTATTCATGAATCCAAGTATGTTGACAAACTTAACCATTATAGGTATCTAGTAAGTTAAAATCTGAAAAGAAAAATAAACGGAGAATCCAATAATCCCTTGGTATTTATGGAGGGAGGATCTTAATTCTAGGATCTTCCTTGAGCACCAACACTACCTGAATAAATCTCTAATATGAAGTGGTATAGTTTCTGCACATAAAGCTATGCCTACCCTGTATACACGCACATTTCTGACTTACCATATCCAATACAATGGGAAATGTGAATAGTTGTTATAATGTTTTGCTTAGGGAGGAATACAAGAAGAGCCTGTGCAAGTTCAGTAAAGATTCAGTCTGATTTGGAATGCTTTCATCCGATGTTCACTGAATCTGCAGATGCGGGAAGCTGCAGATTCAGATAATCAATTATATTGAAAGAAAGAGAAATGTTTCAACGAGATGCAGACAGAAAACTGCCTGCTTTTAATTTATACTATTTTTAGTCTAGTGGCTGTCTTTATTTCTTCTTCCTTCTGGAGAAAAGCTGAGGGCATAGGGACACCTGATGAGATGACAGGACTCCGAGGCTTTGAGACCACTCTGGACACTGTCTAACATAAGCGTCTGGGAGAGGTAGTTCACACTTGAGTTCCATCTGCTGGAAAGATCTCACAGATGAGAGCGTTTTTGTGGTTAAGCAGCTGAGCAGTCCCATTTGGTCTGAGGCGCAGCACAGACCCTTTGCATGAAGAGGGAAATTGGCAAGTAATTCTCCATTTCATCAGAAATTGAGAACCTAAACTTGAGTTTAAGTAATTAGTAACTAACTATTCTTTGCAAAAAATGTATATTTTTATTGATGCTTCTGAAGATTTTTATAAGTTACGGTGGTATCATTTGAATATGGTTTGTCCCCACCAAATCTCATGCTGGGGCTTCCTGCCTTGTCAGTTGTCAGTGTGTGGAGTGGGAGGTGTTTGATTTATGGAGATGGGATCACCGTGAATAGATTGCTTCCATCTTGGGAGTGGGTGAGCTCTCCCTCTCTGGAGACGGCATTAGTCACCTTGACAAGGTTGCTCTAAAGCTCCATTGTTCTAAGAATTTGTCTCCACGAGTGCCTCCTCCCTTTACTTCTCCTGCCCCAGGCTTCACCAGATGCTCAGCAGATACAGCTGCCCCATCTTGGAAAACTGTGAACAAAAAGGAAAACTTTTCTACTGGGCAGATTACCCAGTCTGAATGGAAGAGTCAGGTGATGGGGATGAGGGCTATGAGATATGTCTCTTGACCAGGGCACACCATTGCACTCAAGAGCTCACTGCAGGTTGCCTGTGCAAAGCCTGAACAGGACTAGGGCTGTCAACATTCAGTCATGGATGAGAAAGAGACTCATGGGTCCTGACCCCTTTCGTCTCTACTTCCTCCTAGGAGTCTTGAGTGTGCAGGCCTCCACCATGCGCTGCTTCTGTGGTGTACTGGGCTACCACAGACCGAATTGCCAGGGCTAGTGAGCACGGACTGAGACGTCTGAATCCCTGAGCCAAAGCCAACGTCTTCCTCTTAAGCCAACCAGCTCAGGTATTTCATGTGACAGTGACAGCCGACTGAAATCCTGACCTTGGTGCTTTATTTTTACTTCAATGAACAGAATCATTTTTCTCAAAGCCATCTGTAATCTCTCAAGCTATCAAGCCATTAGCATCCTTTTCTACCCCAGTAACCATGGATCTTCCATCACGATGAACTAGTTTGCCTTATCTAAAACTCTATTCAGATGAACTTAGTAATAATTTTGCCCGAATTCTTTCACTCAGCAGTTATTTTAAGATTCTCCCATGTTGTGTGCATTAATAATTCATTCTTTTTTATTAAACGTTAAGAAACAAAGGCAAATGGGCAATTAGATGATGCAAAGATTCCACTCTGAAAAGTTCCTGACAGAGCCTGATATATGCTCATGGGAGTCAGCCCCATGGACTGTGTTTTCTGCTCTTACTGAATCAGATTCTACAATGACAAGCAGGCCAGCTGCTCAGGCATGGTTACTGACCATGTCCCATGTGACAGGCAAGGCAAAGCCAAGCAAGCTAAGTCAAAACTCAAGGAGACATAAGCCTGCTGAGAGAGAAACTTCAGACTTAGTGGGAGCCAGAAAGATCTCCCAAACAAAGTGAATATTACATTATTTGCTGTGTAACTAATTTCCCCCTCCCCCTCACAAACACTAGCAACTTAATAAACAAGAGCCTTTCTTATCCCCTGCTCTCTGTGTGATCCTAAAGCACTTCAGTTACAAGGCACTTCTGGCTCTGTGCTGCTTTGGAAGCTGAAGGCAAACAGATGGCCAGATGGAAGGTCTGCTGCCAAGCTCACTTGGACCACAGCTGGAATCCGCAGGTCCTCACAGACTGTTGGCCGGTGACTTTAGTGGACTGTCACATGAAGAGGCTTCATGACGCACAACAAGCTCTCTCAGTGTGAACTAAGAGATTGAAGCCATGGGCTCTTAATAACCTGATACTGGAAGGGGTGTCCAATTGTTAGTGCTGGCCACAAAGAACCCAAATAGAAATGAGCGAGGGGCAGTGTGTAGTGTGTGTACCAGGAGGGGGCCTGTGTAGAGAATAGCTAACAGAAGAATTGACACTGAGTATATGTATCACTCAGCCATAGCACTTGGTGTTTTCTGTATGAATGGGAACTTCACGTGGCTCAATCTGCCAAGATCCTTTAAAATATCACAACGGTTTTTCATATCACACATTGCAGCTCAGAGACAGGGCGAATATAGTCACCATGCATCACATTCACCCCCGTTTGCTTATTTGCATGCCATAGATTTGTTCCACTAAGGCAGCTGCCTGGTTACCATGGCAACAGCTCAGAGGTAAATTTCCCTCAAGCACAAAGGCAACAGGAAGAGTAAAATTAAAGATACTTGAAACAAAGAACAAAAAAAAAATTTTTTTTGGTTTGCCCAGATGAATCTGACAAATTTTAAATTATGCAATAAGAGCCAAAGAGAGAACCCCACCAAAGATGCTACATATGGCTAAGACATTATGTATAGTTTAATTTCGGAGAAATACAATTGAAATATTTGTAGAACTTTCCATCTTAACATAAAATACTTTTAAACACCTACAGAATATTATCATGCAGAAGTCTGAATGTGAAGCTGAATGGAGTAGGTTGGAAATACAGGAGTGGAAGGTGGTGGAGTGGAGCTTGGGATGAGGAGATACAAGAAGGAATTGGTCTCAGATTAGCTGTCCAAAATGCATGTGGTCCATTGTTTGATTACTGTGCACTGTGACGTCAGCTAAGTCAGGGGCCACTGAGAGCCATGGCCACTTGCCCTTAATCTTTTCTCCAATGCAGCTTTGACAATGCCAGTCTGGTATTTTGAGGCTCTCAAATGGAAGACAGCATGCCCTGGAAGACATCAAGGACCTCTGAGCAGCAGTCTATGCGTGTTCATCCATACTGAAAGGAAGAACAGGCATGGAGTCATCCATGTAAACCAGTTCGTACGAAGTCATCTTGCTAAGCATGAGTACTTGACAGTCTCAGCAAATCTACACAGAAACTTCTTCCATGTGCTCGCATAAGGCTTTCCTGGGAAAACTGATTCTCCCTCTCCCTCCAAAGTTCTGTCATCAAGAAAGAAAGAAGGCAACTATCCAGGAATGGTAATACCTGCAACCCCAGCACTTGGAAGGTTGAGGCAGGAGGATCATGATTTTGAGGCTAGCCTGGACTATAGAGCAACATAGATCCCACGTTAGGGAAACAAACCCAACAAACCAAACATAACCATCTGTGCCTTGTTGGCAGAAGTTTCCTATCTTGGAGCTTCTCGGTCCCAAATACCCAATAGCCGCTTCCCAAATTACCACACATAGACCATCACTGAGAGCTTGTTGATTCCATTATAATTCTGTCCCTTCTTGCTTTGTGTTTGTTGAAGGTTGTTTTAAAAGTATGGGAACATTTGCCCAATTATTTCTATGAGGCCACAGTTACCCTAATCCCTAAACCACATAAAGACCCAACAAAGAAAGAGAATACAAACCAAATTCCCTTATGAACATAGATGCAAACATTCTCAATAGAATACTTGTAAACCAAATCCACGAACACATCTAAAGAATCATCCATGACCAAGTAGGCTTCATCTCATAGATGCAGGGATGGTTCCACATATATAAATCGATAAAGATAATACACCATATCAGTGGCATGAAAGACAAAACCACATAATCATTTCTTTAGATGAAAAAAAAAAAGGCCTTTGACAAAATCCAAAACCCCTTTTATGATAAAATTCCTAGAGAGAAAAGAGTTACAAGGGACACACATCAAAATAATAAAGGCAATATATAGCTAAAATCAACCTAAATGAGGACAAACTCAAAACATTTCCACTAACATCTGGAACAAGACAAGGTTGCTCACTCTTTCCATACCTATTCAATATAGTACTAAAAGTCTGAGCTAGAGCAATAAGATAACTTAGAAAGATCAAGGTGATATAAGTAGGAAGATAAGAAGTCAGAGTACCTCTACTTGCAAATAATATGATTGTATACATAAGCGGCCTTAAAATTCCACCAGAAAACTTCTACAGCTGAAGTATCAGGATACAAAGCCAATACACAAAGATCAGCAGCCTCCTTATATACAAATGACAAATGGACTGAGATAAAAATAAGGGAAGCATCACCTTTCATAATAGCCTCAAAAATACAAAATATCGTGGGGTAACTCTAAACAAGCAAGTAAAAGACTTGTATGATAAAAATTTTAAGACACTAAAAAATAAAAAAACTAGATATCAAGAAAACAAATAACCCAATTAAAAATAGGGTACAGATCTAAACAAAGACGTCTCAAAAAAGTAATCCCAAATGGCTGAACAGTACTTCACAATATGTTCAACATCATTAGTCTTAAGGAAAATGCAAATCAAACTACTTTGAGATTTCATCTTACACCAGTGAGAATGACTAAGATCAATAAAGCAAGTGACAGCTCATGTTGGCGAAGATGTGGGGAAAGGGGGACATTTATTCATTGTTGGTGGGAGTACAAACTTGTAGAACCACTATGAAAATCAGTGTGGATGTTCCTCAGGAAACAGGGAACAGTTCTACATCAAGCAATATTTGCCAGGCTAGCCAGCTCCTGAGCTGGCCAGGGTTTTCCTGTCCCTGCTGCCCTTCTACCGCAGAGTATTGGAATTACATTTGCTCATACGCTCATGAGCTGGCACCAGGCTGTTACATGGGTTCTGGAGATCAGAACTTAAGTCTTCATTTTTAAATGTCAAATACCTAACCCACTGAGTTATCTCTCTAGTTTCAACTTTAGAACAAAGGCACACACATAAACTTCAATGATTTCTGTCCTGAAGCGTATTAGTTTAATCCATTTGCATTTATCAAATTACAGATATAAGCTCACTTTGCTGTCTTCTGTGTTTTATGTTTACTATGAACATTTTTTAAAGTTATTAACCAAGTTTCTTCATTTAAAATGTTTATTTTTATTTTACGTGCATTGGTGTTTTGCCTACATACATGTCTATGTGAGGATTCTGGATCCCCTGGAACTGGAGTTATAGACAACTGTGAGCTGCCATGTGGGTCTGGGACACTGAACCATCTCTCCAGCCCTGTAACAGAGCTTCTGTCTGGAAGGGCTGGGCCATCAGGGCAACACAGGTGTTCCATAAACCCCTGGGGATTCTCTGTCAGTCACAGTCCAGAATGGCCTGTCTTGCAAGTCATCAGCAAGAGAGCCAGCCTCACCTGTTAGAGCCACCCTGGCCCCTTGTGTCATTCCCTGCCTCGTTGGAAGCAGCCCCCAAAGAAACAGAAGGAAAGGTGGAAAGGCTTTCAGTTTTCTCTACAATCTAAAGACTGATTATAACTTCTTGTTGTCTTTTAAGAACTGGGAGTCAGTGTTGTTTTGCACTTCAATGTGAAACCTTTTGGACCACCCTTCTATAAAGTACACAGAAAGCCATGGGGACCTGAGAGATGCCCCAGAGCCAGCAGCCCATCCTCTGTCTTGCCATCTATTCCTCTTTCTCTTCCCAAAACTGCACATGCCACATTTTGTTCCCAGGGAGTCTCCTAAGGGATTCTGTTATGCTTCAAATTCATATCCATCTTTCTTCTCTACTGAGCTTCCTCCCACTTATGCACTGGGAGGACAAATAGTGTTAAAATATTATGTACTTCCAGGTTTGAGATGTCTAACTTCTGACTCTGCCATCTACTGGCTATGTGTATTTAAGCAAGTGGTGAATCCTTCTGAGCCACAAACATTCCAGGTCAAACTGGCAAACAAAACCAATGGGGAGGCCTTGTCCCAGGGAAATTACCAGAGAGTAGACAGAAGAGTAAATAACCAAGCCACATGAAAACCTGCTCCAAGTCTGGCATAACTAAACTAGCCCCTTATAGCAAAGGCATTAGAGGGGTTCACTGTGTTGGGGACGCCAGTCTCAAGAATACTGTTCTTGGAAAGTTGCTTCCCCTTCATGACAATGTTGAGGTAAATGCTAAGCTCTATGAGGTAGAGCTTTAAGACAGATGACCACAAAGTTAATGGTAACTGTGTTTGCTGTCACTGTTACCCTGACCCTGGAGACACACTGAGAGACAGAGAAGCTATAGCTGTGATCTGATATGCAATGACCCCAAAGACAGTAGAGAGCACCAGGGCAGTCACGAGGAAGACAGAGGCATTGCTCATCAGGTAATCTAGAAGTCTGTCTTTCCAGGCCAGCTTATCCTCACTATCAGCTTCAGAAGGTTCACAAGACTCCACGCCCTAGGGCAGAATGTAATGCCTGCAAGAGTGTGTGGCAGGAGAAGGCTGCTCCTATCTCACAGCAGACAGGGAGCAGTGACTGGGAATTCTTCTGGTTTTTAGCCCTCTTTTCCTCCTTTATATCAAATCAAGTTTTCTTTATTCCCATCATCTATCTTCTTTTTAATTGAATCTTTATTTTTTTCTGTTGTTCCCACATTTACATGTATTCGTAGTGTGTATTTTAAATGGCAGTCTGTAAGGAAGCACAATAAACTCATTGGTTCCTCAGAGTGAACTAAGGTAGAATTGTTCCTCAGTTTGTCGCTGGGTCCCTGGGAGGAGGGAGTAGACTTTGCTTTATGGCTCCCACCGGGAAGCAATTTTAGCAGCAGGCATCTCTTACTACAAACAAACTTTCTTTAATTTCCCTTTCCAGTTAACCATTTCTCTCTCTAGCTGCATCTAAGCTATTGTTCAACCAATGGACTATACACACACACATACACACACACACACATACACACTCATATATACACACACACTCATATATATGTGTGTGTGTGTGTGTGTGTGTGTGTGTGTGTGTGTGTGCTTTATTAGACACCTGTAGGCTGTGGTCTTGTTAGTCCAACAATGGCTGACTCAGGATGGAAAGGCTGAGAATCTAACAGTTGTTCAGTTCATGATGGTGGATGTCTCTGCAATCCCAATCTGGTGCTACAGTCCTGGAGGGTTCCTGAAGAGTTGATGGTCTTCAGTGTGCGTTGAGATCCTGATGAAGTTAGATTTAATACCAGGCACAGCAACAGGATGAATGAGTTTGCCAGCAAGAATGAGGGCAAGCAAGCATCCTTTTTATGTCGGCTACACCCAGGTGTGGCCCAGATGGAAGGTGGGTCTTCTTGCTTCAATCTGATTAAGAAAAATCCCTGAAGGGAATACCCAGCAGTTTGGGTTTTAATTGATTGCTGATGTAGTCAAGTTAACAACATAATACTTCCCTCTGAGTTCATTTCTAGTGGGAATTGCTCTACTGAGGGTTCCATATGTATCCTAGGCTGTTAGGGGATTTCTGAGGACATCTTCGCCATTGCTTCGGAATCTCCTTCAGAGCCAGAATAGTTTTCTATTAGAGATTCTGGCCCTGCATAAGTGGTGTCGAAAATTCTGACCACACATCAACACTCAGTAGAAGTCATAGCATCCAATTTCTTACAACTGATTGTATTTCCACCCACAGTCCAGGACTGACTGAGTGGGTTGTAAGTCATACAGATCTCAGTGGTGTCAATTCTATACATAGCACTATTTCTATGGCTCCATAATTCATGGAAAAATCTCATCATAGATGTTCCTAAAACTTGGACCCTCATCCCTAACATTAAAATCCCACTCCCTAGAAAATATTTCTAGTCTAGCTCCCTTGATGAGACATACTACTTTTACTTTAGTCTTTACATTTTTTTTTAAGGGTGAACTGAGGGTGCTAGAAGAAAGGCTCCCTGCTGTACTTTATTCTGTCCTTGCTGGCTTGAATTTCAAGGGAGATGCCCTTCCTCAGACCCCAGGTTTATCCAGATTGGCTTCTGACGTCACAAGAGGGAGTTAAAGTCTTGTCCAATGACATGATAGTGCTGCACCTATTGGTAGCTTGGCTAGCAGTGGCACAGAGATGGATTTGAGAGGGAAACAAAATGTTATTTCTCTCATTCTCTTCATCATTATGTTCTGAGGGTGACTTTAGGGACAGACAGCTATCACTTTTGACAAAACCACAGGAATCCTTTTACATTTTATGCTCTTCCAAATGCACCAGATAACTGTATGATAAGCTTTAAGTCTATAATATTGTAACCCTAAACTCTTAAGAGACAAATCTGACAGTAGCTACAAAAGAAATGGCTAGATATATATTTAACCATTATGACAGGAATTGCTGGACAGGATGGAGAGGAAACATGGTCATTATTATATAGCAATGTTTATAAGGTTTACAAATTAGTAAAAGAGAAAGGAAGGATTAATTTTGTGGTGTATAATATGTAGAAGGCATCAATATGAACATATGGAGTTTTAATGTAAAGATGGTAGATAAATGAGTTGTACATATACATTGTTTAATATATATATATATACATATATATATATATATACACACACACACACACACATATATTTCCTCTGCCTGCTTAAAGGGCCTTTGAAATAATGAACTCTGAGTATCAACAACACAACTAAGGCCCAGTTCTTGGCACTTAAATATTACTTTCCAACCAAAAAAGCACAAAGATTATTTTAAAAAGTGTTTAATTCCAGGGCAAGGGCAGGAAAAAAAAGTAATATAAAGTGCCCATAGCATCCTCAAGAGCCAAAAGTCTAAAAAGTTTCAGATGTTTGCCGACACCAGAGATGCCATCAAGGAGCAACCAGTGGCCAAAGCCAAATAAAAATTATAGTATTGAGTTATATCCCAGAGAACAATGTCAGAATCCATGAGTCCACACTAACAGATACACAACTGAGTGAACAAATGGTTCCCATCATTCATTAGAAAGTATCTGTACTCAACAAAAATATCAGACAGAAAAGAGATAGCCCTTCCTTACAGAAGCCTTCCAACTAGTAAATATTGCAAGAATTAAGGAATTAGAAAATCATCACTTCATCCCCAGAGCAAATGATGCACCATGATTTGTTGTTTTGCATTCAATACAATAGTTGCACCTAAAGGAATTGCTGTCCCAAACAGCAATTGCAACTCTGCAGCTACCAACAGTAGTTGAGCCACAGTGGCCAGGTACAGGCTCTATCATGGCCTCTAAAAAGAAAGTTTATCTAAACTTCTATCCTTCTATAGAACCCAGGACTCAAAGGTTGACGTGAAATCCTGCTAGCTCAGAGAGGCTGAATAGCAAGTAACTAACCTTCTCTCCTTGCTGGCATCTCCCGAAAAGTGTGGGGAGGGGATGTTGTCCTTCCGCTCACCCCCCCCCCCACTAAAGAACCTTCACTACACCTAGTTCCTCCCTAAGACTTCCTGTCAGCTAATGGCTGACTCAGTTGCCTGACCCCAGGTTCATTTTATTTAATCAAGTAATGTACCATGTCTTTGCGTCGTTAACAAAATCAGCAGAAGCAAATGTAGCACACCTTCACATAGTTAAAATAATATTCCACAAAAATGATTCACGGATGGAAGCTAGCTAGCACTGTGAGTGGGGGACAGCCATATAATCTCAATGTACTTGACCTTAATAGCAATCACAAACAACAGGAACTTTTGAATGCTGAAAGCTGCTAGACACATCACCTTCACCAAGTAGCCAAGGGGACATGAGTAATGATAGCTAGTGACACCAGGATCTTTGGACTGGTCATCTGTGACAAGTAGGCATGGCAAAAAAGACAGCTACTGCAGGCTTTAGTGAACCAATAATTATGCCAAAGGGTGGAGTCTGAAACCTGGAAGATAAAGATGTTCGCCCTGGGAGCTGGAGCTGGAAGGTCATGTTTGTCTACTGTAGAAATGAGCCCATCTCCCTGGGGGAGAGCAAGGAAAGTGGGGCTTCCTAGAGAAGGAGGGCTTTGCTAGGATGAGTATGTGAAGAAGTCAGGGCAAGGCACAGATGGCCTGAGAGGCTTCTCTGGTGTCACTGTGGTCTACTTTTGTCTAGAGGCTGTGCTGTAGGAATTCCTTTAGCCAGTAGCCTTTAAGATACCAAATCACTTGAGCGTGGCCTCTTACTATAAACCCCAACATAAAAGTGCACACGCTCACTCCCACCTCCCCACCCCTGCCCCAGTCTTCTGAATTTGATTCCTGTTCCCCATTCATGCAGAGGACTGTGATCTCTGAATCTACCCCTAAATAAATAACCTTTTATATATTCAATTCTGAGCTAGTGTTGGATTAACTTTGTAACTTTCATCTTCATCTGGAGTCCATGTAAATCCCCAATCCATACCTATGGGGATAGGCCAAAAAAAGATCCAAAAGGTCCATGACCCAGAAGAAGGTCTCCCACCCCTGCCCGCCTGGCTTAATTTCACCTACTAAGCAGAAATGGTGTGGGGAGTCCTTTTGTATATGTGTTGCTTTTATTGGTTACTGAATAAAGCTGTTTTGACCAGTGGGTTAGCAGAATAGAGCTAGGCAGGAAAACTAAACTGAATGCTGGGAGAAAGAAGGCAGAGTCAGAGAGAAGCCATGTAGCCACCAGAGGAGAAAGATGTAAGTTGCCAGCTGGGAACTTTGCTGGTAGGCCACGACCTCATGATGATGCACAGATTAATGGAGATGGGTTAGTTTAGGGAATAAGAGCTAGCTAGAAATATGCTTAAGCTATTGGCCAAGCAGTGTTTTAATTAATACAGTTTTGTGTAATTATTTCAGATCTGAGCAGCCTCTGCCAACAAGGTTGGGCTCCCTCTCCTAATTTTGCCAGTTTCTGATTTCACATACTTCATGCTGAGATGAGAATTTTTGCTAAAGATGCTGTGCTATGCTATGTTGTACCTGCCCATGAACACGTCTCACCTTGATGATCAAGACAAGACATGGAAGAAGCCTCAGGAGGATTACACCCAATCTTAGATCTGCATGTTCTGGCCCCAGGCACTGTTCCCAGGATACAGGACCTGGTGACACCTCTCCTCCTGTTGTAGAAGGTACTATAGGATCTTCCCCCACACCCACAGAGAGTGCAGCTCTGGGCTTTGTGTGCAAGTGAGTGCTGGGGGAGCCTTTCTGTCTTTAGGGAGACAGCAGGATCTTCCTTTTGTGCTGGCTGTGTCTCATCTCACTGATTAAACCCACAGGCTGCACGTGTAACCACTCCACATAGATAATTAATCCAGCCCATAGGGCTAACTGTGGCTCAGCTGAGACTAGAGTTGAGAATTCCTATTGTCCCCTGGTCTTTTGATGCTATGTGAGGAAGAAACTAAGAATTCTTTGACAAGGGAAAGTGACAGAGAAGAAACCCCTGTTCCCTGGAGGCAATCCCACTAGGAGTTTCCTGAGGCAACAACAGCCTGTCACCCACCTGTTTGTTACAAAGCATAGTTTCACCTCCTTGTTATTTCACAGGCCAGACTGGGGGCAGGCAATTCCTGGTATCCTGAGCCCCAGCTGCTGAAAAATCGACCTAAATCCCAGGTGTGCACTGCCTGTGAAAGGAGTGGTGTCTGCCAGGGCTTCACTAATGCGATGGTCCTAGGTTGGGAAGGGAAGAGCTAGTGTGCTCCAGCTCTGGGCAAGATGCTCACAGTTGCTGCTTCCCTCAACAGTGGTGGGAAGATGAGCCAAAGTGTGCAGCACTCTGGACCAATCCTTGCCTCAGGGCGTTTGCCTCTGCTCCTCTCTCTCGGGCTACTCCTCACTAAAGAGCCCCCAATCCTTCCACACTCCAGTGTAATAATCACTCATTCAAGAAAGCACCCAAGAGTGCCAGCTACCCTGGGGTTCTCTGTGGTCCATCTATCTGGGTACACGTTCCAGCTGTAACCAAGCATTGCATGGGATGTCATTCCGGCTACAGTGTCAGCTTTCTCTGGATTGGGTCCTCATCTGTCTTTCTGTGCAAGACCAGGATCCATGCAGAGTAGCCGCCCTGTATGTACGTAGAAGATGAATGACGGAATGCATGTAAGAATGCACACTTTAAGGCCACGTCACCTGAGCTCCAAAGAACTTTGATATTATGGCTATAGTTATTGGGTGGCTGTGAACTAAACTATCACTGTCTACCTGAAAATCTCCGCAAGCTGTCAGAGGGAAATGGTAAGCAGAAAGAGTTCTTCCTTTGATTTTTCTTTTCTTTTTTTTTTTTTTTTTTGAGATAGGGTCTCATGTAGACCAGGCTAGCCTCAGACTTATTCTGTATTCCAAGGATGGCTGTAACCTTCTGATCCTCTTGCCTCCATCTTTCTGCTGAGAATACAGGTGTATGCCCTATACCTTGCTTCTAAGAGTGAAGGCTTCAGAGAAGGGAAAATGGCTCAGTCAGTAAAGAGCCTATTGTACAAGCATGGGGACTTGAGTTTGGATCTCTGGCACCCATGCAAAAAGCTGAGCATGATGCCACAAAAGTCCACGGCTGGAGAGGGGAAGGCAAAAACCAATAGGTCCTTGGAGCTCACTTACCAGTCAGCTTGGTCAAGGTGACTTAGCCCAAGACATAGTGAGAGACTCTCTCTCAAAAATAAAATATATGCTGTTTAACAACAACATTCATTGTTGACCTCTGTCCTCCGCATACATGATCACACATCCACATGCATGTTCATACATGTATGCACACTATACACATACACTCATGATGGAAAGAGAAAAAAGAGAGAGAGAAAGAGAGAGAGACAGACAGAGAGAGAGAGAGAGAGAGAGAGAGAGAGAGAGAGAGA
>NC_022018.1:39179708-39285295 GCF_000317375.1 Microtus ochrogaster
GAAAGAAAGAAAGAAAGAAAGAAAGAAAGGAAGAAAGAAAGAAAGAAAGGAAGGAAGGAAGGAAGAAAGAAAGGGCAAGGAAAGGGGAAGGAAATGGGGAGAGAGGGGAGGCAAGCACAAGCAAGCAAGCTTCATCACAATCTTGCTATTGTCAGGTCCAATCAGCAGGAAATTGGTGTTTCAGTCCACTTAGCTCTGAGGCAAACCTTGACAATTCCTCAGAGCTGTGCTGTGATGACTCGGTGGCTGTCTTCAACATACTATTTCAGGGTCACTATAACTAGGCTGTGGTTCTCATGGTGACTCACTCTCCAGACTTTCTGCTGCTGCAGGCAGAGCCCTGGAGCCCCTCAGCCTGCTGTGGTCTGAGAGTGCGCTGTCTCCCACAGCCTGGAATGCTTGATTCCCAGCTGGTAGCACGTTTTTGGGAGGCTGGTGAGACATTTAGGACCTGAAGGAAATGGGTCACTTCTGGCCCAAGGTTTTGTTTGTTTGTTAATTCATTAAGATTTGGGGAGGCTCAGATGCCTGCTCCCCGCTACCACAAGCTCTGCCACACCTCTTCTCCATGATGGACTGTACACTCCTAAACCACGAACCAAAAATCCCTTCTCTTTTAAGGTGCTTCTGTTAGATACCTTATCCAGGTGATAAGGAAATAGTTACTACAGAGCCTCTTCCCTGTGGTTTGAGATTTCTGACTCTGGACAAAGGAGGGGTCAGAGTTCTTCATACTAAAGCCAGGTTTTGGTACTTGAAGGTAAATAAGCAATGTGATGTCAGATTTCATGGAAGAAAAGGGAAACGGAGGGAGGGGCTTCAGTGACTATGCCTATGCATGGAAGTGTGGGCTGGACACTCTCTCAGGGTCTGATTCCCAGAGAAGCTCTGCTGGGTGGATGGACAGACAGACAAACAGACAGCACTTACCCAAGAGGCTGTAGTTCAACACATGCCAAAGGACATGCTTTCCAGGAGGCCACTGTCTCCCATCTTATGTCTCCCACTCCAGTCTCTGCTTGTTGGTTGAGCACACCCACAGACCCTGCTTAGTATTTCCATGGGAACCACCCACAGAAACATGAGCCCTCCTGGAGTTAGACAGGTGATCCTCCCAGCTGCTAATTTGCTAACAGAACCTGGGAGCCTGGGGAGAGCAGGTCTATTCCAATCTCAGAAATGAACAGGACTCGGGCCCATCTTTCTAGCTTCCCTCTGGAACCAGTAGTACATGTACAAACTGAGTTATTCAGACCCTATCTAGACTCAATTAGAAATATACATGTGTATTTTTAGCCATGAACAGCTTGCTTCGCTTCTAGGGAAACAAATATAAGCTGTTCCAGACCAAACTCTTAACACCAATTGAAAAATAGAAATCTAATAACAGAATCTGTCCCTTACTGGCCACATTTTCTAGACAAAGTAGAGAGCTTTGCATCTTTTCTTCATTTAATTCTCATACCAATGTTGATAAGTAGTTATCTTTATCTCTATTTACAATTGAGGAAACTGAGATCATTATGAACAACTCAGAGAGGTCATGTGACAGGGTCAAAGTTACAGGATTGTGGTAAAGGGACAAATGTTTATAGGCTGTGGTCAGGGATTATGTTGGTTTAGTAAATTAATAGTTATGAATTCTCCTCCGATAACTATGATTTCACTAGCACTTGTCCAATTAGAGAGATGTTGGTTACTGCCAAGTTATGCCCTACACAAAGAACTACAGGCAATTAAGTAAAGCTTGGAGTCAGAGAGGTGGTCCTCCTCAGGGAAGAGCACACCAACTGGTTGTCCAATACTAAATAATTGGCCCTGAAAACATAAATAAAGTAACATTATACAGACTCAACAATTTATTCATATATATTTAGAAATATATATGAAGCCGGGCGGTGGTGGCGCACGCCTTTAATCCCAGCACTTGGGAGGCAGAGGCAGGCGGATCTCTGTTAGTTCGAGACCAGCCTGGTCTACAAGAGCTAGTCCCAGGACAGGCTCCAAAACCACAGAGAAACCCTGTCTTGAAAAACCAAAAAAAAAAAAAAAAAGAAATATATATGACTATGTAAATACATATATGC
The DNA here is from genome assembly GCF_000317375.1 of Microtus ochrogaster. Classification (NCBI taxonomy): domain Eukaryota; kingdom Metazoa; phylum Chordata; class Mammalia; order Rodentia; family Cricetidae; genus Microtus; species Microtus ochrogaster. The sequence continues at coordinate 39,181,796 of NC_022018.1, forward strand.
ATACAATAAGGAGTTCGTGAATAAAGAGGCCATGAATTTGAAGGACAGCCGGGAAGGGGTATGTTAGGGGATCATTGGAGGGAGAAAAAAGGGAGAATTGTCGTAGTTAAATTAATTTTAAATAAAACAAAGTTACAGGGCTGTTTAGGATAGAACCAGCATATGAACCCAGATCAGTCTGAGCACTACAGCCTCATGATTGGGCTAACAATGGTGATGCTACTGATACAAGAAAAGAAAGAATGTGCCTACAACCTCTTCACCACTGAGGTGTGATGACAGTTATCAGCAGTGAGTAACAACAGAAGAACCTGGAGTCTGTCCAAGTTAACACTGAAGGACAGTCAAGTAGTGAGCTATGGTTTCGAAGGGCAGCCTGGAAGGGGAAAAGCTAATCCTGAGGGAGGATGGGGTAGCAGCTCACCAGCTCACCTGCACCGGCATCAGCTAGGCCCAGTTCAAAGTCAGCATTCCCAGTTGGTTATCTAGGCGATGATGAAGTCTAGTCAATCCTGCTGGATGTTTATAAGTTCATCAACGTTAAAGATGCTCAAGTGAATTCATCTCCAAAACAGACTTCTACTTGACTGTGGACTCTGGTCAGGGTGGAGGGGGTGCTTGTAGCAGTGTGGGTAACAAAAACACATGAGATAGTAAATCTACATCCCATCAGGAACACTACTGAGATGCAATGTCTTGGTCAGTGGTGGCAGGAACATTAGCTCTGTGGTTCCCGAGGTTGGAGATGGCTGTCAATCTCAGTGTGGATTCGGGGGAATAGTGCATGAAGAAGGGGACCCCATGTGCAAGCACATCCTCTAGAGTGCTCACCTTGTCAGGTGCCTGACCATTCCAGCAAACCCAGATGTAAGGCCTGCCTCCCCACTGGGCCAGCATGTCAAGACCAAGGACACCCAAGCTCACAGTCCCTCTGCCAAAGCCTATGGAGGGTGTGTGGCTGCCATCTGTAGACCAAGCTGGGATTTTCCAAGCCTCCAGGGTTCTGTCAGCTTCTGGTATTCCTTTAGTAGATGAGCCAGCTCTGGAGTGCACAAGCAGGCCACCCTACCTTTATTCTTTGGTGTTTCCTTTGTAGTAAGACATTATTCCCGGTGTGTGTTGGGGGCCAGGGGTCACAAGTTCCCCAGAGACTACTGAGGATCAAGTTGAACTGGATTACCAGGAAAACAAGGCCTCCTGGAAGGCCTGAAGGTGTTGTAGGGGAAAGTGCTGTTGAGGCCCTACAATATGCTTCTTCCGACATGGCTGTCCAGCCCTTCTCTCACACAAGACACCATTTCCAAGGTCTGGAAGTGGGGCTGGGTGGGGTGAGCATGGTTGTTAGATCTCACTTCATCAGGGCTAAGCATTACTGACGAGTTAAGAGCCTTTCAAGCTGTTTTTTATCTGGTTGCCAGTCACATTCCCAAAAAGGTGGGCTCTGCAAGAAACTTGGTTCTAAGCTCAATCTGAGCCTGGAGTGTGGGCCGGATAAAGGCAAACACTGCAAAACTTGTGGAGCTCAGCCCTATGGCCAGCGATGGACTAAACGTGTGTGTGCTCCTGAGTGGACTGCCTTGGTGAGGCTGACCAGAGGATGGCATCATGGGGTCCTGTCTCTACAACGCTAAAGAAACTCTCTAGATGACCTGGTAGCTGTCTTAGCACAACTCCTTGCTCACGCCTGTTACTGTAAGTGCAAGCTTTTTACTCTCCTTTTCCTTCCATATCTCATCCCTTTCCCCTCCTTCTCTTTCAAGCCGTGCTGCTCTATGGTTTTTAACATGCTATCCTCTCTCTTTAGAGGACAGAGACAGCATCTTACACACTCTTGAACAGGGTTCTTTCATAGTGTTTGGGACTCTATAAAAGTCCTTTTCTGTCTCCCCATCTTTCCGTTCCCTGTGGAGAGGGGGGGAAAGAAATTTTCATCGGTGGTGTAGCCACTGGCAAGTTGCCCATGTTCCTGTGATTAACCCTAATTGAACTCAGTGGTTCACAAAACAAGCAAGCAAGCAAGCAAACAAACCAGGACAATTTGTCTACCGGCTACCCTTGGTTTCCCTCCTAGTAGTTTGCTATGAATGGTTTTAAATCCAGCAAGTTTTCTTAACTCATTACCATGTTCTGCTACTGATACGGCTGTCTTTTCATTAGGAGTATTTCTATTTGAAAAAGTTCCCACTCATTTTAAGAGACAAACTTAAATTTATAATAGGAATAACTTCAAATCAAAGGGTTTAAACTAAAATAACTATGCTAGGATGCAAAGTATCAGTTTCTTGTTGTATAATCTATTGGACATTAATATTAATTGATCAAAACCTATCTTGATTTGAAAATAACTTCTCTTAACACTTAATACAAATGAAGTAAGTTTGGTTTAATTGTGTTATTTCTACTGATTGTTTTCATTGCAATTATGCCTATAATCAGCCATAAAATATTTCAAGTGATTCCAGTGCTGACAGTTCAGGGATGCCACTTTGAGAATCACTGATCTCATTTTTCTTTGAAAGTTTCTCTTTCCAGTAAAGCTGATTTTTCATCTCCAGAAATTTCACATATATTATATTAATGTAGCACCAGAAATTTTCATTTCTTTACTGCTAGTTTTTGTTTGTTTACTAAGAATAAGACAAAATCATCCCATTCCTCTTGAATGGCAGGACCACAACCCCCAAACTTCTCTCTTCCAAAATAAGTACCACCTATCCTTCAACCATCCCCAGCTCCACTCAGCTCTCTCATGACTCTGGCTGTGGTTCCGCTGTCATTCTAGTTCATGTTTCTGGACTCTGTGGCACTTCAAAAGTAACATCATAAAACGTTTGGTCAATAAACAAGAGGGCCTTTGGAGCATGACTAGCCATGAGGGTGCCAGCTTCATGAATGGGATTAGTTCTCTTATGAGAGAGGCTGGAGGGACCCTATTTGCTCTGTCTGCAATGAGGAAACACATACAAGGTGATGGACTCCCAACAGACTCAGCTCTACTGGCTTCTTCATCTTGGACTTTCTAGTCCAGAACTGTGAAGGATGGGTTTCTGTTGTTCATAAATGACCAAGTTGAAGGCATTTTGCTTTAGCATCCCAAATGGCCTGACAATAGACTCCCTACTTCCAGCCTCACCCCCTCAAATCTTTTCTCTACCTCAAACCAAGACTGGTACTTACATACAGAACCCTAACAGTTTCCATCTCACTCAAAACAAAGCTAAAGTCTATGATGGTTCCAAGGTCCTCAAGGCTCTCAAAGGACAAGCTCCTGCAACACCTAGTATTTTTTCAAACCTACGTAGTCATTGCATTTCAAACCGTACCCATTCCCTTCACATTCATTATCCTGTTAACTAGTCTATGCATCCCCCATCTGCTAGAAATGAATGTCACTATTCATTGGTACACTCCTTGTGCTAGAGCAGCCTGTGTTCTTGCAGATGACACCTTGTACCTATCTGTTGAATTAATGGAGTTTGAGTAAATGGATAATATTCTGAAGTATGTGGTTATTGATTTTCAGGTTTTAATTAAAAGAGAAAGGGAACAGGAAGTTTCATGGGGAAATATAAGAAAGGAAGAGCGTAGCCTAGCCAAATAAACAGATGTCAGTAGAAAGAAAGGAACAGCTCTCCTGAGAAGATGCATCCAAATCATGAAGTGAAAGATGCAGGTGCATAAATGGTTATGCTAGCTTTTAACAAAATTATACACTTTTCGGGTGTTACCCAGGAAACTGGTGATGACAGCTGTTCCTACATAGGGAAACTGAGTGGCTAGGCAGCAAGGGTTAGCAGGAACTAGCATCTCAACGGGCAACACTTTACTTTTGAATGTTGTGCCATGTGCAAACAATATCTATTGATTTAAAATTTAAAATAAATTCCTAAGAAAAGAGCAGCGTCCATGATTAGCAATTCCCAAATGAACACTCAATTGATTAGCCATGACTTGCATACTCTTCGAATAGGAAGACTTCATCCCAATACTTGGCTGCAGGACCCATCGGAACATACTTAAATGTCGAGAAAAGAAATGGCTCAGGGGCTGGCAAGATGGCTCAGCAGGTGAATGTGTTTGTCGCCTAGTTCAATACCTGGGGTCCACATGGTAACAGGAGAGAATTGACTTCTGCAAACTGTCTCTGACTTTTACAAGCATGTGTGCATGCACACACACACTATACACTATACATATATACATACATATGTATGTATATATGTATAGTGTATATATATGTATATATATAAAATAAAATAAGTACTCAGGAAGGGCAGTCAGCCACAGTGAAAGTTGTTCAGTGCTATCAAACACCAACTTGACCAATATAACCACATCAGCTACTCCATCCACAAGAACGTGGTTAGAACATGAAACATGTCCCCCTCCACTGCCCCACAGACACACTCCTCCTGGAGAAGCATCTTCATGATGACTAAGGGTGCTCCAGGACAAGGAAGAGGGTCCTCCCTCAAATCCCCTTTCCTGACCCTTTCAGTCACATCTGCCTAAGCAAGGCCATGTATATGTGGAGAAACTGGAGTTCACCTTCCCATTGGTGACACTACCGCTTTTGTCTCTTCATTTGCCTCATAGCTTCTGATAAATTCTTTGCTTATATATATCAAATTTTTGCTCACTAGTGGAGAGCAGAGGATAACACTCAGGCTTAGGTTCTTAGCTGCCACGTTGTGGGATCCAGGGACCCAACTCAGGTTGCGAGGCCCATGCACAAGGGCTTCTACATGCTGTAGCCACCTCAGTGGAGCAATTTTCTTATACCACTTATTTACTGGGTCTTAGGTATAAGAGATGTCTTCAAAGAAAATTCCAAAGCATTGGTACTGATGATGCTTTCAGTGGCATTGATCTAATTAATTCTCTCTATTCAAATTCCTGTAGCTTTTATATCAGTTTGACTGTTCCTCCTTGTAGTAAGTAGGTGAACACACTAGTCATTCATGAATTCTAAGAGTTCTGTTTTCTGAGCCGTCCATTATGCGTTTGGCTGTGTGGTTCAAAAAAGTCCAATATGAGACGGGCGTGGTGGCATTCACCTTTAGTCCCAGTACTCAGGAGGCAGAGACAGGCAGAGCTCTGTTTTTGAGACCAGCCTTGTCTACAAATCAAGTTCCAAGACAGCTAGATCTGTTACAAAGAGAAACCCTATCTCAAAAAAAACCAACCCCCCAAAAGATAGTTTAATATGGTGTATTCACATAAGATTGGCATTCAAATTTACCATCTGTAAGGCTGTCAGCAGTCCTTAGCCTGTGGCAATCTGACCATTCTCTGACCCCCCCCCACTACTACCAAAAAATAGGAGCCAATAGCAGAAAACCCAATTTTACCCAGAAGTCTGGAAAAATTAAACGTGTCTAAAGGATCATGGGCTCTTATTAGCAAAAGCCTTAAACAATGGTATGATTTGGGCTCTAGTGTTTGAAGTCCCTAATGCGGTGTTTAGGAATGGATCCCTGGAGTGATTGTTACCTCCTGATCTATTGGCCTGGTCTTACCAACACAAAATCTACATTTAAAAGTACAATAAGCATATAATGCTGATATGAAGCGGTACATTAGCCATATAGATATGAGACAACAGCAAAAAAAAAAGTCATTGCTGGAGATGGGACAAAATGTCCCCTTTAAGTAAAAGCCAAGAATATCACCTCTCCTCATAAGAAGGTTAGGATACATGGCTCAGGGCAGGGTGGCCACCAATACCCCTACAAGAATGTCTACCAAGTGCTCTGTAGGTGAGAACTGCATGCTTAGGATGAACCACGGTCCACTGAATGACCAGGTGGTATGTACACATGCCTGGTCTACAAGGAGGACGTGGACTACAGAGTATGTGAATTGTGTGCAGTGACCAGAGAGCACTTCCAGTTTGTTGATGATCATATTTTGCATTTTTACTTTATGTAAGCCTCACAGGAGAAGACTAGCATTTATTTAAAACAGAAAAGGAAGGATCCTTTGGCCTGTGAATAGCATGTGCCAGACGTTCTTTTCCAACTTAGTTGACTTAAGTTATTTTATTGGCCCAAAGTCTTTAATGACATACTACTTAGGAGCTGTTTGTCCATTGTGAAGAGCAGAAAGAACGCAAGCTCAAGTAACAAAAGTGAATGCCTAGATCAGCATGGTCTTTTGACTGCCGGAACAGTATGAGGGATGTGGTCACTTACCATGCAAAGGGAGAAGCAGGTCTCTGGATGAAGGGATGACAGGTGTGTGCAACTCACACTTGAACCTGCTGCGCCCCTGTCAATTCTTAGAACTGACCATTTAGAGGCTGTGTTGTATGAGTTTGATTTTGTGGGAGGGGGGGCCGCCATGAGCTCCCAATATGTCACCACATGGAGGCTTATTATTACTTATGAATGCCTGGGCTAGCTTGGTTTGTTTTCTGCCTGCTTTCCTTAACTTAAATTATCCCATTTTCCTTTTCCCTCTGGGCTTTTATCTTTGTTACTTCTGTATATCTTATTTTCCTTCTTATTCCATGGCTGGCTGTGCGGCTGGGTGACTGGGCCCTGACGTCTTCCTCTTCGTATTCTCTTGCTGCCGCTTCTCCTCCTCCCGGTTTCTCCCCCTATAGATTCTCTTTGCCTGCCAGTCCCAACTATCCTTGCTCCTCTTTATTAGACCATCAGGTGTTTTAAACAAAGAACCACAGCTTTACAGAGTTAAATGTAGCAGAAACAAAAGTGACACACCTTAAAATAATTTTCTACAACAAGGCTGCAAGCTCATGATTCTCTTACTTGGCCAAGTTTCCTGTGCTTGTTTTATGCCCACACTCATAACTGGGATCTTTCACCTAACAAGTCAGAGTTTTTCTCTGTATTGGAATCTATCTGACCATAGCAGCCCCCATAAACAGCAGCAGTGGCTTCCTGGGTGTTGGACAAGCTCTTTGTCTACCACAGATCCATCAGCCTATACCCTTCATGAGGATGCTGAGTGTCAGTAACCACACCTTACACTGTAAGGAATATCCATCTGCAATCCCAGCACTCAGGAGTCTGAGGAAGGAATTCATGCCAGTCAGAACTTGCCTCAAAACAATCAACAACAAACAACCTGTTTGTCTGTACTTCACTTTTTCTCTTCCTGGGACGGGGGTAATAGAAGAGAGTTGAGACAGAGTCTCATTTATCACAGGGTGTCTCTGAATTCCATATATAGCCAAAGAAGACCTTAAACTGGTCCTCTTGCTTCTATTACCCTAAAGTAGAGATGGAAGACATATGTACCATGCCTGGTTTTATTGGTGTCGATGTTAATCACTAAGGGAAACTTTTTTTGTATTGATCTTAATTTGACAGTAAGACAACAAAGATAACTGGTCGACCCCAGTCAGTCCCTCAGTAGCATATATGAAAAGCAGGATGCATTATAAGTTGAACACAGCTGGAAGGAAAAATTCATGGAAATACCATTTGTATTGTAGCTGGGTCACCAGAGAAGCTTCCTGTGACTGCCAAAGAGGAAAGCAGAGAAGGGGAAACCCCTAAGTCAAAATGAAAGCCACCCCAAGCTGTTTGTTCATTATCTGGTTTGAATAGATCACTCCCCAGGGAGAGAACACATTTCCTAAATATTAGTGTGTCAGGAAGAGTGAGTGCTAGGGTCAGGTCTCAGGGTGGAGGTGGGGTGGGGGCTGGATGTCAGCTTTTGCCTTCTTTCTTGTCCCTAGGCAAGGGACAAAATGAACTACATCGTTTTACACAAACAACCCCACTCAATCAAAGTAGAACAATAGAGTTTATTTAATTAAAATAGATTAAAAACAGACTGTGTAAAAGAATTAGAATTTTCAATAATTTACTATTATTTACATTAGCAAATGCTGGTCGTTAGTAGACACAGTGAGGAGGCGAGCTCGCAGGACCCAGACCTTCCTGTGGTCCAAGCTGTAAGCTTCCCTTCCTCCCATCCCATCCTTCCTGATTCATTAGGGCAATTATGCCTCTGAATGCACCAGGGGAGGAACTTCAAGCACCCTCGGTGGTGGTAACAGTATCATAGCCTGGCAGAAGAACTCGGGTGCTGGCAGAGAGGGAACTCTTCTCTGGAGGAAAACTTTACGCTGGGTTCATATGCACTTTACAGTGCATGCTCCCCCCTCCCTGAAGCCGGTGCCCCCTCCCCTTCAGGGTTGACCCTTTGCGAACACTCCTTCCAGATGACCCCAAACCCCGTTTCCAGGGAGGAGATGTGAAGCAAACAAACAAAAGCCACACATCTCAGGGAAGCCCTGAGTCACTTAATATCCCCTGCCCTTGTGGTCCAGATCTTGGTGACTTATCAAAAATCCTTTTGAAATGCTTTGTGCCTTTTGACACATGAGAGAAACGTGGGAAGTCAGAACCATGTGACCAAGTGGAATGCTCCCCTCAAGTAGGCAATGAGAACAAGACCTGCAGGAACAGTGTGTCCCAGGAGAAGAGGCAAGCTGGCGGGCTGAGGGCAGGTAGAAGGCCTCTCAGAGCTACAGGATATGTGGTCTCCTGTCGCTGGAATCAGCCTAGGGATAGCCTGTGGACATCAAAAGCCCCCTGTGCCTCCACTTTCAGGACATCCAGGCCTGGTGAACTTCAGGACCCTGGGAGGCCCAGGCTGAGCAGCAGCTTTGGCCCTTGGGGCCACACAGTGGACAGCATGAGGACATGCAGTCAAGGATTGAGGCAGAGATGGCCCAGTGGAGAGGCTCAGTCCAAAATGTCTGTCTCAAATGGAACCAGGTGGTAATAGGACAAGTTGGTGACATAAGCAGCCGGGTCATCGCCATCCTCCAGCTCTGTGGTGAACTCGCCGCCGTTCTCAAACCTGAAACAGATGACAGAGGTGAAGGCCACCTTACAGGACCGCAGCTAGAGTCAAGGACACTGGGGGATCTAGGCTCTGTGGAAGGGCACAAGGGGATCAGTGAGATGAGGTCCTTCCCAGACACGCAGCAGACGCAAGGGAAGAACCCTGGATATACAGACTGGAAAACACAGGTGACATCGCACAGGAAGAGCTTCTGAGCTTTGGTGCCCTTGCAATTACTGTTCCCATTTGTTTCAGTGGGTCAGTGGGGTTCTCATTCTTCCTTTGTGGTGACATTCCAGCTCCTGTTCTGTGTCAGGCCCGTGTCAGCTTGGAGAGCAGCAGGGGGATGGGCAGATGTCAGCGATACGTCCTCAGGGAACAGGAGCTTGCAAGGACACCAGGAAGGGACAAGACAGGTGGCTTCCTATGGTCATGGAGGGAAACTCTACCTGGTGGCCAAGCCTAGTGTGATCTAGGCTGACTCAGGCTCGGAAGGATGAAAATCGTGTGGATATGGGGAGCTTACACTGTGTGTGTACAGCACCATCCTGAACTTCCCACCGCCTGCTCTCCCTTCATCACCCTCCTCAGACCAAAGGATGTCCTGAAGACGGGAGGAAAGAAGGGACGCTTGAGGAACTGCCAAAATGGCTCGGGACCAGCACTGCCAAGGGCCCTGCTGCTTCTCCTGTCCCACCTCCATCAGGCACATCACGCCCTCAGTGCTCACTCACTGGTGCCCACCTTCCTTCTGGGTCAAATTAGCACACTCTCTGCAGAGACTCCACTGAATGGCAGCCCCTACTCACAGCCCAGGGCCACATGATGAGCACCAAGTGCCACCAGCCTTCCAACCTCCGGGGGTTCACCAGCCTACTTCTAAGAGATTGATGCATGTTCTGGAGCAGTTACTGGGAATGCTGAAGAATTTGACAGAGGGTGTGATCTCAGAAGCTTGCCTGAGAATGTGGTGAGAAACTGTGTTGACAGAGTAATCCCCTGACCTGCCTAGCTACTAGGCATGCCTGGCCAAGATACCACGGGATGCTGCACCCATCACATGCAGTTCCTTGGAGACCTCTGGCTGTCAGGGATGGTGCACACTGAATGAGTGTTAATAGAAGTCTTTCAGCTTTGTGTAACGAGGTGCTGGTCAGGGACTGTCGTGGCAGAGAAGTCAGTTGGAGACCTTGTCACACCACCAGCTGCTACAGGGCCTAGGTCTGCCTCCACAGAATTCCCAGGGACACCCAGAAACAAAGCCAGTTCTCCTGTCACCCTGTCTGAGGACTCTGCTACCCCAGTGATTCACCAGGGAGCTGACTGTCAGGAGCCAAGCTTGCAGGTGGCTGTTCCTGCTGGCCACTAGGTGGCAGGCTCTCCACAGCACATTCTAGGGAGGAGCTCATTGCGGAGGTGGGGAATGCAGGCAACCGTAAGTGGCTTTTGGTTGTCCAGCTCTCAGAAATCAAGGCTCCTCTCTAGAATAAGGCTCTAATGAAGCACTCATAAACATATGAGACCACATGTGTGGCACAGCCCTAGCCCAGGAAGTGTAAAGGCATGAGGATCCTGGATCCTGGACCAGAAGATAGGGTTTCATATCTCAGAGTCAGCATGAACTAGATGCTGGAGCTTTGCAACGTCTTCAAAACTCCCCTCATGTCTCGTGACTGGGTGACTAGTCTCTCCCTAGATCAGTTAAGCAAACTCTCACCAGAATATGAGGCAAGCTTTTAAAATAGGAACCCCCAAACTGGCAGAGTCTGCGGCTATGTCCGTATTGGAATGGGCTGTGTCCATTCCTCCCCGTAGAGCACTGCACAGGCCACCAGCTTCCAACTCCAAGTATGAAAGCGCATCAGAAGCTATGTACTCACAGATGCTCTGTGGAGTCTGCGTCCAGGAGCTGGTCCTTCCCGTTGGGTATGCTGTGGTCAATGACTATTGTCTCTGTGTTTGCCAAACAAAATCCATTGGACCTCATGATTTCTGAAAACCAAAGCCATAATAAGGTAAGTATTCAGGAGAGATCAGCACTTGAGGTTTAGAATTTCAGGACTTATCATAGATTGACGGCTCTCAGCCTTGGCCAGAGAAGTTTCTTTCCGCAGTGAGCGAATGTTAATGCAAACTCATAATTTATCACAGAATAAGAGATGCTAAGTGCCTGTCCCCAAGAGGACATCTATAGCACCCTCTCCAAGGCTCAGGGAGAGGGGAAAGAAAGACTGTAAGAGTTGGAGGATGGGGAGAAGGGCGATGCCATGCTGTCTTCTATAACTGTTGCACCCAGGAACTCACAACAACAGAGGCTACCTGTCCAAGACTGGATCCATCAACACCTGTCTTGGGTGGGAGAGGGACTCCAAAGGTCCCGCCCCTTCCTGAGCAACTGCAGGGAGTTAGTAACGAGAACCATGGAAGGAAAAGTGATAGTCCTCAGAGGTGTCAAGTTGCTCTTGCTCAATAAACAACCTCCCACCCATGCTCATGCCAGCAACTCTAATTAAATAGAACGTGTCATTTTAAAAAAACGTCATGAAAATAGGAGGGGGAACTGTAAAGAGAAGGGGTTCTGAGTGGAAGGGAGAGAATATTGGGTGACAAGAGAGAATATTGGGTGAGGGGACCATACAGCACATGTGTGTGCGTGTGTGTGAAACTGTGAAATAAAACTTTAGAATTGAAGTTCACATCAATCTCCCCCTCCCCCATCACCCAATGTCCCTAGTTCTCCCTCCCACTGCCCGGAGAATCCTTCTAGGGTTCAGACAGACAGACTAAGGTGCTGACACCTGTGCCCAAAGGGGCAGTGTGTGTCTCCCTGAAGGAAGATCCTCTGGCTTTCCGAGCACCTTCCCACATGCCTGTCCCTCTGGGTTTACAGTGGAGGATGATGGGAAGTGGGTAGAGGGCTCAAGCTGGAGGCAGGATCTATATATCACTGTGACGTGTGACATCACCGTTTTCCTGACCTGTCTGACCTCAGCCCTAGCTGAGACAGGGTTGGCAACATCCACATCCTGGTTAATCCTAAGCATCAGATGAGAGCGACCTGCTGGCTTTGCTTGATAAAATCGTATATATACATTAAGATTTCTCCCGTATTCGCAGATGTGGGTTCTTTAGAAACATCAACAAACAAAAGTGACTTCCTGTTTCTACACCAACTGTTAGGTTACAGGGGCTCTCCTATGCCTGGAAGGGCTGAAGTGAAGGGTTGGTGGCAGTCCCTAAGCTGGAGGTTTAGCCTGCAGCCTCATGGCCTTGAAATTCTTCTTCTCCACGGGACACCTCCAAGATTGCATTTGAGAACCTCTAAGGATTTACCTAACTCTATCTAGTATCCCATGATGCCCTGGACCCCATCATGGCAAACAAGCATCCATTTAGCTAGACACACTCTCTTTGAATAGCAAAGCTTATGATGTTCAAATCTCTAACGCAAAATGGGAAAGAGTTTCTGGACTCTGCACCCATCCTCCCTCCAGGCTTTAAATCATCTTTAGATCGTGTATAATACCTGGTAATGTAAATGATATGTAAATCACTATTATAATGACCGAGGAGAAAGGACTATGCTCGATCGGTAGACATAGTATTTTTCCCTAGTATTTTGGCTTACGCTTGGTTGACTCCACAGATTCTGGACCCACAGAGGCAGAGAGCTTACCATGCAAAACCCAGAAAGGCTTGGCTCTCTCTCTTTTATCTACTACAGCCTTGACTCTTCAGAAGGGACTAGGTGCCATCTTGGCCTTGGCTCTTCCCCTCTCTGTGAGACTTGCTCATCTCTGGTCCTTGACTCTTAAGCAGCTGAGCTTCATTCTCAGGACCACCTCTGTTGGTTCTCTCAAGCCAGGCTCTCACCCTAAAATACATGCTTAACACATACTCCAGAGAATGGGTATGCTTAGTTTACAAGGTCGTATCCTCACACTGGGGACACAGCTGCCTTTAGCCCCTCCTCTCCTCCTGGCACACACAGCCAACAAGAATATCTCTCCCGTCTTAAGGGTTAGGGGACATCAGATGCCTTTGTTTCTAAAGGATTATCTTAGTCCTCTCTCCACCTGACCATGGTCTAAATTATTCCTGAGTATAGAAATTGGCTTTTCCATGAAGAAATTATTACTTCCTGTTTATTTATTTTTAACCTTTCTAGGCACTCGGTGTTCCATTCTGCAAACTCCCCTCCATATGTGGAGAGTCAGGGAACCAAAAAGAATAAAGAAAACTTGTTTTCCTCCTATCACAAAATTATCGTTCAGTCAGTTTCCCAAGTCCTCGCTGAAAAGGACGTGGGGCTTTCTGGAGAAGGAGCTAACGTGTGCCGTGTCTCCTGTAGCACTTCCCAGTCAGTCACACTGGTGAGGGGGGCACTATCCATTTCTGGCTTCTTCCCCTGCCTTCTTCCTCTCTCTTCCACCTGGGAAAGACGCTACAAACCACTAAGGGGTGGGTCTGGGAACTTGGGCCAGCTATATTTCTTTGTATGAAGAACAAAGGGAAGATGCTTAGCCAATGAGCTGTCAGACTGAAAACCAGGGAACCCCACAGGAGTTCCGATTCCTAGCCTCCCCACTCAAAGGGTGAGGCAGCAGTGAGCCACTTTCTTTATTGTTCTGATTAACTCTGACCCAAATCTGTCTGTCTGAGGAAGTGCAGGCAGCCCCTGTGCAGCCTCCACACCGCTGACTGACAGCCTAGGTCTCCTTCTCCCACCCCTTTGCCAAGGGAATCTGGGCTGGGGAAGGGATCCTGGAAGTTCAGATAGATGTCACTCATGCAAGTCACGTCTGTACTTCTGTACATACTCCTGGAGCTATTGGCATGTCTAATGTATACTGCAGAGTCCAGGAAGTACAGTCTATGCTGGTCCCTCCAGAATAGATTTGGAACAAGTCACTCCTCAGCTGTCTATGACAAAGAGCCTTTGGGAACATAAATGAGATCTAAAGCTCCCAAGGCCAGTTGGGCTCTGAGGACAATAAGTATATTGGCCTCCAGTCCCTCAGAGTCCCGCCCCCAGGTCACAAAGGGATCCTGCTCAAATTACTAGTATTTCACAAAAGATAATCCCGGAGAAGCTCTTGGTCCCTCTTGGATCCCCAACTTCACCTTCATCACTCTGAGCCATCAGCCCTCAGGCCTCTCAACACACAGCATCTGTACTCCTTTAATGCAGCCATCCCAGGCAGGCTCGGAGAGGGGATGGCTCACTGAGAAACAATAACACAAAAACAGGTACCACAGCAGGCTCCAAACCTCGCCAGATACACGCGACCCTCCTATACCTGTGCTAGCTAAAACTGGAACAAAGATTCTGAAACAGTTTATATTTTTATCTCCTCCATTCTCTTAACAAACAGTGTCTTGAGAAGAGCTATGACTTCTGAGGAATTATTCAAAATTTACAACAAAGACAGTCTAACCCTAACACGCATCTAATTGAAGGGGCCATCAGTTTAAAGTGACCACTTTGCTAAGAATTGTTCAGTGGCACCCTCCCCAGGCACTGTCCACCCACTGAACAACGGCTTGAAGGGGCGGTTACTCTTGGGCCAGTCTTCATGGGAGGGTGAAGCTGTAGTTTGAATGTGAAATGACCCCCCAAAGGTTTGTGTGTTTGAACACTTAGTCCTCAGCTGGTCATGCTGCTTTGGAAGGTTGGGAATCATTCCGGAAGTGGGCCTGGCTGGAGTGAGTCACTAGGGGTGGGCACCATGACCCCCAGGCTATTTTCAAACAAACTTTATGAATTTCTTGCATGTCAGTTTAGAACCCACAACAAAAAACAAATCACTAAGTAGTTTAATTTTTGAAGTCACATCCCTAACTCCATCAACCCTGATGAAAGAATCAAACTCAAGGCCTCAAATACGCTAGGCAATGGCTCTGTCACTGAGGCATACTCCAGACCATAAAAATATTTCTGTGTTTGTATTTTGTAATCCAGGTAAGCCATGAGGACATAGACAGGGCTCAGACATGTCCCCCAGCGGCTCCCCTACTGTCAGCACTTTATGCAGGGTCCCTCATCGCATCCAGGGAACTAGCCCTAACTAGGTGGAGCTGAGGCCTCTGTTTCCTTGGAGCTGCAGTCACAGCCTCATTGCAGAACACTTAAGATCTGTGCTCTCTCATGCTTAATAAACACTTAAATCAACATAGGAGAGGAATGCTTAAGTCTGAGTGGTCATCTTTGAGGAGGACCCAGAATATTAAAAATTTTTTTCAACACAACCAATATCTAGTGCCATCTGGTGGAGCCCTCACTACCTACAGCCTCAACATTCAAAGAGAAAAGTCTGGAGGCACAGGGTCCTGGCTCAGTAAATCACCATCCCAAGGGGCGGGGGGAGATCTGTTCCAACTCTATAACACCCACCACCTCCCAAATGCCAGAATGCATGAAGAAACCCCTTAAGAGAAGGGAAGAAGGGTCAGGGGACGTCTTGACCATCAACTTTTATTTCCTAAATGGATAGAATTGACTAGAATGGCCATGGATGGGCAGAGCTTGCCTGATGACTTTTGAGGGTCACAGTACAAACAATGACCAGAGTCCAAGGGAGGAGACTCAGGGTGTGGAGATGATGCAATAAGATTAAGATTCATCCGCCAGTCAGACTTTAATCTGTCTAAGATGACGAGAAACCTGGGCTTGCTTCTGCCGGTGAGGCTTTGAGAAAAGCACTAAAAACAGTTTGGGGGTCCTCCTGTAAGCACATGGGGTGAACTCTGGAGAGATAGAGAGTCAAGGTCATGGGTTCCTGGGAAGCCAGAACTCCTCAGACTCTGGGCCTCCTTCTGAGAGCCACACCCCCAGAACACACCCATCCATAAAGGCACTGAAAAACATAAAGTGCCCACAAGGGAACAGTTTAGTTTCCTCAAGAAGATTCCAGTGCTTCTGAACAAAGAACTTCAATAGAAATCAGTGGTTGCGGGTAAGGGGAGTGGGGAGAAGGCACTGAAGAGACAGATGGATCAGCTGCAGTTGAGAGCAACTGTTGCTCTTGCAGAGGACCTGGTTCGAGTCCCAGCACCCACATGGTGACTCATAACTACCCATAATTACAGTTCCAAGGGATTCAGTGCCCTCTTCTGGCCTCCATAAGTACCTCATGCATGTGGTGCATAGACATATATGTAGGTCAAATTTTTACACATATAAAAAAGTCATAAAAAAAGGAAATCAATGTGGAAGCCTTTGCAGCTTGTTGAATATGTCTGCTCCCTCACTGGAGACAGAGCTGACAGATGCTGCCCGCTTCATACACTCCAGGTAAGATTCGTGCCCTCCGGTTCATATTAGGAAACTCCGGCTCGAGGGAGGCCTGGTTGTTCTGGGAGCCAAAATAGGAAGGCTAGGAATACTGAAGGGTAGAGAGCCTCAGAAGTGGAAGAAACCCATAGAAGAATTCCAAACAGTTCACTTAGCAGGAAGCTATCCCCCAGACTGCCGCCTCACATAGCAACAACCCCACAGCTACAGGTCATTTACAAATTCCCTTCTTGCCAAGCCAGGGTTCCCAAACCAGTGTCCAGCCAACACTTTCCATTCAGGTCCACCAGTGCCTAAGGGGCAGATTCCCAATCCCCCTGCCTCATTTCTTCCTACTCATTGTCCCTCCCTGGTCATTTCTGAGGCAGCAGCTCATTTTGCAGAGTCTCTGGAGCCAGGCATAACATCTCACGTGGTCTGCTGTCTCCAGGTGCACAAGAAGAACAAGATCCCTGCCCTTGTAGGCTTGGACGCTGCACCTCTGCCATGAGCAAAGGTCACTAGCGAGTTCTCACACAGCAGCAAGGACCCCTCACCAGTCCTTGAAAAAACACATAAAAACAAACTTAAAGCCCCAGGTGGCATCTGCATTCATCCCTTTAATTCCACCCCATTATTTTCAGTCTTACAGAACAAACACATGGTGATGTAATCATGACATCATGATATGATCATTACATGATAAAATAAAGCAGGATGGGGACAGGGGACTCCTCCAGAGGCAGCGCCTGAAACTCATCTTGCCTCCAGGTCATCCTGAAGCCGTGCCCCACCCCTTTAAGGGTTCTTCTGTTCTCTTTCCCATTTGCCCCAAATGATGAAATGGTACAACACACAGGCCTAGGACTCTGCACTGTTCCCACTCAGACTCAAGAGCAGAAGCTTGTCCATGCACCACGGTAGGCAATCAGAGCCCCATTGGACAGCCAGTGAGACGTCAGAGCCTGTGGAGCCTGTAGGACAGACATCAACCTGGACAAACAGCCTCACCTCTTGCGATCAGCTGGAAAGAAGGTTTAGAGGTTAGGTCCCAGTTACCAAGGGGCCCCTAGGCCCTCACACCGTCCACAGTCCTTTAAGATAATCCAAACAGCCCAGATGGACCACCCACCCTGTACACTCAGCCATATCTAGGAGACCTCTCCCACCCCAGGTCCTAGAACCCACCCATCCAGCTCATCCCTGCACACAGCTGGCATTAGCATCCCTATGTGGTAAAGACACCACTGCACCGTCACTCTGTCCCTGCCAGTCTCCCCTCCTTCCCTTACCCCTCTCACAGGTGGCTTTGAGCATCTCACTGAATGCCCTCTGTTGTTCCAAAGGGGGAGGCTGAGCCCGCCCACCAAAATGCCACACTGGAAAGACCTTGCAACCACCACAGCCACCCAGAGCAGGTTCTCCCACGCCTTCACTGTGGCTCTTACCTGATATTTTGACAGGACTTTGAAAGCTGGGTTGAATTTTATGGACATTATCATTTTTTAACACCTGATCCAGAGGCGATCTTTCAAAGAAGGTGAGTACAACCTCTGACCTAGAATACTGGGGACAAACACAGTCATTACTAAAGATGAAAAGCTCTCCACAGTAGGTCCCATGTGTGTGCTGGGGTGGGGTTTGTGCACAGAGGTAATCCCAACTGATATGATGCTCAGAAGGCAATCCCGGGCCTGTGCAGGGGCTGGTTGATGGCCTGTGCCCAGTAAGTGGACCACTGTAGTTTCTTGTTTACAAGTGGCTAACAGGCAAGCCTCTGGCTAGGGTGGGTGGCTTTGCATATAACTGGTGGATTATACCCAGCTCTGTTGTAGGAGGCTGCTTGTTCGTTCCCTGCTGCTCAGACTGGAAATAACCACATAGAAACGGTATTAATTAAATCACTACTTGGTCTATTAGCTATAGCTTCTTATTGGCTAACTCTTACATCTTAATTTAACCCATTGGGCAAGGTTCTGGCTTGTCTGTTCCCAGCAGCAGCTACATAGCATTTCCCTGAATCCACCTCCTTTCTCCCAGCATTCAGTTTAGTTTTCCATGCTTAACTATATTCTGCCCTGTGCAGGCCCACGACAGTTTCTTTATTCATTAACCAATATAAGCAAACACATACAGAAGGACTTCCCAGACCACAGCTCCCTCCTGTACTATCAGCTTGGTTGCTTCTACTCAGCTTGGTTGCTTCTACTTCCACCATTTTCCCGTTGGGAAAGTAGAACCTTTAGGAGCTAAGGAGTTCTGCCTGACCCTTCAGATGGATTCTTAGTTCTTCACATCAGCCTCACAGGCTCAGTGCGTGAGTTCCAAGGAGACAGAACTGAACACTGCGGCTGCCAAAGATGCAGACCCTGTCCTTGGCTTCCTGGTGCCCGTTTTAAACCTAACAGAAAAGCAAGTCTGAGGTGAGGAAAGAAAGAAAGGGCTCCTGGCTGCTTCCAGAGAAGTCCTGTTTCCTCCTGCTTCACACCTCAGGATTCGAAAGAACCCGGTAGAGCTCACAGACGCCTTCCTTCCCTTGATTGTCTGCCGGGACACCTAGTGGGAATGATACGCTGAGTGAGATGCAGGGACCTGTCTTTAAGTCTGGTTGGTGATGGGACACTCTGGCCTTCCTGCCCCACCTAGATGCCTCGCTCACCTTACATGGCATGCTGATGACTGTCTCGAGCAGTTTCTCAACCTCGTTGAGCCTGGTCTCTATGTCTTGTGCTTCCTTGATGGCAAGCAGTCCTAGAACAGAGCCAGAAATGGCCAGGTCAGAAAGGCGAGCAGCCAATGATGAAATAAGCAACCAGATACACAACAAGTATGTCCCATGATGAGGACACCTAGGTCATCTTCCACAGCAAAATGTCCTGCTCCTATGATAGAAATGTCTCAATGTTTCCCATGGATTCTTAAAACCACAGATAGACCCAGACCCCAAAAGATAAAAGTTTTATTCTACCATAATTCAGCCCAAATCACATGCCTAGCCATAGCTGTTGCTTTCACAGTTTGAAGTGAAATGGAAAAGCTACCATGAATTTCACCTCCATAATTTTACAGACAGGCAATGCCCTCTACAGTAGATCTTAGCTACCTCAGCCTGCATTTGTAGGGTTTGCTTTTGGGTTTGGTCTCCTTTTGCAAGTGAGACTATTCACCTCTTCTCTTGCGGCTTTGTAGCTGCTTCTCTTTGTGTGCCCCAGTGGCCAGCATCACCAGTCTCCCATTCTATGGCCAGCATTAAGCAAAATGCGGGAGGGGGGCATAGGACCCTGAGTACTGAGATCCCAAGACAGCTGCTACTGATTGGTGGCAGGGTAGCAAATGCAGAGTGCAGACATGAGACAGGGGGACCCTTCTCATCTCAGGAGAGTCAGGGTGGCTGGCTTAATTCAGCATGCTACTCATAGTGGCATGTGATTTGAAACTTGGGAGCTGTTTGTTTTGAGAACTTTTGGCCTAAAAGAACAGAAAACCAAGCCTCACATAAGTGGAGACTCAGTACTCATTCAGCCTTGTGTGTGCCAAGTGCCAACCTCTAAGGTCCTGAACTACCTACCCCTCCCCACGGTGCACATCAGTGTGACGTGTGACTCTGCTGCTACCGATGCCACACATTCCAAAATGACATTGGAAGGAGGACAAGGGTGGAAGATCCCCTGCACTGGGACATTCTGGGGCCATACCACCAATGCCTGCACACAGCCAGAGCTAAGCCAGGGACCCCTCGGTTGCCATCAGCATGACGGCTGCACAAGAAGTGGGTGGCCCAGAACCCAACAGCCCTGATATCACAGGCAAGGACTCACTCATCCAGTGCCAGCTGCCCAGACCACAAGGCCTGTGAAAACGGAGCCCATATTTAGGCAAGTCATCTAAATGCAATGTTCAGAAGGGGAAAAGATCTCAAAGAAAGCCCATGTGGGCATGAGTCATGGCCCTCCCCAGGAACCCAAGCACCAGTGCTTGTTATGGGCACCACAGAGGGGGCACCACAGGCTCTGACTGGATGTGGGGCTTTGCGGTACTTTATTTTTAAAATCTTATAGCTCAAGGCCATACTTGGGAGATGTGGAGTTTTCTGTCTCCCATAAGCAATACAAACGTAAGACTTCCCACTTTAGCTTCCCCCAACAGCTTTGAAGGGATGGAATTACGATTCCTTTGTACACTAGCTTTGTCCAAGACTCTGTATGACCAGAATGGCACAATCCCCACAATCTGCAACCGAACCCCAGAGACCTAGATCCCAGAACTGTGGCCAATCCCCGAAAGTTTATCTCAGATTCTGGTTTAGTTTTGTTCAAAAAAAGTTAAAGTGTTAAGGTTTCAGGTAACTGATCATCTAGATCAACAAGCATGATCAAAATAACTTCACCAGAACACATAGTTCCTGGGAGCTCCTACCAGATACAATGGAGAAGGCATTTCTGAAAGGCTAGCCTAGGCTATCCCTAATGGCCACATGACCCTCCAGGTATGCAAGTACTGCTACTTGTTGATAGCATTTTTAATCGTCTCTCTCCTCCCTCCCTCCCTTCCTCCCTTCCTCCCTCCCTCCCTCCCTCCCTCCCTCTCTCCCTCTGTCCTCAGCCACCCACGCCATAGTTGGTCAGTCATGGAATGTGAAAACCCAAGGTGACAGAGTGGGTTGTGACTGCTCCACTGGAAAGCCTCAGGCTTCATATGCACTGCATCTGCACACATTCAAGGACAACACCCTGGACATCACCAGAGAAAGGGACTGGGCCACCCTCCCCACTTCCCAAGTCCCACCCTAACCCTGTCTGTTGAAGAAAGGAAAAGAAAAGCAGAAAACACCAGGTGGCAGAGTTCCTGAATGTCTTCTCAAAGCTCTGGGCTCTTCAAAGAGAGAAATAGAGAGTCATAAGAGGCATGCTGGTGTGTTTGGGGCACAGTGTAGCATGAATGACAGTGGTTCTATAAGAGACATCACCTAGAAACAGCACAGCTGGTGTCTATGTACTCACAATGTTCACACAATGACAGAAATCAATGATACCTTTTTCCTTTCTCACGATCATTAGGAGAGCTTGGCTGTGAGCACATGAGGATGAAGGTGTGGGGGGTGTGGCTGTGTGTGCACATGAGGATGAGGATGCAGGGGGTGTGGCTGTGTGTGCACATGAGGATGAGAACGCAGGGATGTGTGGCTGTGTGTGCACATGAGGATGAGGGTGCAGGGGTTGTGGCTGTGCATGCACATGAGAATGCAGGGGAGTGTGGTTCTTCAAAGAAGCAACGCCATCCTCTGGTTTCCAAGAACTGCAGTCCTAGACGGGAGTCCGTTGCACTGACACAGACCTACTTCCACTCTCTGAAAGTGTGGTTCATAGGAGACCATCCTCCTGTACAGCCAGTGTTCAGCCAGCCTACACCACTTTACAGGCAGAAGCATCCGTCTGGATTCTCAATGAAGGAGCTTGATTCTAGCTCATTAGCTGTGATGCCAGAGCCCTGGTTAAATCTGTTTCTCCTGGTTGGATTTACAACCACCAACGGAGAGGCAAATACACTCTGCTCTAGCCAGCATAGTGATTTGAATGAGAATCCCCCAGATAGGCTCAGATGTTTGAACACTCATCTCTCAGTTGGTGACACTGGGGAGGGTTAGTAGGCATGGCCTTGTGGGAAATATGTCGCAAGAAGCAGGCCCTGAGAGTTTAAAAACCCGCACCATTTCTCGTTCTCTTCTTGCTTATGACTCAAAATGTGAGCTCTCAGCTCCCAGCTCCTGCTGCGTGCCCACCGCTCACTGCCATGCTGCCCTAGCCATTTTGGGCTCTGGAGCTAAAATATCGTCTAAGCTCTCCCTTCCATGAGATGCCTTGGTCACTGTTTCATCACAGCAAGAGGAGATCAGCTAATACAATCAGTCTTTCAGGGCAGCCAGATTGCACAAGGAAAATAGAGAGCACCCAGTGAACCGTGAATTTCAGATAAATGAGGAGCAACGTCATAGTAGAAAGGCTGGCCTACTGAAAAGATGGCCTGCTCTCTGTCAAACACGACCTTCATGCCCTGCACTCTGTCTTTGCTATGACCCATTTTCCTGGCTGCAGAAGAGAAAAGCACAGGCACCCTTCAGGCCTCTAGAAACAGCTGCCAGCACGTTGGCCCTGCTGGTTGTGACACCAGCCCACCTTACCAATTCCATGCCTTGCCAGTTCTCATAGCTATGGGTTAACACTGAGAAACGGGCCCTGCTGGCCAACAAGTCTCCAGTGCCCACAGGGCAGCCTCGGCCACAGTCAGTGGCACAGTAGCATTCAGACTACAAAGCCCTTCAGGCTAAGTTGCATCTGCTTCCTCAGACCAGTCTTTATGATTCTGAATGAGAACCAAGTGGTGTGCTTAGCAAAAGTCACAGGGAGAGACATCGAAAGGGGAAGGAAAGCCTGTGAGAGGCTCACATGCAAGCTCCGAAACGCCAGGCAATCCTCTCAGGAGCTGTCTTTCGGCAGTTAGTTCCCCAGGCTGGCTCCCCAGGAACGATCAAGTTGGCATTAGGTTGGCTTTCTTAAGGTGCCTCATCCTGTCTCCAAAAACCACTCTCGCTTGAGTGACAAGGAACACTGACCCCTTAACCAGATGATACGGCAGCAGCTTTGCAAAATGGTGGATTCCTCTGTGTTTGCCAAAACTCTCCTCACAGCAATACAGCCTGAAGACCATTGCTGCAGTTACAGCCCTGGGTCAAAGAGCACAAACTCAAGAAGCAGGAAAGAGGCACCGTTCAGCACCCTGTCCTTACCCTTATCAGCCCCGAAGCCAGCAAAGCATGGATGAGTTACTACCTGGCTTCTGTCAGACAAACCCCAAAGCTCACAGTGCCCTTCCCTTCAATCATTTTAAAAGTGTTTTTTCTATCAAAAAATATTTTCACATGAAATAAACACACACACACATACGCACATGCACACACACATATGTGTGCTCACGCACACATGCACACATCCCCCCCCCACCCACCTCCCTCCACTCTGGGACCTCAGCGCAGAAAATGAAATAAATATCCCCCTGGAAACTTCTTGCTTCATTCTCCTGGGGTTTCTTAGTTTCACAGCTGGTGGGCTCCCAGAACTCCTGCAGCCACCATGGTAATAATAATCAGACTCTCCGAGCACCATCTATGAAAGGTGGAGTTCTGAGAGAAGTCTTCCTATGGGTTTCTGCTTTGATCTTCAGGGACAGGCGACAAGTGCCATGGGTCTAAGCAGCGTGGCACTAGCACAGTACACTATCTGCTCATATTTGCATATTCTCCTATTGCACCTGCTGAGTTATTTCCTTGGAATTTAAGTCCTCTGGCTCTTAAAGTCTTAGGCCGGCTCTTCCAAATCTCACGTGTGTTTAGTAAGTCACAATTTCAACTTTACTTTTTAATGTGCTTAGATACAATAGCTTTACAGTATCTGATACTTCTGGGTTTTATACTCCAAGTGTTATTAGTGGTTTAAGAAAAGTCAGCCTCAAGCTGCCCAGAGGCCCTTCCCCCTAAAGGGCTTTAGCCTTGCAAGGAAAGAACCGAGAATTTGTGCTTAACTGATTTCATTAAAAGCAAACACCTGCTCCATCCTGGAACCAAAGCTAAATGAAGCAAACATAAACAATTGTTTTCCAAGTCATGTCTAACATGGATTTGCTAGTAGGGATTGTAATGGTCAGTACCTCAGGTGGACAAGATAATTGTGAATGTGTACAGATGCATTCAAAACATAAAGCCACATTAGGAGGCTGTAGTTCTATAATTAGCCAGCAGAGGGTGACAACACACCGCCTAAGCCTAAGGAATTCAATCACAAACTCACAGAAATTACACTTGCCCACTATTCAACATGGGGGAAAAATTGACCCAGAAGGCTTCACAATCCCTGAAATTTGTCTGATTTCTGAAAAATTAATTACTCATATAAGCTCAACTTTTAAAATTTACCAACACATAGTTTGTGACACAAGAATTTTACCCAAGTTTAGCACAGTTAAAAGCTTGAAAAATTATTAACAATGTGATATATAAACTTCAGCAAGCAATTTACATGATATATAAAAACTCAGGGGCTAAATGTTGACCTGGTTGAGCATAGTGGTACATTACTTTAACCCTAACATTCAGGAGCAGAGCCAGGCCTGGTCTACACAGGGAATTCCAAGCCAGCTAGAACTACATAGAGTCAGCCTAGAGCTGCTCCCACCCCCACCCCACCCCTGCCCACAGCCATGGAGGTGGCTTTATTCCTAAAGGGCTTTGGCCTCACAAGAAAAGAACAATCTGTGACTGTTTTATAATTGGCTGCTTTTGGCAGAAGTAAACACTTACTCCTGGAACCCAAACTGAATGAAGCAAGCACAAACAAATCTGCTTCCTAATCTCCGAAACCTGAGTCTGAGGTCCCAGGTTTCCGTTAAACAGAGCTTGGTCTCCACACTTGCTACACTGCCTCAGGCTTCCTCTGCAGAAGACTTGTGCTAGGTGGGGGATGGGGCGCAGTGGGGCTGAGGGTGCACGTCTAACTCGAGTGCTTCTGCAGAGGAATTCTGGTCACAAGAGCAAGAAGCGGCAGAGGTCAACAGAGAAGCCCATTAAGGAATGTCCACGGCCCACAGCACCAGCCTCTCTCCAGCGAGAAGACGCTTTCTGACTCCCCCCACAAAGGACAGCCCTGGGGGAAATTTTCTCTTGGGGCCAGACAATAAGCTGCATTGAAATGGCTTTTTGCCCATTTAACAAATGTGCCCATCAACACACTGCATACAAAAGTGCAGGGCTCTCAGCAGCATCCTTTGGGGCTGGGGGTTACTAAAAGCCTGAATACACACGTATTTTAGAGACAACATACTTCAAAAAAAAATCAGCAATTTCTAAATATCTATTTTCTTTTCCTCCTTCCCTCCCACCCTCCTTCTTGCTTGTCGGCTGGCCTGCTAGGGATAAACCAGGCCTTGACCACACAGGCAAGAATTCCTTCTACTTGTCCGGAACACCAGCCTCTAAACAAGGCTCCTGTGGGAGGGTCTCAAATCCTGGAAAACAGCAGGGACTCTTTGCTCAGCGCAGTCGCACAACATAAGTGCATGGCACGCACATGCACACGTGTGTGTGTGTGTTGACACAGGGCAGAGAAGCCCTGCACACCAGCTAACTGGTCACTGGAGCCCTAGCACAGTGGACTCTGGCTGGTGGGCATGCTCCTCCCTTCTGTCCTATAGGTCTGGGCACAGCCAGGCTTACGGGAAGGGATCACAGAGGTAGAGGTGAGGAGTGATGTCCCATTCAGGGACCACAGAGGTGGAGGTGTCCCTCCACATCTCTCACAAGATAAAAAGCTGGACCGGGGACACAGGAGAAAGAAGCAGAAGAGGTGGAGCCAGAAAGAAATTTCCCTGGAACCCACAAGAGGAAGCTGCTCTTCCTTCCGGTTGGTTCCAAGGCTTCCTGCTCCCTGCAGGGGCCTCCTAAAGGGACCAAGTGTTTTGTTTTTCTCAGTGGAGGAAAAAAAACGCATTTGAATCCAAGCTTGCTGATTTTTTCCTGTTCTCTTAATCCCTCCTCTCTGTTCATTATTCTTCCCCAGCTAAAGCAAAATTCCATTCCTAAAACTCAGGCGGTTTTCAGAAGCCATTCATGAGCCAGGCGTGGTGGCACATGCCGGTAACTCCAGCGCTTAACAAGCCGGGGCAGGAGGATATTAAATGTGACACCAGCCTGGGCTACAAGGTGAGACCCCATCTTAACAAAACAAACAGAAAACTCATTCAGTTGGCCATTCCTTTCCCCTGTGCTGGAGAACAATCCCAAAGCCTCCTTAATATGCTAGGCATATGCTCTACCACTGAGCTACCCTACCACTCCCCGCCCCTGACAGTCTGTCTTAAAGGCACAGGGGACCTGCCCATTTTCACCTCTCCACACAGGAAGGGCACACTGTCTAAAGTTCACAGACCAGAGGTCAGGTGATGATGTGGCCAAAACAGTGGTAGGAGCCCTGCCTCTCCTGGACATTTGTGTTGGCCACAGGCAGTCAGGAGGCAATTGCTGGCCCCAGGAGAACACAGAGCAGGCACCTACTCACCCTAGCGGGAGGAGGCCTGAAGGATGAGCAGATGTTGAGGGTGAGGGAGGGACAGAGGGAGGAAGGAGTATAGAGACCCACCAGAGGCCGAGGCTGGGGAGGGGTGGAGTGGTAAGAGCTGAGGGGCAGAAAAGAGACCACGGCCTCCCAGGCAGGTTCTGGCGGCAAGCACCCCACAGGCTTGGCAATTCTGTTTCTTAGAGCGACTGACGCACACACTTAACCCAGGATTCCTCAAGTCTGACCCACACCAAGCAATAAATACTAGTTTGGGAACCAACGAAGCCACAGGCCCAATCAGTCCCACTGAGGTAAATGCTATATTCTCTCTCTCTCTCTCAGTCAGGGCAGAGTCACTGGGCGGGTGGGGTCGCACCTACAAAGGGCACTGTTGGGAGCATGAGTAGGCTCTTAGGTGGATCAGCCTTGCAGGACGCTGGTGGTGCTGGGCACCAGGCCCCTCCCCTCCATTCTCCTACCTAGAGGCCTTTTATTGGGGTTACTGGGATCACTCAGGGCATAGGATAGACAGCTGGAGAAAGCCAGGCACTCCACGTGTCTAGCTTGGTGCCGGGCACTTTGTGGCTGTTACTCAGTGGGGCTCAGTCACACCTTGTCTCACAGATGTTCTTGTAGCTAGTCTAGCAGGAATGAGCCACCAGCAAGGAGAGAAGGGGAGAACAGGGAGGGTGGCTTGGAAGGCCAATTAGAAAAAAATATTTGCATGGACTGCCACCATGAAACTTATTACTTTGTATGCTAAATAGAAGGGGGGCAGAAATACCAAGCTTTGAGGATCAAGCAGATTGGCTGAAAGCCGTGGGGCAAGCAGCAGGTGACAGAGCATGCAACTCTTCCCCTCCCCCCCACAATACTGTCTAGGAGCAAATGAGGTGCCCTCCTATGGTGACCTGGCTGTGTCCCCTGCTTTGCCACCCAATCTCCCAGGCCCCCAATGTCCTCAAACAGAAAACAGGAACGGTAATGGTGGGAACCAGACACTATGTGACAAAATCCCTTTCACTCCCTTCCTTGCCCTGTTCTGTCCAAGGACTGAGACATGGTTTCCTCATCAGCGAAGGGGAAGGAGACTTCGGTTCTCCGGACAAACAGGAAAAGGAGTTTGCATGTATCCATTACAAGATGTGGTCTCTGACCACCTTCACCCTAGTTGGGGGTGGGATGAGGCACCAGCCCTCAATGTCATCAGCACAGTTAACAGCACCTGAGCTCACATATCAGCGACCCGGCCTCATTCAGGAGATGCTGTAGCTGCTGGGGATGAATGGAGCTCAGGACTCTGGCTACTCTGGCCCCTCCTCTTCCCACCAACAGAGACAAAAGTCAGATCTAGGGCTCTCAGGAGCTCTTCCAGACTGAGAAATGACAAAACACAGCCCTTCAAGTGACGGCAACTAAAACCAGCCAGTGGACGCACAGTGTGACCTGAACGTGCCGAAGACGAACAAAAACGGCATTAAAGCAGGGCTGGGAGTATAGCGCAGAGTGGGTGCTTGGAATGCACAGTCTTGAGTTCAACCCCCGGAACACAAAACAGAAAAACACGATACCCGTTTTGCTGTGAAATGGCAGTGCCAACACATGACAGTATGTGCCTTCAGTCTACTGTCCCCAGCCTGCTGCTGGCCCAGGAGAAGGCGCCATGGCCTAGACTTTCACCTTTGAAGATTCTCAAGCAAAACACAGGCTGACTTGTGCCTCCCTGCCAGCCCCTTGCACCCTCCCAAGTTCAAGCCCACACACCTCATTTGCAGCAAGCTGAGTTCTGTGGAGAGGCACCACAGGCCTCATCTTTGAGTCTCTCTGTATCACTGCCCACGAGTACCATGACTACTCTTATTTCCAACTACGCACAATGCATGAACAGATTTCCTTTTACTTCTCAAACATTCTGCCAAAACAGACAGCAGAGAACTCTCAGACCCACACTGATTTTTGCAATGGAATGATCTAAGTTCCTGGAGGGCAGCCTTGGGGCACAGGGTTGGGGGTGCCTTGCCTATGGGCTTACAGTGAGGCCCAGTAGAGACATAGAGGCAAGTATGTCCTTCAGCAACTCATGGTGAAAAGCTATAGGTGCAGGCCACTGGACCAGCTATCTTAAGTTCTAACTGGTTCCACCTACAGATGGAGAAGACAACCCAGGTGTCATGGTTATCCAAGGCATAGTACAAGATCTATGGCATGAAATCAGGGAAACAGGAACCAAGCACAGCCAAGAAATCATTTATGAAAAAAGAAGAGAGCTGCCAGGTGGTTATGGCACACTCTTTTAATCCCAGCACTCAGGAGGCAGAGGCAGGTGGATCTCTGTGGGTTCAAGGCTAGCAGTCTGCAGAGTGAGTTCCAGGACAACCAAGGCTACACAAAGAAACCCTGTCTGGGGGATGCGGGGAGAAAGAAAGGGAGGAAGGATGAAATGAAGGAACAAAAGAAAAGAGTCCAGGATATCAGAGTGGAGCCTGGTGTGGGTAGCAGGACATGGACCTGGGAGCAAACACAGAACAAGGAAGAGAGGAGGAGTAGGTAACCCAGGAGAGGACGGATGAGGGGTCCTAGACATGGAAGAGTCAAAAATACGTGAGTGAGTCAGAGGAGCAGTAAAAGTGCCCGGATAGGACAGCAGGATGGCCCCGAGGAAGCTCTACATGGCATTGTGGCTGCAGCAAAGGTCAGGGGCAGCATCACACCACCCCAACATCAAAGGCCAGGCAGAGGTGGCAACTCCATGCCCTGCTCTGCTTCCACACCTGTATGGAGCACACTTGCTGAGAAAGTCAAGCTGGGTGCCTCTGGGTGGCGGTTGGCACATCCATCAAGCACCATTTTCCCTGTTTGGTAGTAACATCCAATTTC
Source organism: Microtus ochrogaster (assembly GCF_000317375.1). Classification (NCBI taxonomy): domain Eukaryota; kingdom Metazoa; phylum Chordata; class Mammalia; order Rodentia; family Cricetidae; genus Microtus; species Microtus ochrogaster. The sequence continues at coordinate 39,210,875 of NC_022018.1, forward strand.
TCCCTGATGTCCAGGTGAGGGCAATGTGACGGTGACCTGGGGTAGACCTTGGGAACTGAGCACATGTCTATGGCGTGGGAGTCAAGTGCTATATCAGTGTCCAACCCTTCCTGGTACAGTCCCAGCTGTGGCTTTCACGTCTAGGGAGAGGCCATGTCCTGAACACTGAAGATGCTCATCACTGGTGATGAAATTAAATACAGCAAGGACAGAAACGCTGTGCACAGGTTCGCATTACAAACTGTGCCACTAAATGCCAGGTTCCAGGCTGGCTGGCAGCCTCAGGCAGCATCTTCGGCTCAATTATCCCCTGAGGTGGCCCCACTGCAGCGCAGGGCAAGCCCTGTGTGAGAATTCTAGGCTTGTGCTATGTGCCACACACCAAGTGTGAGACACTTGCAATGCCTCCATGGCTCTCTCTTCCAGGCCAATCAGTGTCATCTCCTTCTCGCACCTGCCCTGTTATGCCTGGCTCCAGCAGCCCTGCCTCTTGCTCTCCCTTGCTCTATTCCATCTTTCTCAGTGGCATCAACTAGAGCTCAACTCAGATCAAATCAGTTCCCTGGCCCAGAGCTCTCGGTGATGATGGAGACCATGACTGATCACCATCTGCCCCTCTCCAGCCAGTGATCTCCTTATTACTTGGCGATCTTATTTATTAACGCATTTCTCCCAACCAAAATGTAAGAATCAAAGAGATAGGTCACAAGGTTTTAGTGGTTGTCTTCTCGTTTTATTCTTCCCTGCACCTGTGCGCTGCCTGGCAGCCAATATGTGACCACATAAATGAATGCCAACCCAAAATGCAGTTACCCAAGACTCAAGCTCACCTGGCCACCTTGAAATAGAATCTGCAGCAGCAGAGGTAATCAGGCCAGCTCAGATGTCACAGATCTGCAATGGGTGCTACTAAAAAGAGGATCAAAATACTCCAAGAACCTCAAATGGTCGACAGGAAAGTTTTGAACGTTTTTGCTCTCAAATGCAGACCTTATGTGTGAGAAGTAAACAAAGCGGGAGTTCTCACTCTCACAATCTGAACCAGTAGGTGATACACACGACAGAGGACTTAAACACAAGACACAGCTCCGTGATGAAAGGGCAGAAAAGTAAGAGGGGGGAACCACTGTGGCAACACAAACATAATGTCCACGGGAAGCAGCTCAGCCACCTCCTCTCCCAGGGCTGGAGGGCAACACAGCAAGAGGTGGTTATTTCAGCCCTAGGTTGTGAGGTACCATCCTACCGAGAGTTAGGGTCTGGAGAGACTTGGTTTGGTGAAGAAGCGATACATGACAGAAGCAAGACAGGTCCTGAGATCAGCGCTACTCTAGGTCATGTAAACAGAAGGCCAGGAAGGTAAGGTAGTGGGCACTGTGTCTCCGCCCCATGCAGTGGCACCGTATCTCTGCCTGTGTCACCAGGACACATAAAAAGGTCATGGATATCCATCAAGCATAAAACCACGGAGGGACAACAAAAGTCCAATTTTCCCATCTAAAATCTCTCTCACAGCAATTCTGGGGAAATCAAGGCTGAGGGCTTGGCACCTCTTCAACTGCATGAAGATTCAGAAGTTCAAGGTAGAACCATGGCTGGCCCACTGTGTCAGGAGCTCAGCCTAGACAAGGTGGAGCCATGGCTGGCCACTGTGTCAGGAGCTCAGCCTGCCAGGGGCAACCCAGAGACCCCTTTCCTTGGGAAGCTTCTCTAATAAACTGAGGACACAAACCTAACTCAGCCTAGCAATCTAATAAATACTTGAGAATCTGACCGACTGGAATTCAAATACCAGCTGCATACCTTTCATGGTTGAAGCTTGAAAATCCAGACAATCTTTTTAATGCAAATAAGAAATTTGCATGGAAACGAGGTAGAATCTTCTTTTGTCTTAGGGATGAGGTGTTTTGCTTGGTATAAGACTTCCCTGAACTTGAAGGGATCAAAGAAAGGAAAGGGGCCTTCCTGGCTTTGTGAAACAGAACTGGGGTGGTCCTAGGGAGGAATCACGCGGAGAAAAAAGAATCAGAACGGAGCATGATTCCTGGTCACTCCTCTACTGCTCCCGGGATTCATCTTTATTCCGTCTAGGCGCTACTAGCTGGACCCTTGGAAGAGGTTTCCGTCAGATAAGAACAGCCACCAGTGGCGGACAGTTCTAATAGTCACATAGCAGGCTGTCAGAGACTCCCTTCCCTCCAGTCACGGGGACTCACCCCAGCTGCCCCTGCCACTCCATCACCCCATCTAACCCCCACTTCTGTGCTCTCCTACCCTTTACACACTTGAAGGCAGCTCCCATAGGCCTCGTTTTACTCTTTGAAGACTGCATGGGGACAGTCAAGCACCTGTGATTCCAGTAGTTTGTATAAATGATTCCAGAAGTTTGTATAAATGCAAAAGAGACCAGGTGAACAAGCGCCGTGGTTTCCTCCCTCCCGACCGCCTTAGGGAAGGCCTCTCCACCCGTGACTCCACACAGCGGTCACACCCCTTCCCACACCCTCTGTTCCAGCCACCCTAGCCAGAAGAGAGAGGCTGGCCCTGATGGTAAAGTAGTATAGACTTACTGTCTACAGACACTACTGGGCTTTGCTTTTCACTCCTCACAAAAGCCCCAGGGCAATAGGTACTCTCGTAGAAGTAGACCTGGTTCCAGTTTGCCTGGGGTAACCGGAGTTCTGAGACCAGGTCAGAGGGACTGCCTGGAAGTTCAACTAGTTTATGGCCTGCTTTGTTCCAGGAGAAGCCACTGAGTAAACCACAGAACCTTTGTTATGCTTTCCTGATCAGACATTCATTGAAAATTTAACAAATAGCAAATTTGAAACAATAAAAACAGGTCCAGTCTTGAAATGGCAGGCTTGTCAGTGTGGCCTCCATACTCGCAGCAGGCTTTGGCAATCTGTGCAAATGATGTGTCTGCCAGGGGATGTGTCATGAGAATGGAGCTAATTATCCACAAAATCCACTCACGGGGTGGGGCATATCACCAGGGGGAACGGAGGTTATCTCAGACCTTAGCTAGACAGGCGGCGGAGGAGGTGTGTACTGGCTAACCTTGAGTAAAGTCGCTCCAAGCTGCCCCAGAATCGCTGCTTACTTGGAGGACTCTGAAAAAAAGGTTCGTGGATCTCGGAGCCCCGGGAGGCCACACACACTGGCCGGAAGTCTACTCAGAAACCATCCAACTCTCCTGTCCGCAGCTAAGTGTCCCACACCTCATTCTTCCCGGTCTCAACCAAGGCCTCTCTCTGGTTTCCTCCCCTCTCCAGTCCCTTTGCTGGCAGTAGGAAAGGGGAAGCCACTGCTGTTTGAGAAAACAAGAGTCACAGCCAACCAGGACCGTCACAAGGCCGAGGAGGAGGCGGCCGTGGCTAATCAAATCCGAATGCGGACCCAGCTCAGGGGTGGGGACCCTGGGTTGGCCCGACAGATGCAGGCGGGGCGGTCTCCTCCTAGGAGAGGTGGGAAAAATTGCTGCGTGGCACTTCATGCTCAGGCTCAACTGTCCTGGGGCAAAATAGGGTCCGGGGCTCTCCCAGGCAGGACCCCGGCAGCGATCGTACTCAATGCAATCACCCAATTCCGACACTCTATAACTGTCTCTACTCTCTTCAGCAAACCCACTCGAGCCGCCACTGGTTCTCCATAGAGGGGAAGGTGGCTGGAACCCAGTAGGTAGCTGTCAGTCCCGGGTGTCGCCTCGCAAAACTCTGCCTTCTTCAGACTCATTCTTTGGGACAGTCGGGTGAGAGTCCTGGTGACCTCGTCCCCTTTCCCACCCATCTCATTTATCCTCCACGAGTGTGTGCCGGCTCCCAGTCCTTCCTGAACCACAGCTAGGTACCCTTCTTCGGGAAACCCGGGGTCTAGATGTCAGGTGCCAAGGGAAGAAACAGTCTCAGTTTAAGTAACTCTTCCCTCTCTGACTTCATTGCACTTTGACAGGATCTCTTCGCTCGATTCCTCCCCCAGCGCCACTCCCGCAGCCCGCAGCCCCCGGCGCCCCGTAGCCCCGGTGTCCCACAGCCCCCAGTCCTGCAGCCCCGCACCTTGCCGCAGCGGCGCGCGCGCCAGCTCGGGCCGGTCCTCGGGGAAGGCGTCGCGGAGGCGCTTGCACAGGCGACCCAAGTCTGCGAAGCTGCGGTGCAAGTAGAGCACGCTGCGGTCCGACCACTCGGTGCGGATCTCGAAGAACTCCTCTTCGTCGCCGCGCCGGCTGACGATGAGCCGGCGGATCCCGTTCACCCAGCAGCCGCGCACGAACATGTTCACGAGCGACGTGCCCTCAAACACCGCCGAGGCCATGCCGCGGACCGCGCATACCCCTGCCGCCGGGGGCGCCCTCGGCCCCCACCCGGGGTCCGCCTGGGCAGAGTGGTTCCGGGAAGTGGCGATGGGGTGGAGGGGGGGTCCTTCTTAGGACGCCGTCGAACCCCACAGTCCTTGTGGCGCGAGGTTGGTGCCCCGCAGATATGCCCCTGCTCCGTGCACTCTCTGGGGCGGCTGCGTGCGGTCCGCGCTCAGGGCGGCGCCGCCAGGAGTCTGTCCTGCCGCGCCAGCAGCGGCTTTATAAGGCACTTCCCATCGCGGGCGGCGCGAGCGTCTACGTCGAGTCCGGGCTGCGGCGCCTCCCTCCCGCCTCCAGCTGACCCGCCGCGGGCCCCGCCGAGGGCTGTCCTGGCCGAGCGCTCCACGCGCGGCGCTGCCTCCCCAGTCTGCCGGTTCCTACGCGAGGCTGGCCCGGCGCTGCCACGGAGACTTTCTTTCCTACTACTTTCGATCCTCGGGATTCTCCAGCCCGGAGTTGAGCACTCTGCCCGGCCCGCGCCGCGCACGGGTGAGATCGGCAAGTCTCTGGAGTCTGGAGTCCCCGGGCGGCGCCGCACTGGGCAGGGACGCGGGACAAAATAGCGCTGCAATTCGGACAGTGGGCCTGGTGCTGGTCCCCGCGCCCCCTCGATCTGCCCGCCCTGTGCGTGGCCTGGACCGGGACTCAGGCAGGCCCGCACTGTGTCCCCTCGGTTACCGGCGTCTCCGCCCCGAGTCCTCCAGCGCATTCCGGTCGTGCCTTAGCCTGGCGGAGGCCAGGGACGGCGGCCACACAGCAACCAGAGAAGGAGCCCCCAGGAGGTCTACCAGCCACCCCAAGGGTTGTCTGCCAAAAGGGCATGTGGGACAGGATTGTAAGGGACAGGGTCTCCCGGTAAAGAATGACTCCGGAGGAGCTTAGGAAGTCCAGCTGGTAGGACTGCCCGCTGAAAACACATGCACTGTGCGTTTCTTAGACTGTTGTCAACAGATAATGTCTAGCATTCAGATTTGTAAGTGGGTTCCAGAAACGCTCTTCTGCCCACAGCAGGGGAGAGAGACTAAGCCTTTACAGTGTTCTAGAAAGTCTCTAAAGTCCAATGTGGAGCAGAGACATTGATTGGAAGCTGGCAACAGGTCTTTCATTTGACCCTGATGTCCGTTGCCCCTCACCCCCGGGGAAAGGGTTATTTCGATCGCAGTTTTCACTGCAGAAACCTGTTGGGCAGAAGAGTGCCTCTGTCCTCTTAATAACTTCTTAATAGTTTCCTCCTACTGGTCCCTGACCCAGGTTCCGTCTGAAGCTGTCTACTCGCTCAGCATCATCCCCAGGACCTCCAGGCACCCCATCTTTGGGGGAGGGTGTGCTGGGAACAATCAGGTCTTCAGTTCCTGACTGCCCAAGTGACCTAGCTTGGTGAGACTGGCCTGCACTTTGAGCCTAGCATTCCTGAGCGCTGAAACAAGTGTTTTCATATTAGCGGGGCTTCCTTAAAGGGTCTGGAGGTAAAAAAAAAAAAAAAAAAAAAAACCCAAAAAACTAGAAGGCAGAGCAGAAATAGTCACTGTAGGGAAGCCACTGGTTAGAACACATTATCTTTTTTGTTCTGTAGAACATTAACCATTTCTCTCAAGGTTTCTCCGTGCAATCCTGGCTGTCCCTTCATTTTAATACTTAAAAGAGAAAAATAAAAAGATTGTATGGGGCTGGAATTGTGGCTCACATATATAATTCAAGTATTCCAGGCAGGTGCAGGAAGATCTGAAGCTGGCCAGAAGCCTAAATTATTTTCGCCTTATATTATATTTCACCGCACAAGTGTGTGTGTATGTGTGCCTCAGAAAAAAAAATAAACACCAAGTTCCTTCATGTCAATTCTTTTTGAGATAAAGTCTCACTTTGTAGCCCAGACTAACTCACACTTCTGACCCTTCTCCTTTACTCTCTGCCCCCTTACTCTCTGGGAAATTGGGTACATGTGCCATTCCCAAATGGTCTTTGAATTAACTTTTTCATATTTCAAATTGTCCCAACATCTCCCTCCGGGGAACAATTTCCCAATTCTAGAAAAATGCCTCTGTGTGCTAAGATAGCACATACCAAGCAACTGTGGTTGCCTTGTTTGTAAGGGGAGAAATGATAAGGTAGATGCCCATCCAAAGTGGAATGAAGAAACCTCTGGCATGTAAGTATAAGGGACTACCATATGGCTGAAAAAATGAACCAACTCTAACTCTGAATGCTGAGATACCAACTTGTCTGGCAAGATGCACCCACTAATAAAATAGTGGCTTCATGGGTATGGGCGCATGTGAGGCCTGCTCCATTGGAGGGATTTCATGACTGGTCTATAAACATGGTCAGAAGCCCACTACTGGGCAGATCACAGGCCCTAGGAAAAATGATAATTGTATCACTTAAGCATCATGTTGTCAAAGTGCTTTCTAAATAATATGCCCACACCTATAGATCTGTGTTGCTCTCAATTTTCGTTAGAAACGCTTCTTTTTGCAATGGGTAACGGTTAATGCAGAAACCCCTAAGTCGTCTTAGGGAGTGCTGGGCTGTGGAAGAGTCATCTACATCAACTCCCACCCCCACATCTAAGGCTCAGAGAGCATCACAGAAAAGGCAGCAGAAAGATAAGTTGGTGGGTCGGGAGGAGCCATGGAATGCTAACTTCTGCGTATTGCCCAGCGTCACACACATCAGTTCATAGGGGCTGTGATTACCGGCACTTTAGCGCGGTGCTTGGAATCAAAGGTATTTCTGATTTTGGAGACTTTCAGGTTCCCAGATATGCACACATACATTCCCAGATACGTTCACAGGCTGAATGTCCCTAATCTGAAATCCAAAATGCACCAAAATCTGGAATGTTTTGAAAAGCATCTCAAATTCAGTTAAGAATTTAAAGTCAAAAAGAGAAAAAAAGAAGAAGAAAAAGAGAAAAAAAAAGAAAAAAAGAGAGAAAGAAAAAAAACAGGAAAAAAAAGAAGAAGAAAAAAGAATTTAAAGTCAGATTTCAAAAGCCTTCCACGGTATTAAGGGCAGTGGCAAGGTACATGGCGCTAAGTGTGAACACCTTTGAGGACCTGAGTTCCATAAACGTTGGTAACAGATACACAGGACATGAGGTGGTTTTGGGTTATAAGTCAGGCCGGTTGGCTGACTCAGTGCTGGGAGCTACATAATAGAATGTGAAAACGGAGAGCAAACAGGAGCTCTCTGGGTCACTTGCTCCACATCCAAGTCAGGTTTATAATTACCGAGTTGTATCCAAGGCAGAATTTTGCTCACAGTTAAGAGCTTGGGGAACCAGATACTTCGATCTGATCCATAGGAGTAAATAGCAGGCTTGAACTCAACTCTGCGTGAAATTCGAATCCTGTGTTTTGGGAGGGGTGCTTGGATATTCAGTTGATTTCTTTCGTGATTATTTTGCTTTTATTTCTTTTTTTCCTTCAAGCTTCCCCTTTCTTCTTTAGCTTTCAAAGTTAAGAGAAAGAAAACACAAAGATTGGTAAACTTTCCCGCAGCTAAACCCGAGTGAGCCACGTATTTGGCAACAGACCCCATAAAGAGTTCCTAATAGGCCAGAGTGCTCAGCCCAGAGCAGAGAGTGAGGGTGAGTCAGAGGATTTGTCCCGGGGACACCTGGGACCCTGTAGTGCCATCCTTTGTAACCTTCCCCATAACCCCCTGTTTTTCCCACACCCACTTCTCTCTCCCACATCTTCCCAATATTCAAGGTTGGAGCAGAAGGCAGCCTGATTTCATCCCTCACTTGGGGAGTCTGGAGGTTTTGACCTCACCAGCTGCTCTGCCAGCAGGATGATGTGCAGTTGGACATCCTGCAGCAAGTGGCTCATCTGTTTCTCCTCAAGGCACCAGCAATAGGACCACAGCGTTGTGGACAGGTTTGAAGCACACTGACAGGTATGGGTCTCAGCAGACTAAGGGCACAAGAAGAAGGTCATTGCACCATGACAGAGGAGGAAGCTGGGGGCAGGGGCCTCCAGAGCAGACACTGAGCACCAAACCAAGGACCTCTGAGGACCTGTTCAATGCAGACTACTCATGCACAATTCCTCATCAGCCAGAATATTGGCCTTCCTTCATTGCTCCAAAACACCAAGTATCTTCACAGCCTGGGCCATGCGTAGAACCAGCAGGCTTTCATTGTGGAATGAACTTCCTGCAATGCCTGCACATTCCTACTTGGTCTTCCCATCAGTGCTTCTCAAACCTAGTGGGCCTGTCAATGTCAGTGCAAAGCAAATTGCAATGCAGTGTGTCTACATGGAGTTTAAGCTTCTGTATTACTGATGAGGACCTAGAGTGTATTGGTCATCTAGAAGCTTCTCTATGTTAGTAGCATAGCTGGGCATGGCACAGCCACACTTAGTCAAGAAGGTGCCAGGAGATGCCATGGTCTAACTTCACAGTGTCTGCGTTTTCATGGTCGTATGAATTAGCCATCGGATTTATCTGGCTAAAATGAAATATTTACAGAGCAAGGGCTTGCTTCAACCATGTCTTTCATGCTTGTATTACCAGTGTACAGGGTCAGGCACCTGGTAAATGCTCACTGACTACCTCCTGAATGAGTGAGCCAATGGCATGAAGAGCTGCATGAGATAGATGGACAATCTGTTCTTGGCCTGGAAACTGCCACCCTTCCCCTTCCTGAATGGGACATGGGAAACATTTCACAACCCACCATCAGCCCCGAGTTTTACTGGAGACGCTAGCCCTATGTTTGAACCACCTTGCAAAAGTACAATGTTCATGGTTACTGTACCTCAAGAGTAGAGTCTTAGAGCATGAGGCTTTCCTTTATGCAACGGTAGCGTCTTCTAAATTTAACACAAAGCCAGGGCTTCGCTGCTATAATTGCAAAGTAATTTCAAAGCTCATTTGAGCAAATTCTTTGCTCTCAGTGATCACATTTTCTTTTCTTTTTTTGCCCCTTTGCAGATGGTGAACCCACAGTGTGGTCACCGTCTGTTTCTGCTGCTCACTTAACTCAACTTTCCATCATTGAGACCAAAATGCTCAAGACAAGGCAGCTTAAAGGGGGAGAGTGTGTATTTGAGTCATGATTTCAGTCTACGGTCAGTTAGTCCTGTTGCTTTGGGCCTATGAAGAGGCCACATATCAAGGTAGAAGCACAAGGCAAAGATCTGCTCACTTTGGAAGCCAGCAGGTCAAAGGGAACAAAAGGGGTTGAGGATCCCAGGACCCCGTCAGGAGCTTGACTCCAATGACCTAACTCCCCCACCAGGTTCCACCCCTTAAAAGTTCTATCACTTCCTAGTAATGCCACAAGGTGATGGCCAAACATTTAGTATATGGGATTTGCGGGACACTTAAGATCCAAACCATAAAAGCCACAAAGTGAGGATGGGCGACAAGTGACCTCAGTCCCGAGCGTGACTTCTCCAGGATTCTGTCTTTGAATTTGTATTTGCTGTTCCATCTCAGCCTCACCACTCACAAGATGAGGCAATCCCAGGGCCTTTCTTGACTCTTTCACCAACCCGCACACTGTCCTGCCTGCCCCTTTCCTGAGGACAGAAGTAGCTAAGCATGGCCTAGCTTTTTGGCTGCTTTAGAGGTGTTAACATAACTTTAATAGACTGTTTTTATTTTGAGACTTTTATTTATGTATGGTACAATAAAGCAAATACAAAATTATGGTTGACCAGATGTGGTGGTGAACACCTTTGATTCCAACATTCAGGAGAGAGAAGCAAGAGGATCTATGTGGGTTCCAGGCCAGCCTGATAATAAGTTCCAGGCCAGGCAGAGCTACATAATAAGACCTTATATTTTTTAAATGTGGTCAAGAAAAATCAAAATGTTCTGTGAAAATTAAATATAAAATCAAAGATGTAAAGTTCCCATGATTACAATCTGAATTGGAGGCATTAGTATGAGGCAGTGGTTTGCCTTTCTTTCTATCACTACAGATGCCCTTCCCATGCCCCATGTTGATTAGTCTTTTAGTTTTGTTTTTTTATCAACTTGATACAGCTAGAGTCATCTGGAGAAAGGGAGCATCAATTGTGATTGGGCTGTAGGCAAGCCTGTGAGTCTTTTTCTTGATTAACGGTTGATGGGCAAGGGCACAGCCCACTGTGTGTAGTACTGGAGTGGGTAAGGAAGGCAGGCTGGGCAAGCCATGAGGAACAAATCAGTAAACAACATTCGTCCATGCCTCAACTTCAGTTCCTGCTCTGGCTTCTCTTCATGGTGGATCACACCTATGAGCTGACATCAGCTCCTCCCCAAGTTGCCTTTGGGCATTGTGTTTATCACGGCAACCAAAAGAAAGCTAAGATATACTCAATGATGCTCAGATCCCTTCAACCAAATGGCACAGCATGAGCACAGAAATATGCAATCTTCCCATACTAGTTAAATCATGTCTAGATGATACAATATAAGGTTGTTTAAATAAATATACATACTAAATTACAAAAAAGTCTGTAAATATTCAGAATAAATCCTTCTTTTCCTCTGTGGTTGGTTGAATCTATGGATATGGACGTCTGGCTATATTATCTGGCTTTGTCCATTGTGAGAATTTGTAAATAAATCCCCACGTTTGAGCACTAAGATTGCTACAATCCAAAGAAAACTCAAGATCATGTGAAACTAGCCAGACCTGGTAGCTCAAGCCAATAATCCCAGTTACTCAGGAGACTCAGGCAGGAAGGTTGGAAGAAGTCCAAGACCTCTCTGAGTTGGAGTGAGTTCAATACCAACATGGACAGCTTTGAAAGACCCTTTGTCAATGCAGAAAGTAAACAAAAAGTTGGTAATATAGAGTTCAAAAATGAAATTTTTGATTGACAAGCAAGAGGCCCAAGGTCCAAGACTGTGAGATTATTTGTAGCCATGAGTGACCCCGTTGAAAAGGGCTGCTTGGCGTTTTGCACTTTTCCTAATACTTAGCCTGTGAAATCATTGAACAAACAGCCTGCATCATGCAGTGTTGGCACCCCTCCCCCACCATCTTTACCCTTTTCCTCACTGGCAGGAGCACATGAGTGTTATCTTTGGGGTTCATGTTTCTTAGCTGGTGGAAGCATCTACTTGACCCACTTTCCATGGGCTGCCTGAGCTTGTTGTGAGCAGGTGAGCCAGTGAGTCTGTTTGTGGAAACTGTAGGGAAAACAAGGAAAGTCTAAGGGTCAAGCTGGAAATGTTTATGGGTCAACACTGTGACTGGAGACAGGGACGTCATGCTGCTTCGTCATAGTGATACTGGGACTGCCTGTGTTTTGTGCAGTTGGATAAGTTCAGATATCACCCTTCCTACTAGGATTCAGCATTTCCTTATAAAGCCAAAGTCCCCAAGCCTCAATGCCATCCTTACCTGTTTGAGCTAATGCAATGCCTCATCAAACAGCAAAATTATTATAAAACAAGTAATATGACTTTAAAATTTTTACCACATAAGTTGACAGGGGTCTAGAGTAGAGACAATGATATATAAACGCAGTACAGGTGTGTTTGATTCCCCCCAGAGGATTTACAATAACTTGCTCACACTGATTTATAATGAAACTTGCATAAATTTAGGATTTGAGGCTTAGGGAAATGTAGAAAAATAAGGAGCTGAGGAAAACTGATACACGGATAGGTAGTCCACGGAAGTTTACTTGATCACTGTGGGTGTGCAGTCGCTTCCCCCCAGTGGCTTCCTGTGTCAGAAGTAAATTCTAGAACCTCCGCCTGGTTTCCAGACTTCTGCATTCTGTCACCCCTGTCTTCCATCCCATTTCCAGACACTTTCACAACTCTGGTGGTCCATTCTTCTACAGATATAGACAGCTAAGGTTCAGCAGCCACTCCAGGATGCTACTGTTCCCCAGGTCCTCAAATGTCTCCTCCCTCACTGCAGTTGAAACCTAGCACCTCTTCAGAATGTCACCCGTGAATTCCCCCCAGGATGGGTATGCTCTTGCACGTCACTTCTTTGTACTGTGTGACCTTGTCTGGTTTCTGCTGTTGCAAGTATATTTCTGAGACTTGGTACTTTATAAAGATCAAAAGATTATTATAATTGAGGAATCTGGGAGTCCAACAGTCAGGTTGGCAACTGGCAAGTGCTTTGGACCACTGGAAAATTATTTTTAACATAAATAGAATATTAGATGATGTTTTATAATTTGTGTTTACTTTCCTAAGCATACTTCTTGTGCTTTGTAATATAAGTGTCCTTTTTGGTTTTATATCCTGAAGAATTTAAATTATGCTTGAAAAGAACTACCTTTAAACTACTCTGCAATTGCTATACATACAATAATACATATAAGCATAATACATATAGACAGACAGGTAGCAAATTTATGAAGGAAATAGAGCAAAATATTAAAAACTGTCAAACCTAAGAGAAGCAGACTTTAGTAAGACTTCCCCCTTTCACAAGAAAAAGCTGGAGAGGGAAAATAACATACTTCTGCTTCCTACAGTATCCAGATAACCTAAACATGGCTTCAAACCGGTGCATTATACATCAGAACAGAAGAACAAAGGAAAACTTTCTGGCTTCTGAGCCTGTATTTCCCCTGATATTCTCACGGGTCATGTCTGATGGATTCCAGTGTGCGAGGAGCTGCTCTATGGTCCTCTGTGAACACCTTTGTGAGCACAGGCAGGATGATCACCTCTACCCAGATGCCCTGATGAGCCCCTTGGACCAGTGCTATAATCTGCCTTTCTCCTACTGCTGCTAAGAAAATAAATAAGAAAGGCTCGGGTTCTGTAAACCCAGGAGTGGCCTGAGCTGTAATGGAGGCCATTAAAATTATTCTCAAGCTTGTGGCTATTCATAGATTCAAGGGTCAAGGAAGGAGATCCAACGTTGTCTTGTAAGTAAATCAAGTCCACAGAGTCACGAACTTGCAATGTAATTTCACAGAGGACCCATGCAGCATGTGAGACAGCCTTGGAGTGTTCACACAGAGTGTTAATAACTACACGGAGTCTTTACAGAATGTGAGAGACAGCTTCACAGAGTGTTTATGGATTATGGGAGACAATTTCCTAGCACATCCATGGAGCACGTATGACAACTTCCTGGAGTTGTTCAAAAGGTAAAAATGATGTGGCTGCTGTATTTACAGTTTCCTCATTCCTGGGAAGGCAAAGTTTAAGGCATACCAATCTTATCAAAAGGCCCAAGAGCCTTTAGCAAATTGGGTCTAGAATATTGCTTTTTATACCTAAACCCCCAAGGAGACATTCAACTACACATTCATGGAATCTTTTCTCATGGCCACTGAAAAGGCTGGTTACAGTCTTTTGACTGTAGTGAGCATCCATTATAGAATAATGCCAGCTCGCTGGGGCAGCAATAGTGTTCTGAGTGCATTAGTGTGTCATATGGCATGGGTGTCTTAGTTATTTTTCTGCTGCTATGATAAAAATGGCATGACAAAAAGCAACTTACAGAAGAATTTATTTTTTTCTGTATTCTTTCTTTCTTATTAATTTTTTTTGAGCTCTACATTTTTCTCTGCTCCCCTCCCTGCCTCTCCCCTCCCCTTCAACCCTCTCCCAAGATCCCCACACTCCCAATTTACTCAGGAGATCTTGTCTTTTTCTCCTTCTCAGAAAGAGTTTACGCTTCCAGAGGGCCAAGAGTCCATCCTTTCAGGGAGGCGTGGCAGCAAGTGGCAGGCATGGTAGCCAGAGCAAGAAGCTGAAATCACATCTTCAACCATAAGCAGGGAGACCAAACTGGAGGTAGGGCAAGGCAATAAATGCTCAAAGCCTGTTCCAGTGGCACACTTCCTCCAGCAAAGTTCCTTAACATTCTCAGACAGCAGCCAGCAGGGAACCAAGTATTCAAACACCTGAGGCTGTGGGGAACACTTCTCATTGAGACCATAATGGGCTAGTATCCGGTGGGCAACTTCTGTTCCTGTGAGGGAACGAAAGACGACAGAGGTCCGTCATGATTGTTTAAGGAGTTGTATAGGAGTCTTTGTCATGATGCTTGATTTTTTGGTAGCTGTTTATATGTGTATGCCCCATGTCATGTTGTCTGTATGCAGTTTTGTGGGTAAAGATCTGGCCTCCATACTGCATAACGGGGGTCATAGGCTAAGATTTTTTTAAATATGTAAATAAAGATTTAATGAGGAAAAACCACTGAACACCTAATTTTGATCAATGACTTAAAAAAACTAGGAATAACTAGGGCACTCATTCCCTCCTTATTAATAAAAGTTTAACTGCTGTCAGGTGATGGGGGTGGCACACACCTTTAATCCCAGCATTCAGGAGGCAGAGGCAGGCGGATCTTTGTGAGTTCAAGGCCTGATCTACAAAGTGAGTTCCAGGACAGCTAGGGCTACACAGAGAAACCCTGTCTCAAAAACAAAACAAAACAACAACAAGAACAAAAAAATTAACTACTTATAATGCTTATAAGTATGAGTGAGTAACGTGGGTATGTGCATACATGTGTACATGTATATACATGTGTGCAAGCGTGTGTGCATATATGCAAGTGTATGTACAAGTGTGAATAATTGTGCTTGTGTTTGTAGGTGCGCATATATGCATGTGTGTGTACAAGTGTGAATATTTGTGCATGTGTTCACAGGTGTGCATAGGTGCGTGTGTGTGTGTGTGTGTGTGTGTGTGTGTGTGTGTGTGCATGCGAGTGTGAAAAGCTTGGGTTCTGTGGTATCTGTTGCCACCACTCTCTTGCCCCACCACAAAATGTTCCGTCTAGAAAGTCGTCTTAGTCCCGGTGGCCACAGTTTAGGAGCTAAGCAGCTGCAGGCCGCTCTTTGTTAATAACCTATTTTCAACTGGCATCACCTCGGACTCTAATTACACTTCTTCTAGAACCCCACTCTAAGTTCAACATCAGCAGATTCCTGCGTGAGAGCAAGTTAAATTGTCTCCTTGGCTCGTCAGTGTCCTGCTTCTGAATGGCACATGAAACAAGCACTGCCTTGGAGAAGTCCATAGGCCTTCCCGCCATACCAGAAGATGGTTTTGTTCAAAATCACTAGAAATAGCTGGTAGATGGAACCTGGCTGTGTGGGCCTATGTTGGCAAACAACCGGGTCTCCAGGGCTCCGGGGCTCTCCGCCGTGTCTCACTTATAACCACACCTGTGTGTAGGTTAAGCTCTGTCTCGTCTTCAGAGGCCTTTATGTAATTTTATCCTTGATGATAATAGCTCTTGGTGATTAATTTTCCTCCACTTTCAGGGCAACAGGTTCTGACATGTAGTCAGTATATTTCAATCAAGAGAAAAAGGAATTGAGGAGAGTGTTTGCAAAGGAATTAATCTCAATGATTGGGAATCCCACACTTGAAGAAATGCAGTTCTTCTAAGAATATAACCGCACAGAATGGTACAGTTGCCCTGGTGCCTGCAGAGGACGGATTCCAAGATGCCTCAAGGAGCCCCAGCGTCTGTAAAATGACAGTTCTTCCCTAGAATCTGTGCACAGACACCCATATCCTTTATCTTCATTCTCCTTATCTGATTTTTACAGGAACGGAACCCAGAACCTTGTGCACGCTACATAAACACTCTATCACTGAGATACATCCCCAGGCCTTTTCCATTTATCTTGGAACAGTCTTTGTTAAGTTGCCCAGGCTGGCTTTGATCTTTGATTAGTTGGTTGAATCGGGACTATGGAGCTGGAGTATAGAGAGAGTCAGCTGTCTGTACCTACTTCATTCCGAGAAGGATTAGAAAAAGCTGCCAAATGATAAATTAACTTATACTGGAGGATATTGTGCAGACTCTGAGCATATCTGATTAATTTTACTTTCCTGTTCCTGTTGCTGTTCAAGTTAGTTTCTGAAGTGTAAGAGGTAAGGGTGAGTGGCAGGTCAGGGGAAAATGACACCAATTCTGGGGGAATCCTCATCCAAACTGCACGTACACACATGACAGCAACAAGACTATTGTTATTCTCTTGGTTGGTTGTTTATTATAAATAGAAAGTAAATACATTTTACTATGGTGGCAACAACCATTTCCATGGTGTAACATCTCCTAAAGCCCTCCTCTCGCCTTCTGCATCAGAAAGCAATCATTCTTCAATAGGTGGATTTTTCCTGCTCACTGTCTTAATTCCAAACAATGTGAACCAGTCTGAGGTTTCAAAGCAAACACACTTCTGGGATCACTCATGTCAAAGGAAGAAACACAGTTCTCTTGGTTCGGGCGGGAAGGTGGGGGTGCAGGTGTGGGGAGCGTTCTTGTTTTCTCTTCACACGGCGCATGGTTCTTCAGTGGAACAAGATGGCCGGAAACCAACACTTTAAAAAGGTTTCTGTGTAACATGGTGTGACCGGCACGTTTCCTAGGGAAGTGAAACTCCCAAATGCCACCATGATTTTACTGGTGATTTTGAAAGAAGCTGCTTTTTTTTTCCAGTTTAATGGTTATAAATTCTAAATTCAAATGTGAAACCTAGGTCTATTTCCCAATATTAGGCAATTTTTTACATGTATAAAGATTTTTGTTCTTTCATTTAATCTTCCTCAATTATGTATTCATCCATAACTATTGTTCTGCCCTCTGAAATTCTCTTTGTCCACATGTTTTTCTCACCCTTCACTGCTGTTCGTTTATCCACCCAGCATGTTTTCATTGCTGGGGGCAAAGCGTAAGGTACAGCACCCATGTTAGTGGAGAAATCTTCAGTGACATTGGCTGTATCTTAATGAAAGATGATTAGTCAAGAGCTCTGAGGAGGAACAAGGCAATCCCTTGCTGTTTTAAAATTTGGATTTTTTTTTTCTGCTGTAATTTGGATCCATCCCCCATGAAGACCCATGTAACAAGGTCTGGGTTCCCAGGGTGGCGCTGTTTGGGAGTCCCAGTTTGCTTTCTATTGCTGTGGTGAACACCATGACTGAAAGCAAAGGCAAGAGTTGGTTTTACCTACAGCTGCAGCCCATCATTAAGGAAAGTCGGGGCAGGAACTCAAGGCAGGAACCTGGAGTTAGGAACTGATGCAGAAGCCACGCCTACTGCTTGCTCCCGTGACTTTCTCAGCCCCAGGAGTCCAGGGGTGGGTGGCACCACCCACAATGAGCTGGGTCCTCCCACATCTATTATTAATCAAGAAAAAGCCCCTTTAGACTTGCCTACAAGCCAATGTGATGGAGGCATTGTGATTGTCTCCATTGAGGACCCCTCTTCCCAGATGGCTCTAGCTTGTGCCAAATTGACAATAGACTAATCAGCACAGAGATGGTCATTAGAAAGAGGAGTCATAGTAGAAGGTATTCAGGTCATTGGAGATGCGCTTCCTGGGGGGACTGCAGGGTCCTGATATTTATCTCCCCTCAACCCTAAGCCCGAGGTGAGCAGTTTTCCCCACCATATGTGCTGCATCACCACATGCTCAAACCAACAGGACCAATTTGTCATGGTCTGAAAGCTCCAAAACTGGGGGCCAAAAATAAGACCTTCTTCTTTATATGGTGATGGCTTCCAGTGTTTGTAATGGCGATAGGAAGCTGTCTACCACATTGGCCTGGGAGAATACAAATTTCCTAGTTCCCAGAAGCTACAAGCATGGAAAGATGATATTCTAGAAGCTGATAGTCTGATATCTCCAATATGTTCATATATCAGATTTTAGTTCACCATGGCTGTGTTTTCAAAGTCAAAGAAGTTTCTAGTGTAATAAGAGCGATAGTCCCCCCGCCCCAATGGTAATCAAAGTGAGCTCTTCAGAGCACAGCCATGCTGCTGTGCTTTCTGCAGGATGCTTCCAGGAAAGTAAGGCTAGGATTCTCCCCAGGTGGCCTGCTAGCCATTTTATTTTTTTAATTTTTTATTTTATTGTTATAATGGTGCTGGTGATTGGACCGAACCAGGGCCCCGCACACAAGGAGCACACACTGCGTCACTGAACTCAACTCCTAGGCAGACAGTTCATTTCTGCCCCTATTTTCCCATCCACTTTGAAAGCTGCGTTTAGACTGAACGCACGATTCAAGGTTCATTTCATGGGATGCCTTTCTAATGCATTTTAAACGGCATATTGGATTTGTCAAGGGAGATCTCTTCAGTCCTTCCTTATTATAAATTTCACTTATAGATTCCTTGTCCTGGATTTCAGTCATTTCTGTACCCTCTAAAGAAAAAGCCATCAAGAGAAGAAGCCCCGGACGTATAGGAGTGTCCTAAACTTCCAATTACATTTCTCTGCTAAAGAGCATTATCACTGAGTTGCATACTTCTGCTGTCCGAGTTTCTGCTGAAATATGCTAATCATAAATATGTTAATCACAAGAGCGCTAACCATTCTAAGCAGTTCAGAGCACTGTGTCTGCAAGGAAGGTAGAGATATGAAAACACAACCGACTCAAACAATACGGGGAGAGAAACCATGCCTAACCACAACAGATAAAGAAGAAAATAGCCTGTTCATGCTTCCCTCCTTCGCTTTGGATTGCGGCACGTAGGCATCTCAGAGCCTCTATGCTGAGCAGTTTGGTGTGCTCAACCCTTCTGTAGTCTGCAGAGCCAACTGGGCTTGGGGGGAGGTGAAGGGTCCTCTCAAGGGAGCAATTCCAAACTATTTTTTCTTAGGAAAAAAGAACTCTAAAGATTGCTTGTTATGAATACATACCCACTGCATTTGCATAACAGCTACCTGGTGGTCCTGGGAGCTCATTCTCAGCTTCCTAAGGGTTTAGGAAGGCATTTTAATATGCATTTTATTCTGGGCGATGACTGAAGCTTGAGCCTCTAACCTCATTACCAGTCAGTGTGCTCCCAGTGACTTACTCCTCTGTCTTCAGAATTGTACTTCCAGTTTGTAAGCCCCGCTAACAATTATGTTTTCATTGCTGAAAAACGTTAAAGAGAAGAATGCCTTTGGCGAGAATTAAATCAAAAATCACAGCAAGGCTCGACAGGGGCTGGTGCTATAAAACTCCTCCTCGGAGCGTTCATCTTCACCCAGACAACCTCGCAGAAATGATGTCACGTCGGCACTGATGAGCCCCATTCAGTGGATGCTCAACTTGATCACCCCAAAGAAGAAGAATGTTCAGGCTTAGAGAGAGAGTGCTCCATTACTGAAACACTCGCTGAGTGAGATGGCAGGGAATATGTAAACAACTCACTTTAGCCTGGGCAGAATCACCAGTTCCTAGCCAGTTCCTAGCTAGTTCCATGGTTTTGCCACCATGGGGAGATCAGCTGATGTGCCTCCATGTTTAATACCTTTTCCACACAGGAGACAGGTCTGAGGGATGGAACTGTATCTGTCTCATCAAGTATGAATTAACCCACATAAAACTCTTTTTTTTTTTTTAGTTTTGAGAGCCTTCCAAGTCTTCTGCCTTTGTGCAGACTTTCTAGGATGATATAGGGCAGGGCCAAGCTCTCAGATCTCTGCTGTGCAATAGTCTTTGTACACTGTAACTATGCATTGCTCTCACCGTTAATAAAAAGCTGATTGGCCAGTAGCTGGGCAGGAAGAGATTGGGCAAGGCAGCCTGAAACAGAGAATTCTGGGATGAAGACAGGCAGAGCCAGAGGAGTTATCAGTCAGGTGCAGAGGTAACAGGAAATGAGCTTGCTATGCTAATAAAGGTATCGCCATGTAGCAGAACATAAATAAGAAATATGGGTTAACTTAAAATATAAGAGCTAGTTAGTAATAAGCCTGAGTTATCGGTCCAACATTTATAATTCATATTAAGCATCCGAGTGAATTATTTGGGAAGTGGCTGCTGGGTATTTGAGAAAAGGCGGTCTGGACGTGAAAACTGCAGATCTGCCCTTGTTATACCCACATAACAGAATCTTCCCCCCCACACACACCCAAACCAACAAGGAGACTGAGTCCTGTGTGTAAAAGCAAAATGCCTTTATTCTTACACAAGTTCACAAGCTCAGACTTTCCGTGTGCCCAACATATTAGAATGATCAGAGAGCCTCTCAGCTGGGGTTAGGTTTTTATAGTAGCAAAAGTAGGGGTAAAAGATTCCTAAGGTTCAGAACCCCTGATTGTCTGACATTTGTCTAGGGGTTTCTCTCTTCCCAGCTGTAAGCCTATAGTGTTTTTAGTAATCACAACAAAATTTCTATTTAAAAGAAAAGAACATATCCTAAGTCCCTTGAACAAGTAAAATGACTCTAGGGTTTACTCCTTATCAGACTATCATTCCACCTAGAGTGTCTCAGGAACCCCTCATACAAAAGAGAAAAAGGAGGAAAAATGTTTTAAGCATCCTTTTGATGATGTAACTTGAAAGCCACCCAAATGGTACTTATAGATAATACCAAAACAATTTGTTGTGGCTGTCCTTCAAGGAGCCTCACACGTAAGCCTTACTCTCTGAGGCTCTCGGCTCATGCGCTTCGATGTGTTTTGTTTTCTTCAAAGTGCCTTTTTCCCCTCTACCCTGAAATATCTTTAATAAAAATCTATAACTCAACTACATTATTCTAAACTTCCTTTCAATGTTGAAGCCACACATCCCAGTCTGACCCAACAACAGTCCCTAGGCTCCTTTGGCTGCTGGGAATGACCATGCAGAGCCATGTGTCCTTTCTCTCTCTGCCAGCAGTTCCTGCGCCTGAGTCCCTTGTGTCCGAACAGAAGCTAGAGAGATACTCTCAAACCTCTAGAACCGTGAGCTAAATAAACTTCCTTCTCAAAGACCCAGCCTCAGGTATTTTGTTGTAGGAACAACAACAACAAAAAAAAACCCAAAATAATAATTCAAGTTAAGGAGAACATGTGATTTCAAACCATGAAGCCCTTCTACCTATGGCACTGAAGAAATGTCATCTACTTTAGACTATCTAAGGATAATTTGTAAACTGTTTCCGATGTAATATTAGCAGTGATCATGATTTGATGCAGTTTTACCTTTTCTTGTTCAATGGCTAGTGCTATTCAGCATTTTGACTTAATGTGAAAAGCTGTAATTTATTGACAAAATAATTTTAGAATGTCCTGTCACATTGTACTGG
This sequence comes from Microtus ochrogaster, assembly GCF_000317375.1. Classification (NCBI taxonomy): domain Eukaryota; kingdom Metazoa; phylum Chordata; class Mammalia; order Rodentia; family Cricetidae; genus Microtus; species Microtus ochrogaster. The sequence continues at coordinate 39,232,195 of NC_022018.1, forward strand.
GTCTTGGAAAGCAAATGTTAAAAGAGCTCCCGATGGACCATGTTCTTGGAAAGCCAAGCAGAGATTTAGTGTCTTCAGTTTTTCATATTTGTTTCAAAATGATAAGAGAAAATGTTTCTTTTTGTAAAGGAAAAGCAGTCAGACAGTCACTACTTTCTCATTCACACAAGATTGATTCAATGTCCTCTAAGAACTTTGACTTCGTGGATGGTAATCAGTAAAAATGGTGTTTATTTGAAGATCAATTATGTCATATTTCAGACACTTTCATTTAAGTGCCTTGTTTACTTAGCTGATAGCCTAGTCTGGGTATAAATTAAAGCACACAAATACAAGATTAAGAATAATGTGCAATGAGAGAGTTGGCCAGTGGTTGAGCACTTGGCTGTCGTGCACAAGACCCTGGGTTTAACCCCACCCTGCTTAGCTCTACTGAAAAAAATAATAACCCAGGTGTGGTAGCAACTGTGATCCCAGCTTTGAAATGGAGGTAAGAGAACCCTTAGTCCCACAGCGGTCTAGGCTGTTATGATACAGCAGCATGAGTTGGGACCTTAGCTGTGGGTCCCATGGCAGGTGGGTCCAAACCGCAGGGGGTGAGAGACAGACAAATATACCATATAGACAGAGTTTGAGTGTGGCGTTTATTGAGATAAAGGGTAGAGGGGGGGTCAAAGGAGAAAGGCAAGGAGAGAGGCAAAGGCCTGCTGGCCTCTTCAGGAAGGGGAGAAGGTGGAGGGAGAGATATCGGGAGTGGGTGGAGCTTGTCTCTTAAAGGGATCTTTGTACCTGTGTACAGTAAAAAAAAATGCAAGAGACAGCAAAAGAGACACTGTGAATAAATTACTAATTGTGTGCATCCTTTTCCCTTTTCCAATTGTCTGTTCTCTTCTCTCTCTCTCTCTCTCTCTCTCTCTCTCTCTCTCTCTCTCTCTGTGTGTGTGTGTGTGTGTGTGTGTGTGTGTGTGTGTGTGTGTGTAGAGACCTGCCATTTTGCATTTTGTGAGACAGGGTCTCTCATTGGCCTAGGACTTGTCACCAGGCTAAGCTGGCTGATCAGGGAGCTCAGGGATCCATTGAGTGTGTATGTGTGTGTACGTGTCAAGTGTGATTTCTGCTAGGTGTGTCTATTGTATATGCATATTGAATATCTACACGTTACATTTGAATGCCTGTCAGATGCATCTGTTGAATATGCTTGTTAAGGGTGGGTTGATTGTATGTATATGTCTGCTAAGTGTATGCTGAGTGTATCTTTTCGGAATGTTGACTGCATGTATATGCCTGTTGAGTATCCATGTTGAGTGTGGGTGGGTGTGAATGTATATGTCTGCCAGGTATATATATTCACTGTGTGTGTCTAGTAGGTATGTTTTGGGGATTCTCAAACTTTTGTGGTGACAGTGGTGTGACAGAGAGAAACCTATGATCATTATTGAAGACCCCAGGCAGTGTGTGCCCTGTTGGGAACAGTCTTGAATGGGATAGGAAAGCAGGTAGTGCTATGAACTCCAGCAGCAGAGGAAACAGAGAGGGGTATGAGCAGAACATAGCCAAAAGGCTTCGCTAATTGCAAGTTGGGAAGATTGGGGGCTGTTGGATTTCTTTCCACCAAGATGGTGCCTTTCACCCAGGCACAGGGTTCCGGGAGACAACGGGTGGAAGACAGGATTTTGGTTCAATTAAAGTCTGAGTCCGTGAAGTTTTTTGCTTATGGTAACTTGAAACTTAAGACTTAATTTACTTCTATTTATTTAATGTGCCATAGAAATACTAGCTAAAATCCTGTCTTAGAGGATAGAAGGAAGAAATATTTCAGTGGCAGGAAGGGTTGACAATACGGAACAACCTCCAGACTGAGGAGCCTGGTGAAGGGTTTCTCCCAGGCCTATGCAAACTCCGGGCAACTGAAGCAAGCCCATGGGAACAGCATATCATGGGTCTTTCTCGACTTGCTGTGCACACTCCAGCAACTGATTGCTGTGGCTTCTTTGCCTGGATCAGGGTGGTCGAGGAGGCGGTCTGCTAAACCGGGCAGCCCTCTAATGAAATTCCACTTCTTGCAGGGTTCCCTTTGTTCCGTGCACAGAATTCCTGAGAGAGCTTTTTGTGTCTGCTCTTTTCGGCTCCCAATAAATAGATCCGTAAGTGACAATTGGCAGCAGAGCAGAAAGAAATGGTTTCTGACTCCCACAGCCCCCCCCTCCCTTTGCTGTGGGCTAGGCAAGAAAGCTGCACTTCTGTTGTTTGGTTTATCCCACCCTTAACTGTAATTTTCCTGCAACAGCTTGAATTCCTTCCAGGAAAACAAAATGCAGTGAAATCAGCAAGGATATGTATGGACTTGCATGAGTGAGTGTGTGCCAGGCATAAGCTCATCTATAAGGCTGCCTGCTTGGGATGAAAAGACACTTTCTTCCTGACCAGAAAAGCAATGTATGTTTAAGTTAAGCCAGCCCAGCTGGCAAATTTCTGTTTCCCCTCCTTTGCCCATGATTGAAATCCATGTGTAATTCTAAAACCACATTCATATGAATTTATTATTTCATATATTAGGAAATTTGAGTCTCCTAAAATGTGTGTTGTATGCTTCATTATAGTCAGCCCAAGGAACTTTACCTCTTAGACTTGATATTACAGTTTCAGATATTACATTCAGATATTACTGATATTACATCAGTAGCCCTGCACTGGCAAAGTTAGTGAGATTCGGACAATCCATCAACAAAATCCCCAGAAGTGCAATCTCTCATGGACCATGACATCAACCACTAGAGTGAATGTGAGTTCCTCCCCCTCCCAGCAATGGGACACAGAACACTGATTTCCCATCCTATTATTTCCATCATTTAAAAATTAGCATGAAAGTCAGTATCAAAGTATCTGACAAATTGCACTGACTCATGTCCTAATTAATCCTGCAAATGGCTTGTTCTTCTCTGTTTCAACCTGCATGAACAAACCAGCCAGAAGTTACCCTGGTGTCTAAATCAGAAGTGATATCTCAGACATTTCCTTTCCTTGGGATATGAGTAGCCATCCTTCCTGCCCTGGTGTGGAAAATACCCCTAACTTTGGTCCAGAGAAAATGGTGCCCTTGGCTCATGCCCCACCTTTCAGCCTGCTTAGTGGGGACAGTGACCTGTCTCTTGGTTTGGCAGATGCACACTCTTTCCAGGATGTGCTTGTGTGACTCCAGGTCATGTGACAGAGCATGCTGAGGGTGTTAAGTAGGAAGTTTCTCAATGCTCTTACTTCCCAATTGTCCCAGATTCGAGAGCGCTGTTTGGTCAGAAGCCTGAGCTCAATGCTTTTTTCTTGTTGTGTGGGCTATGTTACCCTTTCAGGATAACTCCTGCAGGAGCTCTGTGGATTCATAGTTGAGAAAGGGCCTGGAGGTTCAGGCCAGCATACCCTTACTCAGTGGGTAAGCCAGACATAGGTTCTCCTCTTCTGTGTGCTCTTACCCACAACTAGCCACACAGTAGAACTCTGCAACAAAACAAAAGCATAAACTACATAGTGATGTTTTGAGCAAAGGAGGCCACCCACATATAAGGCCCCATATGATTATAATGGAGTTGAGATTTTCTTATCATTGATGACACTGTAGCTTTCATCACAGCAAAATAACACGTTATTCATAGGTTATTGGGGATGCTGGTGTCAACACATCTACCATGCTGCCAGTCTTGTAGAGTATAACACATACAATTATGTATGGCTCACAGTACCCGATAGCAATAATAACCATCTATGATACAAGTTTACGTATTCACTATGCTTTTCTGTGTATTGTTATTATATCTTTTTAAAAAATGGCTATATTCAAGTCCGGTTTTATCCCATGCTTTTTCAGACTCAGGCCAGCTGGCCTTGGTGAATTCCCGAAAGAACATCCCCATTGTCTCAGAATGTGGGTGTACCCCTCGCGGTCCTGAGTGGGATAAAACTGGACTTGCTGAACATAGCGGACAATGAGGACTACAGAGAACTCAAGAACAAGGGCAATGGGTTTTTGATCCTACTGCACGTGCTGGCTTTGGGGGGGCCTGGGCGGTTTGGATGCTCAACTTACTAAACCTGGATGGAGGTGGGCGGTCCTTGGACTTCCCACAGGTCAGGGAACCCTCATGGCTCTTCAAGCTGATGAGGGAGAGGGACTTAATCGGGGGAGGGGGAGGGAAATGGGAGGCGGTGGCGGGGAGGAGGCAGAAATCCTCAATAAATAAATAAATTAAAAAAAAATGGCTATAAAACAGTCTGCTGAGCGACACACATAACCATCTCATCCATCCTGTTTCTATTGCATGTGTAGACTGTATTGTAGCCATGGTGAGCGATTGACCAGGAAATCCAAGTTTGTGTAAGTTCATATAGCAGAAGACATATTAACATAGCATTTTTCAGAGTGCGTCCCCATGGTTATGTGACACATGATCATCACAGCACTGGCTGTGATTGGGTTGACTGTTTCTGAAGTGTCGACACAGGATACCCGCTCACTCTATGGAGAGCCTACATTCTGTGTAGGTTTCTGGAGGCTCTAAGGATTCTGGGAATCACTTTGCTGTTTTCTGTTTCAGTGTTTCCTGTCACCGGGACCCTTGCAAATGAATCTACAGTATTGTCTTTTATTGTTTAGTTTATTTTGATTATGCACATTTTCAAGGCCTGTATCATTTATTTTTCATTGCTGTGATAAAGCATCATGGCCAAAAGAGACATCAGCTCCCTGCAGCACCCAAAGTTGTGTCTTTGGGGCCTGTCACTTGTTTGGGCTGGGCTTTCAGTGCTGCCTTTGAGTCATCATTGCTTCTGTAAGTCACCCCTCACCACACTCCCGTAAGTAACCTCAATAAAAACCAGTAATCACTAAACTGGACGTTGATGCAATCATTACTTTGGTCTGTCACGGGTCTTCTTCAGGGGTAAGTAGATGTGTGTAGGTGTTGTATCTTCCCAGAAAATGTCTCTCATACAGCAGTCTCTCAAAGACCACCATTGCCCAGAGTAGCCCAAGAATGTGCCTGTAGTCCCAGTTTGGACAAGACAGCCCACAGTCGCCTCTCTTTTTGGTCCAATGGAGTTTCCCATCATAATTTCAGAGACAAAAAAATACTTACTTCCTGACCAAAGACTCTAGGCCCTTTCATCCCCAGACTTGGAAAATAACAGGCCAGATATGTCTCCCTAGGTGAACACACCCATGCCCTCACTTTGTGCTAATTATGCTACCAGCCGGAAATCTCAAACATGCAGTCTGTGGACATGTAGAAGAACAAAGCCAGGTTCCAAAAATAAGCACAGGTCAAATTTGTGGGTGAGACTTCATGGTTGAGCAAGCTTAGTTAGAGGCTTCAGATCCTCTGATTTCAGTGGCCCAAAGTTTCATCTGAGTGAGCCTCAAACCAGCATGTTTGCAAACAAGGAAGATGCTGGGCTGAGGAAGGCAGCTAAACTATTACATCAACAGCAAGAAATGTCTTCACGTGCATCCTTGAGTAGGTGTGTGTGTGTGTGTGTGTGTGTGTGTGTGTGTGTGTGTATGTATATCTCTGTGTGTGTATGTGTATCTCTGTGTGCGTGTGTGTGTGTGTGTATGTGTATCTGTGTGTGTGTGTGTGTGTGTGTGTGTTTTACTGGGAATGGCCCCCAGGGTCTCAAGCATGAGGCCGACAAAGCCTAGACACTGAGCTACATCCCCAACCCCGCATGGCTGTTTGCAGAGACTTGACAGTGGATTCCTGATCTGAACCCTGCCAACATGCCACAGGGCTTCACTCTAAGGAACAGGTCTGCATATTGCTGTAATGTCACACTACCGCCCTGTGCCAATCAGAAGTTCTACACAAAAAGCATTGTCTTCAGAAACTCTTTAGAGCCTCAGGAGGCCTCTCCTGTGGTGCCTCCCCTCAACAGTTCCAAGGGCTGCAGCATCTGCTGCATGCCTCCCCTCCCCCACCCACCCTTCAGGAAATTTCAAAAGGAATCCATCTGGTGTTTAGCATCTTTATGTTGGTTCTTTGTATAAACATGTTCTGTGATGCCATCAAGTGTTAGGTTTTTCTGATTCGTACTGACTTCACACTCCCCTCTCCTTTCTGGACCGATGGCATCTAGTATTTCCATGTTCTCCTAGAGCAATGGTTCTCACCTTTCCTAACACTGTGACCCTTCAATGCAGATCATGTTGTGGAGACCCCCAACCATAAAATTGTTTCATTTTTGCTACTTCAAAACTGTAATTTTACTACTGTTTCGAATTGTAATGTAAATATCTGATATGCAAGATACCTGATGTGTGACCTCTGTGAAAAGGTCGTGACCCACAGGTTGAGAATGGCTGTCCTTAGCACCAGGGCTCTTACTCTGTGTGGCTGGACTTGGCTCTGAGGACCATGTATCTTCTGAGGACAGGCTGTGAAAGTCACAAGGGAACTAGCTTCGGAGACTATGAATCAGCTGGTGGCAAAGTTCCTGTTTGGTAGAAGTCCTCACAGTTATCTGCCCACGGCTTGAAGCCTAGGTCTAAACTGCCAAGTGTGGTCTCACTCGAAAAGAAGCGAGGGACAAAGAATGCTTCACTTGTCATTCTGAGAGCCAGTGATTTTTTTTTCTTCATGTTACTGTGTTGTAATTCAGCATATTCTGGTGACCAGCTCTAGGTTTTTAATCCAACCATAGACTAAAATCACCTGGAGGCTTTCTGAGACCCCCCCCAGTAGCTTGGTGATGGAGGAAGGTCATTGGTTAATTAAATAAAGAAGCTGCTTGCCCTGATAGGATAAAACATAGATGGGAGGAGTAAACAGAACAGAATGCTGGGAGGAAGAGGAAGTAAGGTCAGACTCGACAGCTCTCCTCTCTGGGGCAGACGCCTCAGAGAGACACGATGCTCCACTCTTGCGGGCAGAGGCGAGAGCTCTGCTCTCTGAGCCACACGCGATGAAGCTCCGACCCAGGATGGACATAGGCTAGAATCTCCCTGGTAAGCCACCTTGTGGGCTACAGCAGATTATTAGAGATGGGCTAGTCCAGGTGAGAGAGTTAGCCTAGAAGAGGCTAGATAGAAATGGCCAAGCAGTGATTAAATGAATACAGTGTCCGTGTAATTATTTACAGTAAAGCTAGCCTTGTGGGCAGTGGGGTGCTGGGGACGCAGCCCCGCCGCTCATATTACAACAGCTTGGTGCTGCTGGGTTCTAAGAGAATAAGCATGTCCAGGCCACAGTACTTTTACAACTCCCCATGTGGCTCTGACAAGCAGCATATTGTGAATCCTAGCTTTGGGGACGGGTGCCTCTCAAACTTGTATGTGCTCCAGTTGCCCCCCAGGGCTACCTGATTGGCTCCTCAGGTTCAGTAAGGGGATGGGGTTACTGCATGACCATCACACCCTAGGTGATGCTGCTGGTCCAAGGTCATGCTTCGATTAGTAAAGGTTAGAGGTTTGTGGCAGAACATGATAAGCCATGGCCCAAAGGCCAGCTGCTTCAGAGTGTCCCTGGGACACTGAGAGTTAGTTAGTCTTCATTATCAACTTAACTGGACTGAGAATCACTTAGGGACACCCACCATGGTGGTACACCCAGTACCCAGGAGAAAGAGAAGTTTGAGACTAGTCCAGACTATACAGAGAGGTCGTACCTCAAACCCCAAAGACTGGGTGTAGCTCAGTCATAGAGCAAGACCCTGAGTCCTTAGGCCCAGCATTCCACTCCTGAAGTCGCCTCGGAAATTGGTGAAGGCCTCACACTGGTGAGGGCAAATCCAGAGAGGATTAATTGAAAACAGAACGGACCCTGAATATGGGGAACACATTTCTATGGGGTCTTCAAATAGCGTGTTTGGCACAATAAAAAACAGAAACGATTATTGTGGCTAGTTCTGCCTGTAACATTGTGGGGCCTCAGAGAAGAGCACCAAAGTCCACATACGGTCCTCTGCAGATTTAAACATCACTTGTCAAACTGCTAAGAGAAAGGTTCTTAACTTCCTGACTTTGAAATATACTTAAAGACAAAATCCTGTAATCCTAGCACTTGGGAGGTGGGGGTTGCAGAAGGAAAAGGAGTTCAAGGGCATCTTTAGGTACATGGATGAGCTTAAGACCAGTCTGAGCGACACCAGACCCAAAGTCAGTATTTCTGGCCACTTAGGGTGTCAACAGCATATATATAGGATCCAGAACAGGGCAAGATGGCTCTTGGCCACCATCCTGGCCTCTCTCCTCACTCTAGCAAGGAATGGAATCTCATGAATAGATACAGGCTCCCCACTTATCTGCTTGTTTGGGTAGCCACAGCCCATGAACCTGTCTTCATCCCTTGGCCTAGGGATTTGAACACATGGAAGACAGACCCTTGAGAATCCACCCGCATTGACCACAAAATGAGAACGTGGCAGTTTGGGCAGGAAATTTTGGATCCAAGTTACTTGGAGTATGATCCAGAGGAAGATACATGGGCTCCAGGAGAGTTCAAGTCTCTTCCCAACAGGCGTTGGGTCTATACTGCAACCTATGGACCTGGGCCAGCGTAGACACCCCACTCAGGCAGAGCTGAACTGTGAACAGCATTTATACAGCTTGCCACCTGAACTGGACACTGCCCTCTGAACTCACTCCCACAACCCTTTCTACATCCCAGGCTCTGCTAGCAGCTTGCACCACTCACAACAAGTACCTGGAGAGCCAGGATTCCGTCTGGAGGCCTAGTGCAGAACCCACACGTCCCCCTGCTCCCCACTGTTGGGTTTACTGCTTCTCATAAAAGGCAGGAAGCCTGGATCAGATCATCTCCTGAGCCCAGTTGCCTCTCTGGAATGCTTCTCAGCTGTGCCAACAGTGCCAAGCTCAGTGTGGCCAGCTGTAAAAGGAGAAGGTAATCCCTGTGCTCTCAGGATCGAGGTCCGCTATACCATGACTGGTGTGTGTGACTTTGGAGTTTCACTTTCTATGAGACATGCTCCAGAGTTAGCAAGTGTTGCAGATCCCCCCCCCCCCCATCCAGCTGTTATTACCAGAGGTAGGAGACTTTGTTGGGATTTTCTCCTCTGGTGAGCAGATGTGTTGAAAGAGTCCTTCCAGGAAGACATTTCTCAGATACTGGTGCAAATTACATTTCATTCCTGCCCTTGGTAAATGAAGATGTGGGATAAATATGTTCCTTTAGATCTGCTCCCAGTTCTGTTTCTAGATTTGTACATGATAAAGTATCTTATCAAAGTAATACTTAGACAAAGAAGCCTTTTCCCGCTTTCGGACCTCGGCTGGCTGTATGGATACTTTAGCCAGGACTGTGATCTAGCTTTTAATCCCACCTGGCAGGGCTGGTTCAGGAGCAGGGTGAGGCCAGTAGGGCCCATTTTCTCTGCTGTATGGGCCAGCTTGGGAACTTGGACAAAGGAAGCAGGGAAAGATAACCCATTTGGCCAAAAGTAAGTCTGAAGATTCCCCTTTGCTGTGTCTTGGCTGTAGACATACAGGGAATATTTTACCTGACTCAACTCTGAAAGGCAGCTCACATTCCTGGAGTGACTCTCTTGGACCAATTTAACAGGCAAGGGCCGGAGAGTAGGCTGGAGCTGTGGTGCAGTTGTGGCATGGAGGCCAGAGCAGGAGCCACATAAATGTGTGATTCTTTGTCGATGACAGCAAGAGGACTCTACTTTCCTGTTCGCACTTACACAGCCTGGAAGAGGCGGCTTCATCATTTGGCTTGTTCACACATTCATCCCTGCTATGAGTGACCTTAGGAATGCTGAGACAGTGTTCTGAGGTTGGCAGTGGTGGCACGTGCCTGTCATCCTAGCGCTGGGAGGCGGAGGCAGGGGGATGGGAACTTCAAAGGAAGATGGGCTGTATATTGGTCTCCTTTTCTCAAGCAAACCCATAAACGAGGAAGTGAGTAAGTAGTCTTATGATATCGGAGAGGTTTGTGTTCCTCCTATGGGGTATTTTATGTCCACCTTCACTCAAATTCGAGACCAACTTGCTCTTTTTCCACAGTTCAACTTAAACCCCATTTTTTCGACCATTAGAAATACTGCTCAATGACAGTTTGGAGCCCTCTGTCAATGTGGCTATCAGAGAATGATCTGATTACTAGACCTTTGAGCTCCCGAGCCATGAGTTCTAGTCCTGTTTGTACCATTTCCGAGCTTCTATCAATCAAAGACCCTCCCCTTTGTGCTTTGATTCTGCTGGTAGTGAGCTGAAGATAGAGGGGCCTGCCTTGCCCAGCTGTGGAGCCCAGCAGCCCAGCGGGTGACTCCCCGAGAACCACTCCAATCAACACAATGGGTAATGGGGTAATGAGAAGGGGCAACAGATGGTTCCTGCTCTGACAGAAAGCAAAAAGGGAAATGGCCAACTGTGGACCATTATGTGGGCAAAGGAGGCTCTCTGCACGAAAGGGTACTATTGTTTGCCATTTGAGGTGCGGCAATAATGTAGGAGGAAACAAAACCCCCAAATGCCAGTCAGAGTCTGAATGCTCAGAGGTGAATCAGCACAGGTTCGTACAGCCAGAGGAAGACAGTTTCACTGGGCATCAAGGAAAAAGCCAAAGCTTCTAGGATTGTAGGCATGGTGCCTAGGCAGACATGGGTTTTAAGGACTGAGCAGGCAAAAAACCAAATCCCTTTGATTAAGATTTTCTCAAGCTGTGCTCCTAGTCTTTTGGAATGTATTCATAAGTATAGCTAGCTCACAATGGAGTAAGTCGGGGCTCAGTGGGTTTGGGGCATGTTGTACATTACATGCCCTTGCAATACCTTGTCTGTAGTAATGTGTTTAGAGGAAATGGAACACCCTGCGGAGCATTTTAGATTCCTACAATATAATGATTGGTGGAGAAGTATCTTACACAGAGCAGGTTTGGGAAATGCTAATGCTAAGTGTTACAGCCAAAGCTAGAGATGCATTAACAGTTCATTAACAGGACACTTGCCCAGCACATGTAAGGCCCTGGGTTGAGTCGCCAGCACTGCAAAAGCAATAACAGCAACAGTAAGTATTCTGGAACTCTTGTCAGAGGAAAGAAAAACAACCCACAGCACATGATTTACAGACCCAGTAAATCAAGATCCAGATGTTGAATTGGTCATTGAGTTGTTTCTTACAGCTCGTGTAGAGTTTATTCCGATTCCTCCAGCATACCACGAGTAAGAGCTTTAATAACACACTTGAACACGTCTCACTCAGTACTTTATTTTAGAGTTGGATTTTAATTCATTGTCTCTGCTTTACTGATCTGGGTGAGTCATGTGACCTTCCCAAACACTCAGCTCCTTCATTTACCTTGAATGAAGATTAAAAACCTAACTTACTCCCACCTAAGATGTGCTTAAAAATTATTAATCTGTGTTAAAATGTTAACTATCATTATAGATTTTTACTGCAAAAACCCAAAGACATTAGAGCAATATTGTGAGGATGAGGGAAAATACCTGGAAGAGCAGCCTGCCTTGGTTGTGGTACCTAGTGCCCCTTTTGAAAATGAGTGTCCACAGCAGCCCACTGAAGTGATACTAAAATGCCTGGGGCAGCTTTCTACTACAGGAGCTTATAGCATTCTTAACTGAAGCTCCCCATCGCTCAGCGCTGCTGTAGGGCTCAGAGGGAGCTCTTATTTCATGCTTCGGACTCCTGTACAGTGAGAAGATACTGGCCTAAAATAGGTTTCATGGCTTCCAGAGCTACTTCCTTCTTAACCCTAGACAGGAGACTGTGGGCACGAGTTGAGCCCCACAGAAAGCTGAAGTGGCCCTATTGTCATTGTGGTTGTGGCCCACAGCAGAGAGCAGGACAGTCCCTCCTCTGCTAGGACTGGCTGTGGTCAGGACTAATGTCATCCAAGCGCCTCACTTCCTGTATACAGTTTTTCTTTTTACCCGAGTGTTTATGTAACTAGAGGGAGAAATTTTCTGGAAAACAAACAAACAAACAAACAGAAAAACCAACAGGGGCATGTGGTGTCTACTTTACTCTTCTCCCGTGAGAGAGCTGAGTCATCCGGCCACCATCCTTTCATCTGTCTGTCTGTCCATCCATTATCTCTCCACCAGCAACATCCCCATTTATTGGGTACAATAGATTAAGCTGCAATGTCTTTGTCTTTAAGGATCTTGGAGCCTGGAGAGTGACTTGGTCTCCAAGCCGCGTGATGGACTGCTCACACACAGCTGCTCATACCTTTTGCCTCCATCTGCCAAGTGAGCTGCTAGGTCTGAGCTCCCCTAGTACTTCAGATCTGAATAAAACCCTTCAGGCTTGCCATTCAATGGCAGTCACAAAGACAAAGGTGTCTTTAGCAGTCCATCTTCATTTCATAAAGCCCAAAGTATCTAAGATGAATGTGCTACAAAAGTGTGAAAATACCCAGGGCTTCTAGTCAATCCCCATGCGGGAAAAATCATGAGAAGGACTCTTTGGCCCCTGAAATAGTCCCAGAGTAGAGTGTTGTAACTCGGTTAATAAAACCCAGAGACAGAATGGGGTTCAGCCTGGAAGTCAGAAAAGTAAAACAGCCAGCCACTGGCTCTTACCTCTACCTTAGTCCAAAATGATGATCCTGCCTCCAGAAAATTCAGAATGAAATTGTCTGTGAGCTGTCTCCTCCTGTCTTATATTCCTCTCTAGGGATGGAATTAAAGGTATGCACCACTGGGATTAAAGGCATGTATCACCTGGTTTCTCTGGCAAACTAGTGTGGCTAATGGAATTAAAGGTGTGTGTTATCACTGCCTGGTCTGTAAGGCTGACCAGTGGGCTGTTTTACTCTTTGATCTTCAGGCAAGATTTATTTATTAAAATACAAATGAAGCCAGGCAGTGGTAGTACATGCCTTTAATCCCAGCACTTGGGAGGCAGAGGCAGGTGAATCTCTGTGAGTTCGAAGCCAGCCTGGTCTACAAGACCTAGTTCCAGGACAGGCTCCAAAAACCAAAAAAAGAAATATCACACCAGAGCATGGCAAAGATGGCAAAGCATGATTGGGCATAGGTATCACTTTTAAGAGCAATTATTTCCTTTTAGCTATGTTATACAGCACTTCATCTAGGAACTTTAATGAAGGACAACATCTCATGCACTAGACAATCAGTTGTACCCCATCTTCTGACAGCTTCTGCAAAAGCTGTGGCCCTGCATTCTGTCCGGACCCTTCTGATTAGAGACTAATCAGAAAGATTAATTAATTAAGAAATCTTAAGTGACTCTACCCTTTAGCAGCCAAGTTTCTTTAATTTACCAATATAGGAGTAATACCAACACTAAAATTATAATAATAACAATAAAGAAGGCTAGAAATAGTGGGTAAGAGCTTAGCTTTGTAGGATGAAGCAGATGTGTATTTGAATCTAGGTTCTAACATTTATAAATAATTTGACTTTATGTTAGGTGGGATGGCGTCCATCTGTTATCCCAGCATTTCAGGAGACTGAGGCAGGAGGGTTTCTTAATTTCTAGGCAAAATAGGTTGTATATAAGACCCCATCTCCATAAACAAACAAACCAAAAAAACCTACCATAAGCAACCAAAAATAATATGGACCTAGGAAAGTTACTTGAATTCTTTAGGTGTCAATGTTTCTCATCCGACAGATGGGAAAACAGTAGTCATCTTGGTATCAATGCAAGGTGAATTGTGTAAACAACATGGTGACTGGAAGGTTGGAGGCACTCCATAGAGCTGGCTGCTGTTATTAGCCACACTGACTGACTCCCAGGGCTGTTGTCACTCAGGAAACTTACAGTAATAACATGTAGACTCCGATGCTTTAGAACGTTTACTGTATTGTGTTACTTATCATTAGCTGTTGTAGATAGCTGTGGCTGTCATGAGTGCTTGCTCTTAATAATTTTCTTTGTAATTATATGCTCTAAGAAGGACCAAATTAATAAGCTACTTCTTATCCTGCAACATGTAAGACTACACCAAATATTGCTGTGTGTCAGGAGCAAAATGTATTGTGGGAGCGAGGTAAGGGCAGGCTCCCCTGCAGGAAGCAGGAGAAGCCTTTGGAACGCTTCACAACTGCTTTTCTACTTTATCTGTTATTGCTTACAATGAACATTTATTCTGGGCCAAGGATTCAGGCTACAAAAGTGTGGTCAAGGAGCAACCTGGACAGCAGGAAGCTTTTCTGTGGAAGATGGTGGTGGCATGCATACCTGTTTGTTTTCTGCTTACCAGCTACTCACCTATCTCTTCCTCGGAGAATCCACGTAATACTTCCATCCCCTGCCTCTTTTGCAGTTACAGCATCACCTTTTCTAGCTCTGGCCAAGGAAACATAAAGAGATGCTTCCTACATGACCCCTGGTCATGATTTTATTTTTTTCCTGGTAAAAGATACGGGCAGAGAGAAACATAGCGGATACAGTTGGGCCTTGCTTGTGTGGGGATGTAATCTCTGACCTCAACCACTATTTTGTTTTGAAAGTGAGTAGCTATTTATTAAGAAAGGTTTTATATAGAGTGAAGCACAGACATTAAGCGGGAGTGGGGCACGGAGGAAAAGGGTAGTGCCCAACTAAAACATGGCTGTGAGCTTTTAAAGGAGTCACTTATGGCTGCCATCTTGTAAATATAAGTATCTAGAGGTGAAAGGTGTTGGCTGCGGGTGGTGGTGCACAGAAGCAGGCCAAGTCTATTTCTTTTATAATATTCATTGTGGATAAACATCCCAAAATTGAAACCACTCCCTTTCGGACTTCTCATTTATGAGAAAAATAAGTGCTTCATCTTGAAGTCACTTCTAGTTGGATATTCTGTGACTTACCACCCAATCATTCCCATGTATCCAGACCCTTTCCCTGTATTTACAGCATCTCCACCTTAAGTGGCAGAACACCAGACGCCAATTGCTGGAAAAGGCCAGAATCCAGAGAACTTGGGAATGGGCATATTAGCTTGGCTCTACCAAGCATGGGCACCCATGCAGAGTTTGGAGGCAGAAGTCGGTGTGTGTAGAAACAGCTGGTGCAGAACCCATGCTAGCGAAGGTGGCAGGGGTGACATTCAGCTTCCACGAATAGCAGCGACAGTGATTCTACTTGCAGCTGCATGTGGAGTCTACAGATGCCCCAAGTCAGCAGTGTGGCTGGAGGTGGCAGTGCCCTGATCCAACAGTGATGGCATTACTTAGAGTGGTTGGCAGAGAAAGGTCCCTGACTGCAGCTTCTAAGCCAAGACTTTTTGAGCTCCTTTAAGCAAATTCTCACTTCATTAAACTAGCAAAATTAATTGTCTTCTATTTGTCTCAGACTGTTTGTGTTGCCATAACAAAATGTCTGAGCTGAGGTCGTTTATGAAGTATAGCGATTTATTTCCCATGGTTCTGGAGGCTGCAGATTCTAAGACCACTGGCAAGATCAACTGCCTGGTAAAGTCTAAATCCCCCAGAGGGGAGGAATGTTCTGTGCTCACTGGGAGAACGCCTTAACTGAATGTGTCATAGTGCCTCTTCTACATAGGCCTAGATCCCCATCACTGTGTGAACCTCTTAAGGTCCCTGCCTCATGGCTCCACCTCTTCACAGTATCACACTGGCCACACCTGAAATTTGAAGAGGACATTGAACCATAGCATCGCTGCTTTGTGACTGACAAAAAAAAATCAACATCCAGTGGCAACATGGATAGAGCTGGCTAAAGAAGCCCATGGTTAGCACACCACTCGCTGTCCTCTGAGCATCTGGGTGGTTACAGCAACTGAGTACGGACGTGAAGACATCAGAACATCGCCCCTCGTGTTCATCTAACTTCTGTTGAGTGAAACTCAATTACACGGAAACCTCCGCGATCAGACATGAAACGGTCTTTTCTCCTTCCTGGAAGGAAACCAGAGCTTAGCTCGTCCTTTGTGGCTGCTCAGAATGCCCACAGTGACCTAGTTACCGTAGCTAAAGCACGGTGCAGAACCAGCCAATTCAGAATGCTCTCCAGCCATCGTATGATCCTTTCCTGCTTCCATGGACACCAACTCTATTGTAAGCCTCACGCATTGTCGCCTTCCTCCTTTACATCAGCTTGTGCTGGAGGAGGTTCCTGAGGCCTTGACTGGGGCCATCCGAAGAGCTTCAGTAATAGTTGTCCCTCTCCTGATTCTGCTTTGAGCCCTTTGATTGGCAAGGCTGTCAGAGAAGCCTGAAGTCACAGGCTCAAGTGGTGTGTGGGAAAAGCAGCCCCAGAGCCAAGTTTCCCCATTCTAGCTCCTCATGCTGTTTGGGCCTCATCAGTAGATCAGATGCCTGATGGAGATCCTTCAGGCATCTATGGTCTCTAAAGTTACTGCCTCAGATCTTAGTTTCCTGCTACTCTTCTTACCCCTCCTTTTCTTTTTCTAGTTTATCTATAATAATATCAGCCACCTTTAAAGAATGCAATCATTGTTACAAGCGAGATGCTCTTTGACATTTAATTTAATCCTCTTGTCTCCCTTGTGATGTTGGTTTTTTTTTTTCACTCCTGTTTGCTATTGCTGTAAACTGAATGCCACGGGTAATTTATAAAATACAAGTTTTTAGGGGATGGCTCAGTCATTAAGAGCACTTGCTGCTTTTGCAGACAACCCTAGTTTGGTTCTTAACACCTACATCTGATGGCTCACAATTACCTGTAACTCTAGTTTCAGGGGATCCAGTGCATTTATATGCATACACACACACACACACACACACACACACACACACACACATCTGGAGAGAGAGATACAAATACACATAATTAAAGATAAATCTTTAAAAGTATATAGATGTTTCTGTAGTTCTGAGACTAGAACTCAAGAACATGGTGCCAGCTTTTACTGAGATGCTGCCAGCGTGCCACAGAGAGCTCAACGGTGTCCCAAAGCTACTGCAAAAACAGTTGCCAATCCACAGACACATGAGTGAATGAACCCTTTACAAGGGAAAAGCCCTGAGAACCGAATCACCTCATAAGAAGCTCACCGAGTCCTATCTCCTAAGGTCTCACAATAACGATAGACTCTTACCAGGGCTTTGGGGAGAGCATTAAAACAGTAGCAACTCCTGTTTCCTAGACAACAAAGCAAGTGCGGAGTGGTTCAACTTCTCATCTCAGGATTGGGGGCTGAGAAAAATTGACGTTACAAGGGAGTTAGTCAGCGGTGTTGCCAGGAAACCTTGAACATCAACCTCCCTGGGCCTAAAGACCAAATTCCCATTACTTGTCCATTTCCCTTGTGTATACACTTTCCTTCTCTGATTTCACGTCACCAGGGAGAAGTCACTGAGAAGAAACGATACACTTGCCGTTTATAGGCTATTCGAAGTCAACTCCCACATCTACCAGTAGGGTATATTAGGGGTCTAGCCCCAAACCCAGTTTGCCTCTTTAGTGCCTGGTTTTTATGAGACACCGTTTGTTAAAAGTAGTGTTGGGCTGGGGTTTAGCTCAGGGTTAAAGTGTTTGCCTAATAAGTCTTAAAGCCCAGGCTCTAGTCCCAACCATGCATAAAAAGATAGGAAAACATTTGAGAGGGAGGTGTTTTAGAAGATTTTGTGGAAGTGACCAGTGGATAATTTATCTAGATCTTATTCTGACTCCGAGGTTCCATCTGGTTGTAGCTGTGCCCAATCAGTGTTTGATATCTGGGCTTTATGCTAGTTCCTGTGGGCACGCATCCTGTCTGTTTCAAGCCACATGTGACAGAGGTAAGCTGGGTAGCTCATGGCACCTTCTTTATGAAAGCAAGCCTTAAAGCAAAGCCTGTTGGCTGTGACTTAGAGCAACAAGGTAAGAACTTCCTTCCAAGAATGAGTAGCCCCACAGCTATGCAAAGTATGTCTGACCAAAACACCAAGTTGAATGGAGTGATTTTCCTGATGCCAGCTGCTAGGCCTTTGCACCATTCGCCCAGGTCTGAGATGCTCTTGTTTAAACACAAAACAAAACACTTCTTGTTTAAGCCATAATGGGACTTATCCCATGAACCCCCATCAATGTTTTAAAATGCCAACACTACCAGGTGCTGGCATGTCCATTTCTCAAACTGTGCATAGAACAATAAGCGAATAAGACGGTGGCATTAAGAAGCAACATGTATTCCTAATTTCTAGCAAATCTCAAAGGGGTATGGACTCTTTTATCTCAAGCTAATGAGACTGGAAGCAGTAGTGGGCAGATTTATTATGGGATGATATCATCGGTGTGCATGCGTGGGCTGGGGCCTCATCTGTTCTTTCAACAAACTTTTATTGACTATCTCACAGGTGCCAGACACTCTGTACAGTCCTGAGGGTATAAAAAAGATTAAAACACAAGCCAAGAATTGGGAATAGAGTAGTTGAAAACTGCTACCCAAAGCTGGCAAACCACAGCCTTAGGCCCCAGACCAGCCTGAACCCTGGGTTATGGACCATTGCCACAACTGTTCATGTTAATGGTTTGATAAACTGGGTTGATACAAGCAAGACGAATAGAAATTATATATCCACAAAGCCTAAACACAGAAACACAGACTGTTCTGCAGCAAAGGGTTTTTTTTTTTTTTTTTTGAGACAGGGTTTCTCTATGTAGCTTTGGTGCCTATCCTAGAACTAGCTCTTGTAGACCAGGCTGGCCTTGAACTCACAGAGATCCGCCTACCTGTGCCTCCTGAGTGCCGGGATTAAAGACATGTGCCACCACCACCAAGCTTGCAACAAATGCTTTTTAATAAGTCCAAGGAACACTCTTAAAACAATGATAAAATATAGTATAGTAAATACATAAAGCAGCAACAGAGTCATTTATTATCATTCTCAAGTACCAGCCACTGTGCATAATTAATTACACGTGCTGTGCTTTTATGGCTGTGGTGCTTACACAAATATTTATTCCCGTGTCACCACAACATGTGAATGATGGGTTATGCTCTATAAGAATGCCTACAATGTCATTTGGCCAGAGGAGTTGTCAGCTTCATTATAATCGTACGGGACCACCATCATAGATGAGGTCTATCATTGACCCCAGTGTCATCCCTTGGTATCTGATGGCACTTAGGTTCTGAACCTGAAGAAGATTTTGCCATATTCTTGTCCAGCGAGATGGTGTGGACTCAATTCTGAGATGCCAGTGGGGATAGAGATAAGGAGACAGCTGGATGAAATTAAGGAAATGGAATCTACAGGACAGGGATGGGGCCTGGAAAAGTGGTAGGAGGGAGGATAACACCCAAAGTGTAGAAACTCTGCTTCCAGGCCATCTTATCCTTTTCTGCAGACCTTGAATTCATACTTCACCCAAGATGTCATGGAACCCAAAACACACATTATACCTTTCTGCCCCAAACATTCCTATATTCAGGCAATATTTTTTCAAGGGAATCTGAGACAATACATCTCAAAAGAACCTCCTTTCTGATTTAGTAATTTACTAGAACATTGTCAGTTGCTTTATTCAGTGCTGCCATAGGAAGCAAAAAGAATCCAGTCAATCATAGTGGACAGAGCAGTATTGAGCTTGGAAAGTTAAAAATCTATTTAAAAAAATGTTTTCATAACCATGATCATCAACTCGGCACAAAGGAAACCCTGTCTTGAAAAAACAAAACAAAACAAACAAAAAAGAAGTCATGATCATCAGTAGACTTAGCTAAAATAAGCCTCTATCAGATAATTTAATCATTAGTAGATAAAAATTTAGTAAAGTAGAAGCTGAGTAATTTGACAAGAAACAGCACTTGAGACAAAGAGATTAAAGACTGTCAGAGAAATATGGCACTGTGATGGAATATGGGCCTCCTGGAATTCCCGCTCTTTCTATTTGTTTTTTGAGAACAGCTTAGTTGCACATTCTCTGAACAAGCTAGGTTGTGTTGGGTTGTAGGCCGAGGCTGACAACTTCTGAGTGATCAGAAAGGGCTCTAAGGAAGGAGAGGACAGGGACAGTTTCTTCTCAGAGCGCTGGAAAGACCGAGTGTCTTTGCAGACAGAGAAAAACCCTCCTGAGAGCAAGCATGACTCTTGGAGGCAAGGGCCATTGTTCTGGAACCCCCAGTGCTTACATTGATAAATGTGGCAGTGTAGGGACTGAAGAGAAGAGGAAAGAAAACCCAACCATGGGCAGGGAGGAGGCACCGGTGCTTGCAATAAGCTCTCAAGGCAGGTGAGATGATCCTGAGATCTGAGCTGAGGAGAGGAGCCCAATTACTCTCCAGCTGAGGGCAACGTGTGGGCCTCACTAGGGAAGGGGACACGTCACATTCATCTGGCTTCTCTCTCATTACTCTTCTCTCTTCTTGACCTCCCTGTAATTAGGCTCACTTACCTGTTCCTGATTGCCAGTGTGGGGACAAGAGGTTTGAACTGAATGAGCTGGTTAATAGTTAGATCTACCCTTGAAGTACAGTATTTTGGTTGGGTTCTCATTTGCCTGTGGCTGCTGCGAAAGATGCTAAAAATATGTTCTGGGTTTGGCCCTGTGAATACAGAAGCTGAACAAGCAAGTGTGTGTGTGTGTGTGTGTGTGTGTGTGTGTGTGTGTGTGTGTGTGTGTCTGTGTCTGTGTCTGTGTATGTGTGTGCTGTTTACAAATGAATGGGAATACAGAAGCTAAACAAGCAAGTGTGTGTGTGTGTGCTGTTTACAAATCATTGGGAATACAGAAGCTAAACAAGCAAGCGTGTATGTGTGTGTGTGTGTGTGTGTGTGTGTGTGTGTGTGTGCTGTTCACAAATTAATGCAGTTAGCTTCAAAGAGAGAGATCTCAGATTTCTAGCCGGAATTGACTGATTTTGTCTTCATCAAGATTTAATATAAAAAGTGGTACATGTTTTGTGTATTATGTATAGTGATGGTTTTCATAAAGACTTTTTCTTTCAAGCATATCATATTTTTCCTCCACCCTCTCCCCTTACTCTCTCCCCCTTCTGCTAGTCCTTTCCTTCCCCAGACAGTCTTACTTCTGCTTTTTGTCATGTATATAAAAATTATTCTATGTGCTGTATATAATCTAGGTGCCCCAAAAAGAGAGAGAAAACTTGCAACACTTGTCTGCGTCTGGTGCATTCTGTTTAACGTTAATCTCAGGTTGCATCTGTTTTCTAGTTAATAAAGGTATTTGATTCCTCTCTGGGGCTTAATAAAACCTCACTGTTTTATAGATCACATTTTCTCCACCTATCAAGGCAGCTCGGCTGTTTTTGTAACTTGGCTGTTGTGAACAGCACTACAGTAAACACGGATGTGAAAGTGTCTCTGGGCTACATTGACTCAGAGTCCTTCAGGGACATACAACAGTGGTAAGGCTGGGTCATATGGTAATTCTATTTTAAGCCTTCTGAGAACCCTCCACGCCAGTTTATACAGTGGCTGGACTGAATTACATCCCATCAAGCAGTGCGCATCAATTACCTTTGCCCCAAATCCTTACCAACATTTGATAGCTGTGTCAAAATAATATCTCAATGTAGTTTTAATGTACCTTTCTCTGATGACTAAGGTTCTCCCCCCTCCCCCACTGCCGGGTGGGGGGTGGCTATATGAATAGATGGGGGCACATTATTATCTTGTTAGGTAGTACATTTTCTAACATCTTTTGCCCTTTCTGAGACTTGCCATTTGGGGTAAGGCACCACGGATGTCCTGAGCACACTGTGTCCTAAACACAGATGGACACGTCACTGTCTTAACAACAATGAGGTATTGGCAGTTTCATTGGCACCAGTTTATTCCTGACTTCACGGCTGAGGCAAACACAGTGTCCTCATTTGCTTCCCTGCTGCTGTGATAAAATACTGATTGAAAGCAACTTAGGGTGGGAAAAGCTTTATTTGGCTTCCAAGTTAGTCAGTCTTGGAGGGAGCCAAGGCAGGAACTCAGGACAGGAATGAAGTGGAGATTATGGAGGAACCCTGCTTACTGACTTGCTTCCTGCCTGGCCCTCCCACTCAAGGATGGCACCACCCACTGGTGGCTGGGACCTGCTATATCGATTAGTAATTAAGAAAATGTGTCACAGACATGCTATAGGGCAATCTGAAGGAGACAATACTTCACATGTGGTTCCTTTCACATACAGATCCTAACTTATATATGTGTATGTATATATTCTCTCTCTCTCTCTCTCTCTCTCTCTCTCTCTCTCTCTCTCTCTCTCTCTCTTGGATTTTTGCGACAGGGTTTTTCTGTATCTTTGGAGCCTGTCCTGAAACTAGCTCTTGTAGACTAGGCTGGCTTCTAACTCACAAAGATCCTCCTGCCTCTGCCTCCTGAGTGTTAGGATTAAAGGCGTGTGCTACCACCACCCGGCTGTGTATGCATATTCTTATTTAATCTATTTGTAATATTGTATTTAATGCCTATATCTATGTTTATGTATGGTAGTGTGAGTATGGGCATGTCAAGTGGAACAGGGAAAAGAGCATAACTTTACTCTGTTGCCCACTGCAAACTAACGTACTTTCCTAATCTTTTAGGGATCTTGTCTTTTTAAAAATTAATTAATAATTTATTTTTGCATACCAATCCCAGTTCTCCCTCCCTTTTCTCCTCCTCCTCTCCGTCCCCCCCCACCACTATCCATCAGCTCCCCAGAGAGGTTAAGTCCTCCCCTGGGAAGTCAACTAAGTCTGTCTCATCACCTCATTGTGGCAGGCAGGACCAAGGCGCCCCCCCCCCATGCCTAGGCTGAGCAAGGCGTCTCTCTCCAAAGAGAATGGGCTCCACAAAGTCAGTTTTTGCTTTAGAGTTAGATCCTAGTGCCACTGCTAGTGGCCCCATATACAGGTGACAAGCCACACCATTGTCACCTATATTTGGGGGGCCTGGTTCGATCCTATGCAGGTTCTTCAGTTGTCAGTCCAGAGTCAGTGAGCTCCCACTAGTTTGGATAAGCTGATTCTGTGAGTTTCTCCTTTGTGGTCTTGACCCCTTTGTTCATATTATGGCTTGTCCCTTTTTGCCTGGAGCTCAGTTCAGTGGTTAGTTGTGGATCTCTGCATATGCTTCAATCTGTTTCTGCAAGAGGGTTCTAGCTTCTCTGGGGTTGTGGAATGTAGGTTTTTGAAGATCATGTATCTATCTGAAATATATCTGCTTAACTTTGAAAACATAGCTAATATAACTATATGTATGATTATTTAAAATGACTATTAACCTTCGTTTTTAAATTATGCATTACATTTTTAAATGAGCTGTACAAGCACAACACCCCAAATAGGAGTGGAAACATACATTCAGTATAACAAAAATCACCTAAATTGGTATACCAAAATCCATACCAATGTAAAATATTTGAGACTAGTGGATGCTCAAAAGTACACTCAACAATCCACCCTTTTATTCCATCATTTCTATACTATATTCCCTTTTTTCCCTTCAGGAAGAGAGCCCCAAATCTACCCTAAATCTAATCTCCTTTGTTCAGCTTTTTTTTTGCCCTTCTGCCCATGACCAATAACAATTTGTAACCAACCCCACTAAACAGCAACAAACATCTATAACCAACTGAATGACTAAAAACCACCCACCCCATCTCTTGGGAATGTGGGCGTAGTGTTCTCTAGACTGCTTCCTGTTGTCTGGGGGCTGCTGGAATCTTTAAGGGACTCTGAGAAAATTAAGATAATGGTCAAGTCCTGGGGGAGCTAGCTGGTGTCCAGTTTTAGTGTGATGGGATCATGGAAGGCTTATCTGAAGTCCTGCCTGGAATAGCCCGTGAGGCTGGACCATCTCAGTAAGCAGCCTTGAAGCTGAAGCTGTTCTGGACACAGAACTCGGAGGAAACTGTAGCAGAGGCACTCTGAGAGATTGGATCACCTGGACCACCTGTTTTCACTGCTGTCTGGTCCCCTTGTTCTGAAAACACACAAAATTTGAAAGGTAACATATATATCTTCATCTACACAAGTATGGAACTGCAGTGTGCGCAAGCCAGTTAAAGATTTTTTTTTTGGTCTGTTTTATGTTTGAGCAGGTAAAATATATGTGACCTGTCTTGTAGTTATTCTGGGTTTATTTCTTTATGTCTGTAGCCTAGATTTTCAAGGTGTCTTTCCAATCAAATCTGATCTCTATCAACCTTGAATGAATCTTCATCCTTTTGTTTTCTGTGGAAACAAAAACATAACCTCTTCCTTAATGTATTTTCTGACTTTCAAGTTAAGACATTTTAAAAAAATATAGAGGTTGATTTAATTTAGTAGTTTTTATAATTTAATGTCTCTCAGCAGCTATTGTTTTCTCATCAGCAATCAAAAAAATTAAAGTCAATACAACACCATACTCCAGATTCCCTGTGCATTTTCATCTCTACGTGGCTTATTTCTTTTTTATTATTTATAAATGATTTGCATTTTTTTCTATGACTGCCTATACTCATTTCTTTTCTTTTTTAAGCCTATGCACATTGTTAAACACACTGTAACCTGTTTACAGGTTTTTCCATCTGAACCTGCTTTACAGTGTATCTGTAACCTTCTCTGTCCGCATGAGCAAAATCTTAAACCGCTGAGCAGCTTACTTAGCTCATGGTGTGCCGGCAGCTCAAGCTCACAGGCAGTGGCCAAGAGACATGTCTCTGTAACCTTGGCAACATGAGAGACTGCAGGACTACTAAGCCACATTTGACTGCTTTTTGTGTGTTTGGGCACTTTTTAAAAGTTTTTTCAGGTTTTATATGGAAATACATGCTCCCATATCAGATGCCATTTGTAGGTAGATATGGTCATATTTTGTTTGTGTTTTAACTAATAAAGCTTGCCTGAAGATCAGAGGGTAGAGCTAAGCCACTAGCGGCCACGTAATGGTGGCACACATCTTTAATCCCAGGACTCAAAAGACAGAGACAGACGGATCTCCATGAGTTCAAAGCTACCCTAAGCTACACTAGATTGATTCAGTCTCAAAGAGAAACACAGCCAGGTTATGGTGGGCCACACCTTTAATCTCAGCACCAGGGAGGTGGAGATGGGAAGTGATATGGCTGGGCGAAGAGAGGAATGTAAGGCGGGAGGAGACAGGAGCTCAGATGTAGTCTGGAGATTCAGTCTGAGGACAGGATCACCCCTTTAGTCTGAGTATCAGTAGAAGTAAAAGACCTCTTGAGTGGCTGGCCACTCTTCTTCTCTGATCTCTTAATTTTCACCCCCTAATATCTGACTCTGGATTTTTATTAAGAACATTATTAATTGGAATCGTACTACAGGCAGATTTTTCTGTCCCTCCTACCAACTCTCAAATCACAACATGGAGACTTACTAATTATAAAAGCTTGACTGATAGCTTAGGCTCATTCCTAACTAGTTCTTATAAATTAAATTAACCCATATCTTTTAATCTACACTCTTTTATGTGACTCAGTTACCTTTACCCTATCCTCCCCATGCTGCGTCCTCTCTATCTGACTGGAAACTCCACCTTCTTCATCATGTTCTCTCTGCCTCAAAAATCCTGCCTAGCTATTGGCTGATGAGCTTTTTATAAACCAATCCAATGACACATCTACACAGTGTACAAAAGATTGTTCTACAGCAAAGAAGAAGGAGATAGAGAGGGGGGAGAGGGAGGGAGGAAGGGAGAAAGAGCAAAGGGATAGGGAGAGTCGGGGGGAATGAGGGACAGAGGGAGACAGAGAGAGTTGGGCCTGGCATTGGCTTTTGAACCTCAAAGCCTATTCCCAGTGTCACACCTTCTAACCCTTCCTGAACAGTCCACCAACTAGGAATCAAACATTCAAACATGTGAACCTATGGGGGCCATTGTCATTCAAAGCATGGTAGGACAGTTTCACAAACACAGAAGTGGGTAGCTTAACATGTCAGTAGTACTAAGGTTGAGGAATCCTGAGGTAAACAGAATATCTCATACAGATATTTTAAAGCTCCCTAGAGTGAGTGCGTGTGTGATTCAATCCATAACTGACCTTCCATTTAGGTTCTTTCTGGGATTGCCTTAAGTTACACCTTGGATCCATTACATAATAAGAATTGCTGTTCAACCATAAAGTGATTTAGCTTTGAGGAAGGGATGAGCGCTACATGTGGCAGGAAATGAGACACATGAATTTTAAATTGTGATTATTAATCAACAATTTAATGATTAATATTGGCAGCAAACATTTTCTGGAAGAAGATTAAGAGAGGGAGGGAGGGAGGGAGGGAGGGAGGGAAGGTCCATGTTGTCTAATTACAGAAATGCACGCCATGAAGTTGAGGCTGCCTCTGAGCTTTCATCACATGGTCTCCAACTCAGAGCCGTGCACAAAGGTGCTTAATAAATGCTGAGTCAACTGGCGTGTCAAGGAGTTTTGAGGGAAATCCTGACCTCAGAGGGCTCATTCTTTACTATTAATAAAAAAAAATCTTTTAAATTACTCCATTTCCTCTGAGGTGTTGTGAAATGATGTTTATTTTGAGTTATTGTATGCAGATTACAGAGTAGGAGTGTGTGTGTGTGCGTGTGTATGCATGTATGTGTTGTGTTCTTTAGAGTATCCAGATTTTCAGATCACATGTGAACCTATATAAATAATTACACAATGTATAATTTTATAAACTTCCAAGGTCATAGTGAGGATAATACAAATTTAAAATATCTAGGGAATATTGCTTAGCAGAACACTTGTCCCTCTGGTAAAGTTGTGATAGAGGAAGAGGAGGAAGGAAAGGAAAAGGAGGAGTCTGCACAGTCTAAGCCGATGGCTCAGGTTGTGTCCAGAAGAAAGATACCAATCTAAGCAAGAAATATAATTTGAGGTCAGGACCTGGGGTTCAAACAAGAAAGTCTGTTGGTCCCACAGCTGAGTGCTAGAGCTGAAGTCCATGTTCCTGACCACAGACTTTGCCAACTCTCGGCCAGTTATGGGTCCTTCCTGACCTGCTGTCTCCTGGGAAGACTACCTTTTCTCCAGCCCATGCCTTAATTTGTTTGTTTGCTCTTTAACTCCAGGTTTGAAGGAGAAGCTGAGGGTCCCAGTAAAGACGTGGGTGCCCCAGAGGGAGGTCTTTCACTTTGTTCTCGGTAGTTCTTAGCTGGTGCTGGATAAATCTGAAGGCAGCAGAATCTAAGCCAGCATAGATAAAGACCATACTGGGGATGGCTGTTAATCTTGCAGTTCTTCAAAGTAATGATGGCGAACTGCTGACCATAGCCTTGCTTCTCGTGACCCTTTAGATGGCCCCCTTGCCCTGTAATGTCCCTCATGGAACCTCTTGTTCTACTGTATCTGACCCAGATAGTCACTCTCCCTGGGAGTTCCTTTCTACATTAACTGACAAATGGCCCAGGCAGGAGTAGCTCTTCAGTCTCAGTTTCTCTTCATTTACCTTGGGACATGCCTGCCCAAGAGTTCCATCCCTTGCCCTTGCCAACCTTCATCAACCCAGTTAATTCTCTTGAGAATGGGTCTTTACAGAGCAACAATTTGGCCATTCCTTGGTCTCTGGCTTTTGTTCTTGTCGTGTGATTTTTTTTTTCTTTCTTATGATCTGTTATATATGATGGTCACAGAGACCCTCACTACAGGTGAGCAAATTCCAATTCCATCTTTTAATAACCTCTTAAAACACCCATCTTAAAACACTACCATTGTCAGTTGAAACAGAGACAGATTCCAACCAAAGCCCTACTTGACACAGCTAGTGATATAAAAAAAACATAGAAAAAAACAGATTAGATATACTTTATGTGTTTATCTGAAAAATTAAACTTCCATTTATACCATTCCTGCAGAAAAAAATCTTTGCTAATTGCCAACAACTGCTTTTTTAAACTTTGACCCAAAGTCAGTTCCAGGCATCTGCCTCATAATTTACTGATGGTGACCCGGGCTCCATGAAACATTAGCAAGGAAGAACTTTTCTTCCGCCCTTCCAATCCTGCCACCCAGCCATAACCTCCTCCCTCACATCCTCCCTGTCTCTTCCACCTCAATGACCTGATGCAGTCCCATAAGAAAGTTCTTGGCTCTCTTTCTTCCTAGACAGAGCTTTTGGAAGGCACGTCTTTCTTAGTGGAAGAAGCTACCAAAAAGAAGCTCCCTGGAGTGTGCCAAATGGTGAAGTAAGAATTACTCAGTTTTTTTTTTATATAACAATAAAGCCAGAGCCAGCAGCACTTCCTAGGGAGTTATTAGTAATAGGAAGTGAATGTTCCAAGAGCAAAGACGATGGCAGGATGCCCAAAGGGTGTGGATGGAGGAAAACTGAAAATGTCTTCACGAGCGGGACCTTCGAGTCCTGAGTAAGAATGACAGAAATGGTGAGGTCACTGTGCGTGAATGAGTAAATTCACAGCTACTGCAGGTCAGATCACAGTGATGTCATCGTCCTGTGTTAGAAAGCACGATCGGTCGCCTGGTACAGAAGAGTAATCCCACCTATAATTCCAGTACTTGGGAGCCTAAGGCAGGAAGATGGCAAGTTCTGGGCCATCCTCCACTTCATGGCAAGACCCTGCCTTAAAACAAAGAGACAAATGAAAGAGCATGGCCATTTTATTCAAAATCAGTATTAGAATGGGCCGTCATTTCATGGTCTTGGGACCTGATGTTTGTTTATGACAAGGATCATTCAGACTCTCTTTGGTACCTTTTGAGCTGAGATACCATGAGTCAAAAGGGTTTTCCAATGAGCAGGGACTCAGCACAGTGCCACAGACAAATTTTAAGGGTTTGGAGAATGCGTCATTTGTGTGTTATGGCTACAAAGTCAAAACAGAGCTCTGGAGGAAGAATGGCATGAACAAACAGCTGACTCACCTCGAGGCTGGCTGTGGTCATGGCCAGCTCTGGCAGGAAGAGCTGCCCCTGGGATGGGAGGGGCAGGCTGGACAGCGTGATGCTGAACTGGGTGTGCATTTAGGCACAGGTATACACACACAGGATTCGTGAAAGTGCTTCCTTCAGACATGTCCTTGGGTCCTGAGGACACTTGAGGATCAGAGTGGGCAGCAGATGATTCTCCTGGTCTGAGCTCCCAGGGGCTCCTGCGGCTCCCAAGAGGATGTAGCTATGGAGAACAAGCCATCAAGTGGAACGTGCTTCTCCAGGTCACTGCAGAGAGAAAGACAGTCCAGCCTCTGTGTGGGCAACTTCTACATCTGTGGATTTAATTAATGACAGATGGAAAATACAGAGAAGCCTGCAGTGATCAAATCTGTATTGAACGATACAGCAGAAAGTTATTCATGTAGCATTTACATGGCATTATAAATGATCTAGTCATGATTAGCGTACATGAAAGAATATGCATAGGTTAGATATAGATATTACACCATTCTACACGGGGGGTTTGGAGCATCTGTGGATTTGTATCTGGGGGTTCGTAGAACTATGTTTCCATTGATACCACAGGATGACTGTAGACATCATCAATCTATCAAGAGAAAATAGAAATAATACATATAGAAAGGTGACTAGTAAGAATACACATTTCTAGTTTCTTAGACTTAGATGAAAGGACTTGTAAGAAGCTGATAAAAATCTCTATCATGTGACTGCGTCATTGAAAAAAAGAACTATGTTATAATAGATAAATGGAAGAGTCTGTTTCACTCAGTGTCCACAGTGCATGGGAAAAGAGACCCATGGATGGCTGAAGCATCTGACAAATGCTGAAACAGCCAGGGAGCCCAGAACAGGATATCAGATCCCCTGGAACTGGAGTTACAGTGCTTGTACACTGTGTAGGGATCTGATACCCTGTTCTGGCTTCTTTGGACTCCTGCACACACGGTAAAGACAAACCCTTTCAGCAAATACACATATAAAGGAAGAGAGAGAGCACGGACATTTGACTCCTTCCACTTGCTGACGTCACAGTCTTCTGCGGGCTCCTTCCTCCCTCCACTCGCTTCCTCTGATGACTCAACAGAAGCAGCTGTGGCTGTGGAGAAGAACCCTTGTCACAGTCACAGAAAGTCCTTCTGGCCATTTGAGCTCAGCAGCTGAACCTGGGGTTTCAGACGAACAGGAAAACTCTTCCAGAAGTGTCAGAAATTATCTTGACGCTGTCTTCAAACTCTGCGGCCTGCTACACTGCATCCCCTGGGCTTGTCACAGTGGAGGTTGTGAGACAGAGGGTCCCAGGATCTGAGACGGCATTTCTGTCAAGCTCCAGGGTGAGATGGGACCTCCTGGTCTTCAGTTCAGGGACGAAGAAGTCCCTAGTCACAATATTCCCCACTCTCCTGCCCCCATCCCTGTCCCCTGGAGTAAAATTCCTACTGAGGCAGAGATGGAGCTTGAGTAATCTCTCAAAGGCAAAGGTAAATCTGAATGTGGTATTCTAAGAGACTACAGCCCCAGACTATTGGCCCAGGGCCTCTTACTGTATTGTTTCCAAATGCTGGTTCTTAGTGCTACAAAATTGTCTTTTCAAACCGGGAAAGTTATTCTCTTTGAAGCAAATTCACCAATTTAGAATTCTCACAGAATGATATAGACACTTAGATAGACACTAAGAACTTATTAAGATATGTGTTTATGTAAGTATGTATGCATGTAAGTATGTACGTGTATGCATGTATGTATAAAAGCATGTATGCACGTTTGCCTGTAAGTACGTACACATGTATATGTGTGTATGTATGCATTGGTTACTTTTCTCATTGCTGTCACAAAATACCCAGCAAAAGCAACTTAAGGAAGGAAGGGTGATTTTGACTGACAGTCTGAGGATTCAGCCCATCATGGTGGCAAAGACTGAGACGGTGAGCGCCACTCTAGCAGAGGCAGCAGGAGGGTACAGCAGCTGGTCACAATGAATCCTGGCAGGATGCAGAGCGAGAACTGATGCTCAGATGGCTTTCTCAATCTGTCTTTTAAAGGACATTGAGCCTATAATTCGCAATCCTAGAGAAGCTAAATAAGAAGGTGAACCCAAAGAAAAACATATAAGCATCCTCCTGAATATTAACCTTCATCAGACGATGAAAGGAGACAGAGACCCACATTGGAGCACTGGACAGAAATCTCAAGGTCCAAATCGGGAGCAGGAGAGAGAGCACGAGCAAGGAACTCAGGACCGTGAGGGGTGCACCCACACACTGAGACAATGGGGATGTTCTATTGGGAACTCACCAAGGCCAGCTGGCCCGGGTCTGAAAAAGCATGGGATAAAACCGAACTAACTGAACATAGCAGACAATGAGGACTACTGAGAACGCAAGAACAATGGCAATGGGTTTTTGATCCTACTGCACGTACTGGCTTTGTGGGAGCCTAGGCAGTTTGGATGCTCACCTTACTAGACCTGGATGGAGGTGGGTGGTCCTTGGACTTCCCACAGGGCAGGGAACCCTGATTGCTCTTTGGGCTGATGAGGGAGGGGGACTTGATTGGGGGAGGGGGAGGGAAATGGGAGGCAGTGGCGGGGAGGAGGCAGAAATCTTTAATGAATAAATAAATAAATACAAACAAACAAAAAAAATTCGGTCAAGGCCCCTAACTCATGAGAAAGTTCCACCACCACATTTAAGGGAGGTGTCCCCTTCAGTCAGACCTCTCAGAACACAGCCTCCAAATCATGTCCAGAGGTGTGTCTCCTAGGTGATTCTAAATCCAGTCAAGAATTATATATATATATATGTATATATATATATATAATGGGTGTGTATGTGTGTATACCATTGTGTATGCAGACATGTGCTGTATACAGTGACCACAGCACACAGTGGTGGTCCCATGAGTCTATCATCTGGTGATATCATAGGGAGCCTGATTTGTGTAAGTGTGCACTGTGATGTTTGCCCAACAGCCAAGTTACTTAACTACACCGCCTTAGCCCATATCTCCAGCACACGATAAATGGGGGATATGTGAGGGTTTGTGAGACTTAAAGAAAAGAACAGTCAGAGCTCATACAATTGGTTTTTGACAGCATCTATAACATTTAAAAATTTTGCAATATATCCACAAATTACCTACTTAGTTAGAAATGTAACTTTCTATGACATGGGGTTTGCTATGTAGCCCAGGCTGGCCTCACAATTCTAATCCTCCTGCTTCAGCCTCCTAAGTGCTGGGGATTCCAGACATGTCCCACCACACGCAGCTTAAAAATGAATCTTTAGAACAAAAGAATCATTTTTCATTGACTTTAGTTCCGCCCAGAATAAACAATGCACGCCAGCTCAAGAAGCTTTCCCATCCCTCTGATTTTCCTCCACGCAGCTGTCTCTTCTCCACTGCTCCGTGGCCTCCTGAGATAAGGGAGACACACACCTGGGCTCAAAGCAAGCTTGTGTGGTTCTGAGCAAGGAGCCAAACCCCTCTGAGCTTATCCCTTCCCTGGTCCAATGCAGAAGATACTGCAGTTCAAATGCCATTTATTTTCTCAGTGGAATAACCTCCTAACATCCACTTTTCTCTGGTCCAGGACAGTTTAGGTCAGCATTGTTTGTTTTAATTTTTAGGAGATACTGTTTCCCAGTGGTCGTTATTGCAGATGCAATCTTGCATAAATTAGTATAATCATCTGACCCCCTAAATTTAAGCTCCTCTTTGCCAGCCTAATGCCAAGTATGTAGAAGGTCTTTGGTTATCTGGTGGGTGCTCAGTTGGATGTATAATACAAGAATGAATACAAATCTTACTGGGTTAATTGGCTATTGAGATTGTCATCATGGTAAAGTAGAAAGGTCTGCAAATTGAGTTCCTTTCTCCTCATCAAAAGTTCTCTTTCCTTGAATCTGGGCAGTCCCAGCCTTCACTTTGATCAACAGAACGAGGCAGAAGTAACGCTCTATAACTCCTGAGACTGGATCTCTATTAATCATCAGTTTCTGCTTTTGTGAAGTTGGTTGGAACAGGACATGCTAGCTATGCAGAGGCCACAAGGAGCAGAGCTAAGCCTGGCTATCGCCCAGTGGAACTCTCAGTCAGCAGCCAGTGCCACTGAGGCAACGTGAATGGGCAACCATGGACACCCAAGCCTGGGGTAGCTTCCATATGTCTCCAATCATAGCATCTCAATGAGAGGATGAGATGGAGGTACCATTGGATTGCTGTTTCTTATGGCTGGGGTGGAGCATAAAGAAAAGACAATTCAGGTTAGGTGTGTGCTAAATAGACCCCCTGGGATCCAAACTGTTGGGAATAATCGAAGCATGAAGATCAAGAAAATGAGGTAGAATATGAGGAGAGAAATGGGACTGTGTTTACCAAGAGTTAAGAGAAGTGATTTCAACAGAGATCACAGACAAACAAGAGGATGGTGTGGCTTTGCCGAGCCTCCCTCCCCTTGAGTCATGATTTTACAAGGGAGAGGCTTTGGAAGAGGTGAGTGATGTAGATGGAGGTTGGCAATTTGTCAGGTTCACAAAGTGCTGTACCAGTTGAGAGGTGGTGAGAACGGCAAATGCAGAAAACAGAGCTTGTCTGGGTTTGCAAGCATAGCAAACCAAAGACTCCAGGGAAGAAATCTCAATGCTGTGCATGTGAGCTTCTGGGAAAATGTAAAGTCTGAAGGGAAGCTTAGTAAGGTGGTTCAGAGGAGCCCAACTGTGCTGGGGACAAAGGAGACCTTGGCAATGGGAACTGTCTCACTGCTAATGGGGTGGCCAAGTTACCAGCCCATGAAGACCACACGGGGTGACTGAAAGTCCCAGGTTAAACTGTGGACTTACTGATATTTTACTAATGGGCAGAACACAAGATTAACTAGATGCTGGGCCAAGTAGATACAGCATGGTTCCTGGAAACCTACAGGAGCATCAGGGTCCATGCGTATCTGTAGATAGATATGGAGACAGAGCAGTAACCATGGCAAGGATTTAGTCTGTCCTAGGAGTGGGCAAATATCATGCTTGGGAGTATGTTTCGTACAATTCTCCCACGGAAGTGGAGATTTTTCATCAAGCCGTGGGCTATTTCAGCAGCCAGGTGTGGCCAATGTGAAGTCAGCCAGCAGCTGTAGCACTGGCCTAGAGCCTGTCAGTGACAGGCCCCGGCAGACAAGCACCACCTGACTCCTGATTGTCCTCAGGCCAGGGAACACCCTGACAAGCTTAGGCCTTCTTGGGTGGAGAGCTGTGTAAAAGCCCTGCAGCAGCAGCATTCCGGGATGAGGAAACAGGATGGCTCACAGAGAATTGACTGAGAAGTACAGAGCTAAATAAGGCGATGCCTCCTGTCCATTCTGCTGTATCGGACAGTGCTCTATTGCAGAAACGATCGGTATAACAAGTAGGGCCTTTTCATGCTGTATTAGACCTCGCTGACTCTCTTAAGTGTTTCCTTAGCTGAACTTAAGAACTTATAAGCCCTAAGACCATTGGCACTTAAGCATTCATGAAAGCTCATTTTTGCAGTGAGTCGTATCATTACTATACAGATAATCATAACTAATTAAACTAACAGTAAGTGACAACTGCTCTAGCACAGCAGGCCAACTCTCGGTCCTAGATGGAAGAAAATGATCACATATCTCCACTATCCACCTCCTATCCCCACCAAAGGTCATAGACCTTTGAAGAGGTAGGGAATCTAAGAGCTAGAGAAAGGGATGGAGTGCTAAGGAGTGTCACGGTCATTGCTCTGAAAACAACATGGCTGACACTTCCGGGTCCCAGGGCCACACATGCGTGGACAAGCCCTCAGGCAGAACTGCCTAATGGCCCCGGGAATCTTAAAGGACCCTGTGTGACCCACGTGCGCATGGTTGCATCATCTACGTATGACGCAGCTGCATGAGCCCTTGCGCGCATGCGAAAGCTCCGTCATCTGCGAATGATGTAACCACATCATCCCCCTGTGCGCTAGGCAGCCCTTAAAAGCTGGAGGCATCCTCTCTCTCTCTCTCTCTCTCTCTCTCTCTCTCTCTCTCTCTCTCTCTCTCTCTCTCTCTGTAAACTGACCTTCACCAGGCCTGTACACCCCCCTCCCAATAAACTCCTAAGGGGTTTGTTGCGTGTTACACATTTCCTTCTCACTTGTACCAGGTAAATTCAAGAGCAACTGTGATTAGCTATATGAGACCCTCCGAGTAATAAGCCCACTAATTCTCCCTTGTGACTGGGTATAGGAGTAGCTCACTAGGCTTCTCCGGCCCTAACAATGTATAAACAGTTGAGCTGACAGTTGTTGGAAGGGAGGGAGGCTCTTCTTCAGTGGCATAGCTGCCCATAAGTTGCCCAATCCCTTGTAAGAGCCCTCAGCTACACTTCTGTAAATAACTAATTAAATTCATTGGTTTACTGAGACAGACTGCTGCAGTTGCTTCTGGGTTCTGTCGTTGGCGCCCTATCTGCAGTAAGTACATGTTTGTTCATACCATACTTGTGATCCCAAGGGATGCTGCTCGTAGGTCTCTTATCTATAAAATATGGCTGTCTCGCCTCCAAGGTGGCCTATTCATCTTCCTAGGATGGGACCAGAGCACCAAAAAGCTCACTCGCCTAATAGTCTCTGCCTTTGGCTTTTATGCGTGAGTGTTCACCAGCCAAGTTCTTCTGCTGGTTAATCTGGTGATGCACTCACGCTGTCTTCCCGCAGTTGCTATGAGCGCTAGGAATCTGGTCTTCTAAGCATCTCCTTGCAGTTGCTTTGCTTGCTATCTGTGAAGGACCAATATAAAGCACAGAGTAAGAATGTGATGAACAACAGCACTTGGTGCTGTCTCTGTGTAAACATTAGAAACTGTTATTGATATGGAGTTGGCATGTCGCTTTTCACTTTACATGGACTAAGCCTTCTGCACAAGTGTCCTTTCTCCCTAACACCTCAGGGCCCCACTCTCCGAATCACTGTAGCTCAGTATTTATTTTATTTTATCTTATTTTATTTTATTTTGGCTTTTCGAGACAGGGTTTCTCTGTAGTTTTAGAGTCTGTCCTAGAACTAGCTCTTGTAGACCAGGCTGGCCTCGAACTCACAGAGATCTGCCTGCCTCTGCCTCCCGAGTGCTGGGATTAAAGGCGTGTGCCATCACCACCCAGCCTCAGTATTTATTTCTTAGCATGTGCTTAGTATTATTGACTGTAGTAGACTCAGACTTGAAAGTTCCGGGATTTTTGTTGTTGTTGTTCAAAATTATATTTATTAAAAAGTAATTTTAATTCTGATGGAATAAAAATGACCAAAACTTTGTTCTCCATCCCCAGAGCTTCTAACATGGTTCAGCAGTGGAATATGGCAGAAGGGTTACTGCACAGGCGCAGGAGAGACTTCGGAAGACCTCATGACTTCCACGGGTGCTCCCTTGGAGCATGTGAAAGGCCTGAGCTGTCTTTTCGGTGGGGAGACTGACAGCTGATTATCAGCCACAGAGTGACAGCAGCTTTGGCCAGCCTGGATGCAGAGTGACTCAGATAGACTGCCTAACGGAACTCGGACGGAAGAAAATCTTCACCATGTAAAGACTAGAGAGCCTATGCCAAATTGCGGCATTATGGATAGCATTATGCAGAATAATACACAAGAGAGAAATTGTTTCCAGAAGTAAGGAAATGACATAACAGAGATCTGTACATGTATGACGTCATCTTTGGGACGTTAGTGTAGAAGGTGAGAAGCCTGTTTACCACAGTAGGAAGGATGGAAAAGCGGGCCCTTGTGAAGAGCAGAAGGCCAATGAGGTGACTCAGAGGTTGGCGAAGGGGTAACACAAGTTAGGTGGTAGAAGAGAAACTGGAGAAAATGAAACCTGAGATAAGTTAGAAACAACAAAATGGATTCAACGACCAAAGTAGCTAAGAGAATCTCTATGTAGTCTACTGAGGTCCTGCCATGTCACATCCAGCAGATGACAAGATGCTACATGACAGGTGAGCAGAAATGAAGCAGGGTTGTAAGAACATAGAGATTCTGGACTTAAAGAGTCTGGGGTATCTGGGTATGGTAGCACACGGCCTTAATCCCAGCAGTGAATCTCGGTGCATTTAAGGCCAGCCTGGTCTACAGAGCTAGTTCCGAGACGGCTAAGACTACACAGAGAAACACTATCTTCAAACACACACACATAAAGTGTCAGAGAGTAAAACTTAACTAAACACAGAGGTGCTGGCCCATCTCAAATCAAATGTATACTGTGGTTTTGGGAGCATGGAACCAACTCTGTCTTTCAAAGACCCAGTGAGAACAGCAACTGCTTAGACTATAAAGTCCACGGCAGCTCACATTGTCAAGAGACATACAGATGCTCAACTGCCACGAGCAACACCGCAGACTGGGAAAAAGCCTAAGCCCCACAGATCTCTCCTGTGGGCAAGGAAGATCTCTCAGAAGGTAAGCTAGAGGTTTGCCCCTGAGGTGTGTGTGCAGAAATGACCTCACCAAGGGTCATGCTGCACCTCCATGCCAGCTGGAGGTCAGAATTGCAGTTTGCTGGCAACTGCTGTCAATCACTCCTCGGATCTCTAACATTCACCCTTTGTTTCCCCGTTATACATTGGTGGGGCTGGGCAGGGAACTTGTCTTTCCAGTTCGCCAGAGTCTGCATGTGTGTGTCCAGGAGCTTCAGCTGGGTCTGTACTTGCTCTGGAGCATAGGATTGTTAGTCCTAGTTTCTGGCCTCCATCTTTGGAGGCCCTGTCCCTGTGCCCACCAAGCCTTGACCCCTCCCCGGAGGAGAGTCAAGACAGCCCGCCAAAATCTTGACCATTCCCCCAGTCTATTTAAACTGCTCCCCTGGAAAGTCTCCTCGTGGTCTCTTTCCTTTTCCCCCCCAGTGGTCGCGTTTGTGGCTTCCC
The DNA here is from genome assembly GCF_000317375.1 of Microtus ochrogaster. Taxonomy (NCBI): domain Eukaryota; kingdom Metazoa; phylum Chordata; class Mammalia; order Rodentia; family Cricetidae; genus Microtus; species Microtus ochrogaster. Next base: position 39,269,839 of record NC_022018.1, read on the forward strand.
GGTTCCCCCTCGGGGCCACCCAAGAGCTCAGGAATCCCATTAAACCTGGATATTTTTTAATTTGGCTTATTGTGATTTGGCTTGATTGGGATTTTTGTGTCAGCACAGAGCTTGCGTTAGGAAAATTCCTAACAGGGATGAAGGGCTGTGCACCTGGGCATAGAACTCAAGGGCCCAGGATGATTGCATGTTTGCACAAGGGCAAATGATGTAGATCGCTGAGGCTAACAGGAGAAACATACAGATTGAAAAGACCACAGACACTTCACAGCCTTTCCCTACTAGAGATGGCATTTACCACCACCACCCATGGCCTTACACGCGATAGACAAGAGATCTACTAATGGGCTGTGTCTGTAGCCCCTTGCTTTCATGGCTAGAACTGCTAGAGGAGACTCGAGTGTCTGAGCAAGGCTGTGAGAGGTCTCACAGCACACAGTCCTGGTACCACCACATAAGAACCCGAGCTCTCGTGGCCTCACAGAGAACCAAATCGCCCTGGCCAACACCATGGCTGTCAGATGTGGGACTGAGGCCTTCTGGACTCACCACGTGGCTGCAGCTGCAGTGATGACCCCGGGCAAGGACATCAGAAGACTTCCAGCTGTTCTCTGTCGGTTGCTGAATCACGGGATCTGGAGCAAAGTAAGGACGATTTTCAGCTAGTCTGCTATTATGTTCCAAGATGCCTTGCTACATGACAATACATCATTAAGATTTAAGAATCTGGATATGGCGGTATACAGAAGCCTATAATATCAGCAATCTGGAGACAGAGGCAAGAGATTTTCAAGTTTGAGGCCAGCAAGGCCCCAAAAGGAAGAAGAGAGAGAGGAAGAGAGAGGAGAGAGAGAGAGAGAGAGAGAGAGAGAGAGAGAGAGAGAGAGAGAACAGAAAATGAGGTGATGTACTGTCCCAGTGACCTAATCTAGTAGAATGTGGGGACAGGTGACACTATCATGTGATGTCACTTTCCCTCATCCTTTCCTGGCTCTGGGGATGCCGCTGTATGTAGACGTAGAGGGCAGCCTTGGAAGGAGTTTTCCAGTTACCCCAGTTTCCCAGTTTTTCCCAAAGAGGGTCAGAAGGTAAACAAAGACAGAGATCTAAAAGCTTGGGGCTCTGTTCCCACAAAAGTGCAATTCTCAGGTTTGCCACCTATCAGACATAGCTCTACAATCTGTGAAAGTCATGCGCAAGCAACTCTTGAAACACAGATTCTGACTGAGTGTCCTAGGCCAGCTGAGAGTCCACCCTTCTGAAGGATGCCCAGGCAAGCCCATGCTCAGTATCCAAACTCATCACGGAGTAGGGATAGCCAAGAGAGACTGTCTGAAGCCTGGTCCAGCCTGCTCAGTCTCGGCAGGGTTGCAAGTTAGAACTACCTGTGGAGCATTGCAGAATGCAGGTGGCATAGTGCCAACCCCAGGGTGTGGCCTGTGATAATACAACATGTTTCATTGGTAACTCCTGCTCTGAACCCCATGGACTGCTCTTGACCCTGACTGAGATTCTATATTGACAACATTGAGAGCAATTGGAACCATCTCGAAGTCTGTAGAGGAAGGAAGAGGCTGCAGTGACCAAGGCATGCCATCCAAGGAGAAGCGGAGAAACACAGGGGTTCAGGCATAGTAGAGTGGACACTCTTCCGGGTCTCTGAACAGTACTTAGCCTCTCTTTGCCCCACCTCTTCATGGATAAATAGAACCTTCCAGCTACCTCTGTGGGAAGCACACAGTCTAGCTAGGGGGATCAGTAAATGAAACTCTTATTCACGTGCAGAACATCAGACAAAAATGACCATAGAGCAAGTTAAGAACTTCAGTAACTGGGATTTATGTTTGCCAGATGAAAACCCCAGATTGACAGATGTCCCTTCTGGGAATACTCGAGAGACCCTTGTACCATCTAAAATGGTTCAATATCAGTAACACTGCCTTCTGCCCCTACTGTAAGGCCAGGACCAAGTGACTTCATTTCTAAAGAGCCCAACTGTAAAAATCTAAATGCTTCCAGAATTTAATATCCTTCTCAGAAAATACTTTATTGTTTGAAGTGAAAGAACCTCATTTGAGACAATTTTTTTTATTGATTTTATTGAGCTGTACATTTTTCTCTGCTCCCCTCCCTGCCTCTCCCCTCCCCTTCAACCCTCTCCCATTGTCCCCGTGCCCCAATTTACTCAGGAGATCTGAGACAAATATTTTTTAAACCTCTTTTATTCTGTAGCAAGGTGTGTGGAATCACATCAGATCAACAAATCTAGGAATGTAGTAGGTTTATTTATTTGTTCATTTTTAAAAGACATCTATGTAAATAATCCTTGTAAGGCTGAACTTTGTTCTACCATTCATGAAATACACAGTGGGAGAAAAATAAATAATTTCAGCACTAGGGAGTCACAGACACTAGTCTGGGTGTTGGGGGTTTTGTTTTCATTTTGTGGAGGGCCAGGGCAGGAGAGGACACTGTGGCTGATGTCTGCTGGGTGGTGGTGACAGTGTGAGTGAGAGACTGAGTTAAGCTGTTTTCCACCATTGCAGCAAATACCTGAGATGGCCAGTTTAAAGAGAAAGGTCTATATGTCAGCTGGCAGCCTACTGTTGATTGGCCCATTGGTCTTGGGTTAGGCAACAGGTTACAGCAGGTAGCATGCAGGGAAACAAAGCCATTTACATCATAGCCAAGAAATGAGAAAAAAGAAGAAAGGGCTCTGGGGCTATATCCCCTTCAAGGGCATACTTCCAGTGACCTGAAGACCTGATCTGTGAACACCAGGCCTGTCCCCGGCCATCTCTCTGACCTTGGTTCTCGGCATTCGGCAGTGTAAGAACTGCCAGAGGAACTCTGGTAAGCAGACTCCTGGTTTGCCATGTTCTGGACAAGGGATCGAAGACTTCATCTTTAACCGCACCCAGTCCACCCTAGGATTCTGCATCAGGACACTAAATCTGCTTTAAATTGCACTGCATTGAGCTGAGCAGCCCTAACTGCTGTCCTGGGGCTGGTGTGTACTCTCTCATTGTATGTACGTGTGTTCTGAGGCCTAGAGCACAAACATTCAGAAATGCTGTTGCATCCATGTGCTGAGTAAAGCCCACTCTCTGCCCACAGAGACATCAGCCAGTGAAAACCAGCATGTTACTATACAGATGGAGAGGAATAGAGTTTCCTATGGGCACATATATGTAGTGCCACCCTGTGCTCACTTCTGCTTACCGACACCTGCCCTACATGGTCACACAAAGTCACCCCTCACTGTCATGATCACGTTAAGTGAGACGGCTATCAGGTATTCCTCGACAGTTGGAAATTGCATCTCCCACTGCCCTGTAAGCATCCTCGAACCTGTTCTTTATGGTGAATACTATGATGGTTGCTCTCTGCACGTGAGCAATCAGAATGCTAAGGTTGGTTCCTTAATGGCAGCAACTCCATGGCTCTGTGGCCAAAGGGCAAGGTCTTTGAGCCAAACTGTCCTGGCTGAGCTTCGAGTTTCCTCTGTATTTGAGTGAGTCACTTTCTCACCCTCTGAACAGATGGAACAGTACTTCACTAGAGGACGTTATGGGAGTTAAATAAAGGGACAGAGGGAAAACCTAGTCTTTAGTCGGCTTTCAGGGAATTCATTCCCTCCCAAGTGTTAACTGAGCACCTGTTTACTACATGCATCCCAATAGACTGCAAACTAGTACTTCCTGGGAGCTGCAGGGCAACCATGAGTGAAGAAGATACAGGCCCCCGCCTTGTTTGGCACAGCCTTCTCTGTGATGCTAGACATCACTGTGATTATTATTGTTTCCAGGCCATTGATCCCCTAGGGCTGTATTGAGGCTACCCACATGAGGGAAGTAGGTAAGGATACTCAGCTACATACAGACATCCAGGCCCCTTGTCTAGGCAAGCGCTCACAGCTCTGCTTAAGTTTATAGGAACTGATCATAAATCCATGTGTCCGTTAATACAACATTGTGTCTATGACTCTTTGGATAAATGATAAAATACAAACCCATCACATATACCCCTGAGTTGTTGATCTCTTGGGTGGGAAAGGAGGCAAGGCTCCCCGAAAACGCTCATCTTTCCCAGGAGAGGGATTTGGAAATCTCCCACCCTGAACTGGGATCCCACCAGTGGCAGAGCCCACATGGCCATTCGGTGCACAGTAGATGAGGCCCTCAGGGCTGTGTGGCTCCTTTTGTTGTACAAACTTTCAAGTATCCCATTTAGAGCCAAGTGGTTGTGTCTGAAGAATTGCAAAAGAAAATGCCAGAGATACAAGGAAAGTAGGAAACATTTTGGAGGTAGTAAAAGCCAAGAAAAAATAGGTTTAAAATTATTTTGAATAAGCACTAGTTATTTAAATGTTTTGTATGGATTTAGGGTTGTTCTCTTCAACCTGACTTAGAAGGCAGTCACTGGTCAGCTCTTGCATGCATCTTATTAAAGTCAAGCTTGCTTCAAATTCTGCTCAAATTGTGGTAGGTCCTGTTCTCACCATTTGGATTAGCCTAGTCACAGGTTCTAGAAAAGCTGTATGAGACAATCATACCAAATTCCCACAATAAAATCTGATTCTTCACACTTAATAAGTGTGGAATAAATGTTAGAAGTCTATTGGCTTGAAGTGGGGCCAAGCTGCTCAGAAACCCTCATGTGTGGTCTTGCCCAATTGGGCTGCAGTTCTGGGTGATCTGTAACAGTAATGGGTGAGGCCAATGTGCTCAATGGCTAGGCAATCCAGAAACCATAACGGGTGGTAATTAAAATCGCATACATCAAGCACCTGAATTGTGGTTAAGAAGGCATTCAGTAACGAGCTAGCCTCACCTTGTGTTGTAACAGAGCTGGTGGTGGATGAGGGAAGAATTAGCCCCAGCTCAGTGCAGAGCTGCAGGGCCTTTAAAACACAGCCCAGCTGTGGGACCTATCGGGAAGCGGAGAAAAGAGGCTGCAGCTGATGCAGCTTGTGCAGCTTGCGTGGCTTGTGCCTTATTCAGCTAGACTGTCGCTCATCAGGCCTTCTGCACAGCCCAGAGAGGAGACAGAAAGGTGACTACTCCATGGATGCACTGAAGGCCCTGGGAATGGGGACGGAGGGACAACACCTAAGACTTCCTCTGGCTCATTGTTGGCTTTCAACCAGGGAGCAGGCAACTTTTTATTTTTATTTTATGTGTTTGTTTTGTAAAAACAGACAGCAAACACACTTTGACTTCTGGACTCTGAGATCTCAGATTCTCAACTCTGTCCTTGTAGCACAAAGGTTGTGTTCCAATAGAACAGGCTTCATAAAAGCCAGCAGCCACTGGTTGACCTGCTCCGGTCCGGTGTGGACCCTTCAGCTAGAGCCAGGCTTTAACAAGCACTGTCTCTGTCCCTGCTGCAGGCCTATTTATGTGCAATGCTGATGCTATTGAGTGATGTCAGTTGCTACACGGTGTAGTCCCCTTGCCTCTGGTCTTCCATTCTGACGTTGACCTTTGCTGGCTGACTTTGGGTAAGATGTGAGTATATCTTGTCATCTAGAAAACATCCCCAGCAAAGCTGGGTGTGGTGGTGCATGCTTGTGATCCCACCATTTGGTAAACTGAGGCAGGAAGATCCAAAGTTCAGATCAACTTGGGTTACACAGCAAGACTGTCTAAAGAAATAAAAACAAACAGAAAGCAAATAAAGCGAAACAAAAAAAAATATCTGCCTCTGGGTGGTGGAGAAAAGCCTCAAAGTTAGCTTCCTCCTTCCACCACCCTCTTCCGTATCCAAGCATGCATTGCTCCTACTCACTAAGAAGCAGTCTGAAAGGCTGGGTAAGCCAGTGCTCACCTGCAACCCGAGTACTTAAGAGATGGAAGCCAAGGACCAGGAGCTTGAGGCCAGCCCAGGTACAGAACTCCTACCTGAAGGCAAGGGCAAAACCCAAACAGTCCAGGAGCCTTTGTGTCCTCAAAGCCAAATTCCCAAATGTCCTCCAGTCAGGATGGCCTTTATTCAAATGCTGTTTTCCAAAACTCATTTTTAAAAGCTGCCTTAATAAAAGCACATTGTGTGTCTTGGTATTTGTCCTGAGCATTTTCCCACTGGCATTTAAAATGAAGGGTTTTTGTGCCTTCTTTCATTTCTTCTCGCGTTCTTGGCAACAGTGGATTCGTACCGATGGTTCACCCTTTCCGGGCCCTCAGAGTTAAAGACTTGAGAGTCAGCCAAGAAGCCAAATAGCTTCTGTCTCTTGTTGTCTTTCTCCAAGATCAGGACAGCATGCCAAAGGGATGACCTCACCACAGAGCAGCCGGCCCTCTGCTTCCTGTTTCTTTCCTCCTGAGGAGCCCTGAATCATATCAGTGGTATCGTTGGACTGGAGGCTCATTTCCCCGTTCTGAGACTGTCTGGAGTTGGAAGAGGTGAGAGCCAAGTATAATCAAAATAAATCCCACGCTGCTTTCTCCCTGCAGAGCTGGACCACGTGGTGCACGGTCCTGAACGAAAGCACACCATCTGGTTTGATTCAGCCACACACCCCGCTCCCAGGTCACACCCTAGTAATCTCTTGTGACATGCTGGACACTCACTGTGCTCTGGGCAGGTTCTATAAGTGCTGACTCTTGGCAGACATGGACTATGTGCTCCAGGGGTAGGTTTCCTTGAATATAAACCCAGACTGATATTTCAAGACTCTTATGAATTAGAGAGTACTCCAGGATCAAGGTTAGATTTCCCTGGTTTGAAATCTCCACCCTCAGACAAAAGCTTTAATAAGGAACAAAGAACTTGGGCACAGAGATTTGAAACTAAAATACGTAATGACTTAAGGCTAGAGAGATGGCTCAGTGGTCAAGAACACTGGCTGCTCTTCCAGAGGTTCTGGATCTGGTTTCCCAATACACACATGGTAGTTCACAACCATCTGTAATTCCAGTTCCAGGGGTTATGGCCTCTGTGGGTCATACACATATGCTACACAGACATGCATTCAGGCAAAAGACCCATACTCATAAAGTAATAAATTAAAAAAATAAAAGGTCAATGTTTTACAGTGATGAGGATGGTAGAGGAGGAATCAGAGGCAGGAGCTAGCCACATACTCACTTCTTCGGAAGAAATTCTTACCTGTTCACAAACACATATTACCAAGTTTATTGAGCACTTACTATGTGAAAGACTCAGCGCTAAAGATTTTGCATATACTAACTCATTTCACCTTCATCATAACCATATAAGGTAGATACAGTGGTTGATTCCATTTTATGAATAAGAAAAGAGGGGCCCCAAGCAGCATCTGTTTTAATATCAGACAGATGGCAGACCCATGGCTGACATGCATGCCTACAAATTGTTAGTAACTGAAGAATGCTTTCCTAGGATATTTTACTATTTGTCATGTTTTGAATATGAAATGATCTCATGGATTAATAGAGTCATGTGTGTCAGGTGATAGAAGGCTATGTTAGACACCTTTGTCACGGTGACAAAAGACTCAAGAGAACAGTTAAGAGAGGAAAGACTTGCTTTGGCTGATCATGGTAGCAGGAACACTTGTGATGGAAAGGAAACAAGGGCAGAGGAACAGGAGGCTGGAGAGATGGCTCAGCAGTTCTTCTATTGTAGAAGACCCTAGCTCAGTTTTCAGCATGCACTTCTGATAGCTCACAACTGCCAACTCCAGGGGGCTCTAGTGCCCCCTTCTGGCCTCCACTAGCACTTGTACTCACGTGCACATACTCACGTACAGACACACACGTACACACATAACTACAATTTATTTTAAGAAGGAAGAAGAGATAAGGAATCACAAAGTGTGTTCCCCAGTGTTACACTTCCTCCCACTAGATCCTAGCTCTCTTAGAGATTTTATCCCCTCCCCAGAAACTCCACCAGCCAGATACCAAGTGTTCAAAACAAAGCAATGGTGGTGGTGGTGGGGAGAATCATTTCATACTCAAATAAAGAGTTCAATATCGTACGCATATATAAATCACTAAAAACTGTAATTTCAGAAATACCATGGGTGTTTTAGTATAATGCTGTAAATAAGATTGGATTTGAGTTTGACACTCAAGTTTATTAGAAGCACACTGACATGACATGAAAATGCATAACTCAACACAAATGTGATCTAAGCATATACAGGGGCATGTGATGCCAACACTGGGCATTTCTGGGGATTGAATCCACCCTGTAGCTGCTTCCAGAAAAAACCTCTGTAATTCCATAGGTGTGACAGTTGCAAATTCATGTATCCTTGAGACCACTAAGTGATGCTAGCTCTCTTTCTTTCTTCCTTCCCTTCTTCCTCCCTTTCTGCCTTCCTTATTTTTCTTTCTTTCTTTTTCTTTAGAATATTGGCCAGGCCAGACCTATCTATTTCTAACTGACTTCTCTCTCTACCTCTTCTGTAGATAATAGTTATTCATAGTTATATACTAAATATGGTCATTAAATTCTGCTATTTCCAGCAACTGTATGTCTAAGTACAGAAGTGCTCACCAATCCAGAGGCCTATCCAAGCCAGACCTTAATGAAGAACCATGAGTCCACCTTCCAGTGACCAATGAGCTTTGTAAGCTTTGGGTTTCATCTGCCCATATCCTCTGCCTCTCCAGAAGCTATGCCATATTCTCTCAGGGAAGCAAGCTGTGTTTATTTATTTATTTATTTTGTTGAGGCAGGATCGCTGTAGTCCAGGATGGGCTCACATATGCTATATAACTGAGTGTGATTTTGAAGGTCTGATCCTCCTGCCTCTACCTTCTGAGTGCTGGGATCAAAAGCATACATCACTCTCCCCAGCTTTATATGCTGAACTCAAGCCGAGACCTGCACTTTACCAACTGAGCTACAACCCCAGGCCCTGCTAAACTCAGTTTTAAGTGAGAAGTTGCAGATCACAGCCATGACTTTTGCAATCTCTTGTAGCTAAGGTAAATACCATCCAAGTCTTCCCCTCTGTTTGCAACTTGTTTTGCTGTGCGTGGGTGATAAAGTACACTGCAGTTGCTTGCATGCTGTGCACACAGTTGCAGCTCCTGACAGCGCCTGGCATATGTTAAGCAAAATCTCCTTCCAGACAAAATCATTTGCTTTTGTTCTTCAATCCCTTTGTTTTCAGTTTTACTTCTTTTCTAATTTTTTCCCCCAGCCAAGTGTGGTAGTGTGTAACTGTAATCCAGGACTTGGAAAGTGAAAGCAGGAGGAGTTCATGGTCATTCTTGGTGAAGGTCATCATTCTTGATGAGTTTGAGGCTAACCTGGCCTACACGAAAGAGAGTCTCAAGAATGGAAAATTTTTCAATTATTTTCAATGATACATGCTTATGAGACATTAGGTGGTACTTCAATACAAGCCTACTTGTATAACCCTTGGACACTGTGATACAATGTGGTCTTCTAAAAAAGATCAAGCTACAAAAGAAACAACTGCAAAAAAGTTAGCTCCTTTTAAATAAGTGTATAATCTTGTGTTGTATTACATTCATAACTAGCCTAGGCTGAAGGCAGTACACACAGGCTACAGACAGTGTATGATGATTGGTCCAAAATAGCTGACATATTCATCACCTCAGACACCTACCAATCCTGTATGATGGGGAAATTTGAAATGTATTTTACTGGTGACTTGAAGACATTCCATTAAATCATGTCCCCTTTGTCACTCTGTGTCATACAGCACAGTAGACATTATTTTCCTACCCAGCTGAATGTCTGCATTGCACATATAACCATCCTTTCTCCATGGCTCCTTCCTATCCCTCCCAGATTCCGCTTTCCTGTGATTGCCGTTTTTGGTTTATATGTGTGAATGAGAGCACGACATGACTGTATTTCTATTCCTGGCTTATCTCACTCAACTTAATGCCCTCCAGACTCATTTACGCTATACGAGAGGGTTGCATTCTTTCACTGCTGTGTACATAGGTCTCATTTCCTGTATCCATCCATCACTCGACACTTAGGACACAGTTACCATTTTTTTTAAAGCAAATACTTTGGTAACATTAAGCACAATCACACAGTTATACAACCATCAACCTCCATCTCAACAGGCTTTTCATCTTCCCAAATCGAACCTCAGTGTCTAACAAATGCTCTCACCTCATTCCTTTCCTGCCCAGGCCCTAGACACCACAGCTAGACTTCCTGTCTCTATAAATCTGATTTCTCAAGGTGCCTTGCAAAAGACCCATTTCTTCAGTGTCATTTTGTGATGGGCTTATTTCACCTGGTACCAAACCTGCCTAGGTCATTGTCTTAGTCAATGTTCTATGGCTGTCAAGAAACACCATGACCGTGGCATCTCTTATTTTTTTAACATTAGAAGAGATTATTCATGAGAGATGTGCATGTAATATGGGTGCGCTTATGGTGAAGCACAGGAGTTTGGAGTGTGTAAAAAAGCCAGGGGTCAGTCTTCTGTGGAGATACTACATCGAAAATCTGCCTGCAAGGACATTATGAAGGCATAGCTTTTAGGGAAAGAAGTGAAAACATAGTTAACATATATTTATTAAATATATGCCATTTAACATGTCATATGCCTAAAATTAAATTTACTGACATCATTTATACTGTGTTGACTTTCCCCAGGAAGATGGGAGCAAATGTCTACTCCTGTCAGATGAGGTACTTGCAACACAGCAAAACAATAATCCCACCCAAGTCAATAAATTTATCAGGCCCACTTACAGAAGCATGGGTGATGGATTATTAACAGAGAATGAGTGATCTCCAAACAACTGCACCAGAAGAGCCCTGCAGTTGGACTTTTCTTTGGGCCTCCAGCTCAAAAAACAAACAAACAAACAAACACGGAAACTCCTATTAATTATGAAAGTTCAGCCAATAGCTTAGGCTTATTTCTAACTAGCCCTTAGAAGTTAAATTAACCCATGTCTATTAATTTACTTTCTGCCTTGTTGTTTTATCACCTCATCTCCATGGTGCCCATCTGATTTGCTCTGCCTCTTCTGGCTTCTTTCTGCATTTCTACCTTCTTTCCCCCAGCATCCTCTCTTCCCAGAAATCCTGCCTAGCTATTGGTCCTTCAGCTTTTTATTAAACCCACTCTGATGGGTTTAATAAAGAATACTTGTTTAATAATGAAGATTTAAACACATCTTCATGGTGTGCAGATAGGTTATTCCACAACAGAGTCGCAATGTAGACAATTGCTTTTCCCCAGCTGTAGAGATAGACGTCCACTTCCGGTGACCTTTCACCTCGGTATACTCTAGTACCTCCAGAGACCTCATGCAGCTGTGTCAGAATCAGCTGCAGCTCAGATGGGACTGCAAGAGGGAGGGAGAGGTGGCTGAAATCTCAGCTACAGGTCTAATGACCCTTCCCACCCTCTCTTTCTATCAGACAACGTCAGCAGACCCAGTCTTTTTTTTTAAATTTATTTATTTATTAAAGATTTCTGTCTCTTCCCCGCCACCGCCTCCCTCTTCCCTCCCCCTCCCCCAATTAAGTCCCCCCCTCAGCCTGAAAAGCAATCAGGGTTCCCTGTCCTGTGGGAAGTCCAAGGAACCCCCACCTTCATCCAGGTCTAGCAAGTTGAGCATCCAAACTGCCTAGGCTCCCACAAAGCCAGTGCGTGCAGTAGGATCAGAAACCCATTGCCATTGTTCTTGAGTTCTCAGTAGTCCTCATTGTCTGCTATGTTCAGAGAGTCCGGTTTTATCCCAGGCTTTTCCAGACCCAGGCCAGCTGGCCTTGGTGAGTTCCAGTAGAACATCCCCATTGTCTCAGTGTGTGGGTGCACCCCTCACGGTCCTGAGTTCCTTGCTCGTGCTCTCTCTCCTTCTGCTCCTGATTTGGACCTTGAGATTTCTGTCCGGTGCTCCAATGTGGGTCTCTGTCTCTGTCTCCTTTCATCGCCTGATGAAGGTTAATATTCAAGAGGATGCTTATATGTTTTTCTTTGGGTTCTCCTTATTTAGCTTCTCTAGGGCCACTAATTATAGGCTCAATGTCCGTTGTTTATGGCTAGAAACCAAATATGAGTGAGGCCATTGCATTCCCTTCTGATTAAGAAGAGAACAGCCACTGTGCTCAGAGGATGGTGTTCCACAAAACTTCATCCCTCCCTCTGGCTCTTACCTCCTTTCCTCCTCTTCTTATGAGCTATTCCCTGGAGTGGGTGATGTGGAACTCTGGTTATTTCCTTTTCTTTGTGGTTAAGCTATGGACAGGAGCAGCAGCTTGTTTTTCTACAGTTTGACTGAATGGAAATCCCTGCCGTCGCTTCTTCCCACTGTGAAGCAAATCAAAACTCCCCTCCATATTTCTGGCTGAAGATAGACATACTTTATGACCAGAAGCACGAATGTTTAGAAGGAAGCTCGGCAGCCATATTGCTCCTGTTTAACAACAGCAGTAGTTTCCCTGTTACAACCAGTGACCTCCCTAGTCATAGTCTTGGCTAGTCGTAATCCAGGCTAACAATACTGGATGTGAAGTCCCTGATGAGACATAGGCCTTAAACCAAATGAGAAAATAGCTGTTTCCTCTTATAACAATCGTGCCACTACTAAACTACTGAGCCCTTCTTGTTTGGCATATTGATAATATAGCAAACTTGGTCCGCAGCTCAGCTCAGTAGAACGGTGACAGTTTACCCTCATCAGGCTACAGAGTGCCTTCTGTCACTATAAAAGCAAACCAGCAAAAAAGGAGCTTCCAACTTTATCCAAGTTTTATTTCTCTCCATCCTACAACCAAAACAAGGTATTGTTATCACTAAATGAGGGTCTTCACATTTAGCTCTAGTAAGCAGCTAATGGCAGCAGCAATAGCCTGTATTGTTTAGAATGAACCTATGGGAGACCCCTGACTAAAACCTTGTAGGGAGGCAGACAACCCCAATGATAGAATTTTTATTCAAATAGCTTTCTGCTTCTGGAAGTCTCTTTTTCCTTTCTCACAAGGTATGTTTTGTTCAATTTTTTTCCAGTCCCTACAGGTAGGTGGAAGTACCCTGGAGCTGGTTGTCCTCAGCCAGGCTTTGTCATATGTCCTTCCATATCTGTTATCCCCACTGTGGCCAGTCCACTACTTGTCAGTTTTCTCTTTCCATTTAGGAGGTCATCCATAGAGCCAGACCTCTGAGAACAGTCCATTTGTTGACACAGATTTATGACTTACTACTTAACCCGGCCCTCTAACTGCTCTTTCTTTCTCCTGTCCCTTGCTACATGGTGTCTATGTTCATTTGCGTTATGACAGCGATGTCCCCGGCTGGTACTCTTACTTGTGGTACCTGTAGGCATTTAAGGGACTTAAGGGGATTGGGATAGTGTCCCACCCAGTGTCTTGTCTTGTTTGGCTGCTGGTTCAATTAGTAGGGCGAGGCTCAGTGACTTGAACGCATATGGCACTGGGGATGGCATTGTGGACATCACATCATATGGTAAATATGTATAACATAACCTGTGTAGAATTCAGTTCTATACCACCTTCCAAAGGAAGCTTGGCCGAAATATCGTTAATCCAGCTCTTAATTGGACAGCTGTTTTTGCTGTTGCTGAGTGGAGCCAGTGGTAGAGTCTGAATTGCATTCTATGTGTCGCTAGCATTGCTGTTCTCATGTCCTTTCCATCACTGGATGCTGTTCTAGTCCCCTTTCTAGCACTGAGTCATTGGGTTCTTTCTGCCATAGCCCTCAGCTGGGCCCCCTGAATTTCTATCAACTTCCAACACAAGAGAGCACAGGGCTAGCTGGGCACAGAACTGTTTAGCCTGTATGTACTTATTGTAGCTCAAAGCCTCTTGAGCCTTTCTGTCCTAATCTTACAGGGAGCCTTCACCCCCCCCCCCCAATCAAATTGTACAAAGGAGCCACTTAAGCAGGGAGGATCTGAAAGTGTGCCAATACCTTGGGGGCACCCCAAACACCAGCAGTGTGCTGATACCTTGGGGGCACCCCAAACACCAGCAGTGTGCTGATATCTTGGAGGCACCCCAGACACCAGCAGTGTGCTCATACCTTGGGGGGGCCACCCGAACAGCAGCAGTGTGCTGATACCTTGGGTGTTGTAATTGGAGCGGCGGGGCTGCGTCCCCAGCACCCTGGCCGCCTGCTAGCTTATGCCCCGAAATAATTACATGGACACTGTATTCTTTTAAACACTGCTTGGCCCATTCTGTTTGGTCCATTAGCTCTAGCCCTTACTGGCTAATTCTGATATCCCGATCAACCCATCTCTAATAAACTGTGTAGCTCTGGTCTTACCGGGAAAGATTCAGCATGTCTGACCTGGCGGCTTGCTTCATCATGTGCATCTGCCCGGGAGAGCGGAGCATGGCGTCTCTCTGCTCACTTCCTCTTCCTCCCAGCATTCTGTTCTGTTTACTCCTCCCATCTATATTTTAACCTATGGGGCCAAGCAGTTTCTTTACTTAACCAATGACCTTCCTCCATCATTTCCCCTTTTTCTGTTTAAACAAAAAGGAAGGAAGGCTTTAACTTTAACATAAAAAAATTACATATAACAAAACAGTTATCAAGTAAGAATTACAGTTACAATATTTACATCTACTTTATCTTTTATTGTAACTAAGGAAAACTATAACTATAACTAACTATTCTTCAACTCCATCAAAGACTCCAGAAAGATACAATATTACCTAAGCAAACAAGAAATAAGCAACTTTCAAAACTCTAGAAATGACAGAGACATAGTTATGAAAAAAGATAAAATAGAAGAGGCTAGATATAATGGGTCAAGCAGTGTTTAAAAGAATACAGTGTCCGTGTAATTATTCGGGGTATAAGCTAGCCAGGCAGCCGGGGTGCTGGGGACGCAGCCCTGCCGCTCTTATTACAACAGAATGGCGCCCAGACGTGTGGACAACTGAATCCACAGAAAGCCTGAAAAAGCTTGGGAAAGAGTAAAGCATGTTTTCTTGATAGCAGCGATTTCTCGGGTCTGCTCTGTTTGCTAGAAGCAAGCAAGCACTCTCATCTAAAAGAGGCTTCCTGACTCAGCTTCAGCTGCAAAGCCCTGCAGCTCTTAAGAGGTCCTGCCAAGAAACATTTAAATGGGTGTGATAAAAGCTGACTGAATGCTTGTTTGTTTTCAGCAGTAGCAGGAAAAAACCTGTGTTGTTTTAAAATACCGGCTTTCTGGGCCATCCTGCCAGGGCAAACTCTGACTGTTTGAGGCAGGAGGGCCGACTACAGAGAGAGGACTTGTGTGTTGTCTGTGGACATAATGCTGCAACTTATTTCCTGGCAGGGACCTTGAAATGCCATAGAGTTGTGGCAGTAAACATGGCTATAGCCAGTACCTCAGCCATGAGGCTGGAAAGCTAAGAAATGGGCTATATCTAGCTGGCAAAGCCATGCCTTTAGTCCTACTGATATTGCTTGGTAAATTAAAGACTCATGTGGTCAGAAAAAGAGAGATATACAGTAAAGAGAGATTCAAAGACAAAGAAAATTTCTAAATGGTTTACA